>NC_080171.1:411737-711737 GCF_950295315.1 Erinaceus europaeus
CCCCCACCCCTTCTCCCTCCCCCCTCTCCCTCTCCCTCTCTTCTCCCTCTCCTCTCCTCTCCCTCTCCTCTCCCTCTCTCCCTCTCCCTCTCCCTCTCTCTCTTCCTATACTTACATTTATTTAATCATTTATTTAATGATCTATTTATTTTATAGATAATTTATTTCTTTATTGGGGAATTAATGTTTTACATTCAACAGTAAATACAATAGTTTGTACATGCATAACATTCCCCAGATTCCCATTTAACAATACAACCCCCACTATGTCATTCATCATCTTTCATGGACCTGTATTCTCCCCACCCAGCCACACACCCCAGAGTCTTTTACTTTGGTGTAATACTCCAATTCCATTTCAGGTTCGACTTGTGTTTTCTTTTCTAATCTTGTTTTTCAACTTCGGCCTGAGAGTGAGATCATCCCATATTCATCCTTCTGTTTCTGACTTATTTCACTCAACATGATTTTTTCAAGGTCCATCCAAGATCGGCTGAAAACGGTGAAGTCACCATTTTTTACAGCTGAGTAGTATTCCATTGTGTATATAGACCACAACTTGCTCAGCCACTCATCTGTTGTTGGACACCTGGGTTGCTTCCAGGTTTTGGCTATTACAAATTGTGCTGCCAAGAACATATGTGTACACAGATCTTTTTGGATGGATGTGTTGGGTTCCTTAGGATATATCCCCAGGAGGGGAATTGCAGGGTCATAGGGTAGGTCCATTTCTAGCCTTCTGAGAGTTCTCCAGACTGCTCTCCACAGAGGTTGGACCAAGTGACATTCCCAGCAGCAGTGCAGGAGGGTTCCTTTGACCCGACACCCTCTCCAGCATTTGCTGCTGTTACCTTTTCTGATGTATGACATTCTCACAGGAGTGAAGTGATATCTCATTGTTGTCTTGATTTGCATTTCTCTGACAATCAGAGACTTGGAGCATTTTTTCATGTTTTTCTCGGCCTTTTGGATCTCTTCTGTGGTGAATATTCTGTCCAAGTCCTCCCCCCATTTTTGGATGGGGTTATTTGTTGTCTTGTTGTTGAGTCTGGCAAGCTCTTTATATATGTTGATTATTAAACTCTTATCTGATGTATGGCATGTAAAGACCTCCCATTCTGTGAGGGGTCTCTTGGTTTGGGTAGTGGTTTCGTTTGCTGTGAAGAAGCTTTTTAATTTGATGTAGTCCCATAGGTTTATACTTGCCTTAGTCTTCCTTGTAATTGGATTCGTTTCATTGAAAATGTCTTTAAAATTTATGCGGAAAAAAGTTCTTCCAATATTTTCCTCTAAGTATCTGATAGTTTCTGGTCTAACATCCAAGTCCTTGATCCATTTGGAATTTACTTTTGTATTTGGTGAAATACAGTGATTCAGTTTCATTCTTCTGCATGTTTCAACCCATTGTTTCCAACACCATTTGTTGAAGAGACTCTTCTTTCTCCATGTAATAGTCTGGGCCCCTTTGTCAAAGATTAGATGTCCATACGTGTGGGGCCTCATTTCTGGGCTCTCAATTCTATTCCATTGGTCAGTGTGTCTGTTCATGTTCCAGTACCAAGCAGTTTTGATGACAATGGCCCTATAATACAGTTTGAGATCTGGGAGTGTGATGCCTCCGGTTCTGTTCTTTTTTCTCAAGATTGTTTTGGCAATTCTAGGTCTTTTCTGGTTCCAGATAAACATTTGTAGCATTTTTTTCTATTCTCCTAAAAAATGTGCTTGGGATCTTGATGGAGATAGCATTAAATTTGTAGATGGCTCTGGGTAATATATTCATTTTGATGATGTTAATTCTTCCAACCAATGAACATGGAATATCTTTCCACTTCTTTGTGTCTTTTTCAATTTCTTTGAGTAGTCACTCATAATTTTCAGTATACAAGTCTTTCACTTCTTTGGTTAGGTTTACTCCTAGATATTTTATTGTTTTTGTTGCTATAGAAAAAGGAACTGATTTCTGGATTTCTTCTTCTTCTAACTTAGTGTTTGCATAGAGGAATGCCACTGACTTTTGAATGTTAATTTTATAGCCTGACACATTACTGTATTGCCTGATGATTTCCAAAAGCTTCTTGCTGGATTCCTTAGGTTTTTCCATGTATACTATCATGTCATCTGCAAATAAGGAGAGTTTGACTTCTTCTCTTCCAATCTGTATGCCTTTAATTCCTTGCTCCTGCCTGATTGCTATGGCAAGAACTTCCAACACTATGTTGAATAGTAATGGTGATAGTGGGCAGCCCTGTCTAGTACCTGATCTGAGGGGAAATGCTTCCAGTTTTTCACCATTGAGTATGATGTTGGCTATAGGTTTGCTATATATAGACTCCACTATCTTGAGGAATTTTCCATCTATTCCCATTTTTTGTAGTGTTTTGATCATAAAGGGATGTTGTATTTTGTCAAAGGCTTTCTCTGCATCTATTGATATGACCATGTGGTTTTTGGTCTTGCTTTTGTTGATGTGGTGGATCACATTGATTGATTTATGTATATTAAACCAACCTTGCATCCCTGGGATAAACCCCACTTGGTCATGATGAACAGTCTTTTTGATATACTGCGGTATCCAGTTGGCTAGAATTTTGTTCAATATTTTCGCATCTATGTTCATCAGAGATATTGGTCTGTAGTTTTCTTTTTTGGTTGTGTCCTTGTCTGCTTTTGGTATCAGGGTGATGTTGGTTTCATAGAAGCTGGCAGGGAGTATTCCAGTGTCTTCAATCTTCTGGAAGACTTTTAAAAGTAGAGGTATTAGTTCTTCTTTGAAAGTTTTGTAGAATTCATTTGTAAAACCATCTGGTCCAGGACTTTTATTTTTGAGGAGATTTTTGATAACTGTTTCAATTTCATTAGCTGTGATGGGCCTGTTCATGTTATCCACTTCCTCTTTACTCAGTTTTGGAAGTTGGTAGGTATCTAGGAAATCATTCATTTCTTCCAGGTTCCCTAGCTTGGTGGCATATAGTTGTTCATAGAAGCCTCGCATGATATATTGAATTTCTGCAGTGTCTGTTGTGATATCTCCTCTTTCATTTACTACCCGATTTATTTGGGTCTTCTCCCTTTTTTGTTTTGTGAGTCTGGCTAGAGGTTTGTCGATTTTGTTTACTCTTTCGAAGAACCAACATTTACTTTCATTGATCTTTTGTATGGTTTTCCTATTTTCAATGTTATTTATTTCTGCCCTAACTTTAGTGATTTCTGTTCTTCTGGTTGTTTTAGGATTCCTTTGTTGTTCTTCTTCTAGGTCTTTAAGATGTGCAATCAGGCTGTTTATTTGTGCCTTTTCTTGTTTCCTAATGTGTGCTTGTATAGCTATGAACTTCCCTCTTAGGACTGCTTTAGCTGTGTCCCAAATATTTTGATAGCTTGTGTCTTCATTTTCATTGAACTCTCGAAACATTTTGATTTCTTCCTTGATTTCCTCTTTGACCCAGAAGTTGTTAAGAAGTGTACTGTTGAGCTTCCACATTTTGGGACTGTTACTAATCTTTTGTTGATTGTTAAGTGTTAGTTTAATTCCACTGTGGTCTGAGAAGATGCTTGGGATGATTTCAGTGCTCTTGAATTGGCTGATGCTGTCTTTGTGGCCTAACATATGGTCTATCCTTGAGAATGATCCATGTGGATTTGAGTAAAATGTGTATTCCAGTTTCTTGGGATGAATGACTCTGAAAATGTCCAATAGTTCTAGTTTATCTATCTCTTCATTTAGCTCCCTCATGTCTTTATTGATTTTCTGCCTGGATGGTCTGTCAAGTTGAGATAGTGGGGTGTTGAAGTCCCCTACTATGATTGTGTTACTGTTAATATATTGCTGTAGCTCTTTCAGTAGAAGTTTGATGTATTTAGATGGCTTCTCATTGGGTGCATAGATATTAATAATTGTTAAGTCCTCTTGATTGACTGATCCTCTGAGCATTAAGTAGTGTCCATTCCTATCTTTTTAAATCTTATCTATTTTAAAGTCTATCATGTCAGATATGAGGATAGCTGTTCCTGCCCTTTTTTGTGGGCCATTGGCTTGTATGATAGTTTTCCATCCTTTCACTTTAAGTCTGTGTTTGTCTTGTTGAGTTAGGTGAGTTTCCTGTAGACAACATATTGTTGGGTTGTGTTTTCTGATCCATCTTCCTACTCTGTGTCTTTTAATAGGTGAATTCAGGCCATTGACATTTATTGATATTAAATATTGAAGATATTTTAACGCCATTCTTGTAGAGTTTTAGAATGTTTTGATATATGTCCTATTTGTGGTGGTCTGGTTGTTTATAGGAGACCTTTCAGAACTTCTTTCAGGGCAGGCTTGGTGATGGTTGCTTCCTTCAACTGTTGCTTGTCTGGGAAGGTTTTGATGCTTCCATCTAGTCTGAATGACAGTCTAGCAGGATATAGTATTACTGGCTGAAAGCCTTTCTCACTGAGCACTCGATAAATATCTTGCCATTTTCTTCTGGCTGTCGTATGCTTTACATTGGTTTGTTCTAGCCCTCCCCTGCCAAGAGAATTGGATGAGTCCTGTTAATTTCGCGGGCCTGCTTGGCCCCGCCCCAAGGAACTCCGAGAGAGGGTTCCTGAGTCAGAGGGTTCCTGAGTTCGAGAGTGACAGAGTTCCTGAGTTCCTGAGTTCGACAGTGCCAGAGTTGAAGAGTTCCTGAGTTCCTGAGTCCAAGAGTTCCTGAGTTCGAGAGTGCCAGAGTTCCTGAGTTCCAGAGTTCGAGAGTTTGAGAGTAAGAAAGAGTGCTTGTGCTGCCGCAAAGAGACAGCAGAGTTCTGTTTGGTGATTAGTTTGTCTTAGTTTATTAATCGTTGTTCCTGAATAAAGAAATACAGCTTCCCTGCCCAGCCGTTGTCTCCGCGTCTCTGTTCACCGCCGTGAAGCAAGACCGGCCGGCAAGAGCTGGCCGTCTCTGTTACCCGCCCGTGAAGCAAGCTACCCGCCCAGCAAGAGCCTTCCGAATTTTAACAACAAATGGCGCCCACGTGGACCTGACCTGCGCATCTCTCAGATAAGTAAAGACAATTTGGCTACCTATGCACTATGGCCTTCTCTTCTGCTCGTGAAGAGATCTCCAAAGGCCTCTGCTCTTTCTTCATGAGTCTGTTTTGCTGTTTCTGGAACATTTATCTCTGGACCACTCTGTGGCTTCCACTCGCTCAGGTGAACTCAGAACAGCCAGCGGGAAGAGCCAGCAGGCGGGAGGCAAGGCGCGGAGCTGCCGTTTCCACCTGATTAAACAGCCAGCCAGCCGGCTGCACCCAGACAACCCCACGCACCGCGCCCGCAGCCCCGCAGCCCCACAGCCCGCAGGAGGCCGACACCAGCACACAAGAGCCCCTGGAGCCCGAGGCCAATACGCAAGAGCCCGAGGCCAGCCCACAGGAGCCGGCTCTCCACTGCGTGGCGCAGGGCACTGGACGCGTGATCCCTCCACGCTGCTCGGCCACTGCGAACAGGGCAGCAGACATGGCAGGGCCATGGGGCAGGGCCGCAGCCTATCATGGCCGCCACCCCTGGGCACCTAGGCCCACGCCTTCTACAAAACTGGCCTGCCTGCCCTCTTTCTATAAATTCTGGAACCATCCCGGGCCTCCCGGACCCCCGGGCTCCCCGCCGAAACTGGGCACACGAGATCTCCAGCCGCCGGTCCGGTCTGAAGGCAGACAAGCTGGAGTATGCAGAGATTTATGCAGAGATTGCAACCTGCAATTCCTAAAAGTGAAGCTGCGTGGGAAGCCACCTCCGGATGGTGAAACCCCCCCCAACAACTAAGACAGTACAGATTTAAATTCGTGTTTAAGATGACATGTCTTCGTAACAAAGGTTTCTCTCCTTGTGTATTAATGACCATGTTTATGTGTATGTTTAAAGTTTGGTAAACAGTAGCTTTAAGGCTAAATTCTTACTAGTCAAAGTTAAATGAAAAAGGTTTTCAACGTAATTCTCATAAAGATAAAATTAACTTACATTTAAAGTCTGAGGTAAAAATTAGTTAACAATCAATATATTTTAACTAAGTTAGGCTAAACAAAAGGTTAAATAGACTTGTTGATATGTAAATCTCTCCACTACCTTCTCTATAAGAAATGGTAGATCGCACAATGGCTATGCTAATTATTCTCATGCCTGAGGTTTCCTCTCCGGCCCACACCTAGGGTGTGTCTCCATCTTGAATGGGTGTAACAAAAGGTTAAAAGATGTTGTTGATATGTAAAAGTCTCAAATTCCTTCTCTATTAAAAAACGTTGGATCGTGCAGTAGATATGCTAATAACAAGTTTTGTTTCATAGTAAGTAAGTTGCAGCCAGCTGCCTGTGGGACTCTAGGCCGTTCCCCGCCCCCATGCAATTGCCCGTCAAGGCAAGTAGCCCCCCCAGAGGCAAGAAATGTTTTTTTTTCAGATATGGCCCCCTCAGGCCTTCCCTTGGCAACATGCTGGTTTTTGTTATATATGTTTCTGTTCACCCCACACCCTTGATACTATAGTCATTTAGTTAAAAAGAAAAGGGGGAATTGTCGTATGCTTTACATTGGTTTGTTCTAGCCCTCCCCTGCCAAGAGAATTGGATGAGTCCTGTTAATTTCGCGGGCCTGCTTGGCCCCGCCCCAAGGAACCCCGAGAGAGGGTTCCTGAGTCAGAGGGTTCCTGAGTTCGAGAGTGACAGAGTTCCTGAGTTCGAGAGTTTCAGGGTTACAGAGTAAGAGAGAGTTCCAGTGTGCCAGAGTTTCAGAGGGTGCCCAAGTACGAGAGTTCCAGAGTGCCAGAGTTCGAGAGTTCCCGAGTTACAGAAAAGGAAAGAGTGCTTGCGCCGCCACAAAGAGACAGCAGAGTTCTGTTTGGTGATTAGTTTGTCTTAGTTTATGAATCGTTGTTCCTGAATAAAGAAATACAGCTTCCCTGCCCAGCCGTTGTCTCCGCATCTCTGTTCACCGCCGTGAAGCTAGACCGGCCGGCAAGAGCCTCCGGAATTTTAACAACATCTGGCCTGTAGTGTTTGTGTGGAGAAGTCTGCTGCTAATCTTATGGGCTTTCCTTTGTAGGTGACTCTTTTTTTTTCTCTTGCAGCCTTGAGGATCCTTTCTTTATCCTTATTCCTTTCCATTCTAAGTATGACATGTCTTGGTGTCTTTAGTTCTGGTTTATTTCTGTTTGGGACCCTCTGGGCTTCTTGAATCTTTATGTCTTTGGTGTTGTCTACACTAGAGAAATTTTTAGCTATTATGGCCTGGAGAATGCTTTCTTCCTCTCCTTCTCTTTCTTCCTCTGGTAAGCCAATAATGCATATATTGTTTCTTTTGAAGTCATCCCATAGGACTCTGTTGTTGTTTTCAGCATCTCTTAATCTATTTTTGAGATCTTTTACTTCTTTTTTAGTTGTCTCTAATTCATCCTCAACCTTGCCAATTCTGTCTTCAGCCTCATAGATTCTATTCTCTCTGCCTTCTACTGCTTTCTGGAGTTCATCTATTTTGTTGCCCTGCTCTGATACTGTTTTAGTTTGTTCAGCTAGTTGCCTTCTTAGCTCAGCGATTTCAGCTTTCAGCTCTCTAATAACCATGAGATAATTAGAATTTTCTTCCATATTCTCATTTGTTGTTCCTGCATTTCTGATTACAATTTTTTCAAATTCTTTACTCACTCCTGTTATTATTTCCTTAGCTAATGTTTGGATGTTGAACTCGTTGTTTTGTGCTTCACCCTCTGGAGGACTTTTAGCTGGACTCTTGTCCTGGTTTGAGTCTCCAATATTTTTTCTTGTTGTTTTAACCATTTTATATGTTATGTTATGAGTTCCCTTTATCAGTACTTTTCAAATTATTGATCACTATTGCCTGGATTGACTTGTGTCTAAGTAATTTAATTAAAGGGTTTACCATGGTGGAAGTTAACAGTTTCTTCAATCCCTGAGTTGGAGCTCAGTGGTGTAAAAGCCTCTTTTTTTTTCTTCCCTGTAGGCTATGGGAGCCTGAGGGCTTTTAAACTATCAATAGGCTTCTTAGCTTAATCACTGACTCCTGACCAAGAGATAAAGCAGGGTGTGGCAGAGATAATCCAGTGGTTATGCAAAGAGACTTTCACAGCCCCTCAGCTATGCTACGGAGGTATAGGTCTTCTCGTGAGTTTCCCGGTTAGATCTCTGTCCCCTGGTGTCCCTCCCTGTTGCTGCTCCAGATTCTGAGGGTAGTAGCAATGGAGACTCAGAGTTGCACTTGGTGAGTCTCTGGGGAGTCCTTTCCTCCCTTCAGCTGTCCCCTTGTTGTGGAGCAGACTGGAGGTGGTGTCTCCACTGATAAACTGTTGAACTGTTAGCAGTCACTTAATCTCTCCTTAGGCCCTTCTCTCCTCTCTGTCACCAGCCACGCGTGTTTGTACTGACGGGTGATTTACTGGGTTCCTGTGGTCATTCTAGTCCTGTCTTGTTTCAGTCCAGGTGGTCTCCTTTGGTATTCCTAGTTGATCCGGGAGAGGAGAGGAGAGGAGAGGAGAGGAGAGGAGAGGAGAGAAAGCGATCTGCTGCTCGTAGCTCCACCTCCGGAAGTCCTAATGATCTATTTATTTATCAGAGCATTGAGCAGCTCTGGTTTATGGTGAGCAGGGGATTGAACCTGGGACTTTGCAGCCTCAGGCGTGAGAGTCTCTGCATAACCATCCTGCTGTCTCTCCAACCCCGGAGCCTACTTTTGGTGCATTTGACTTGGTTGTCTGCCTGCCTGCCTTGCTGCTGCTGCGCCCGGGGCACTTTCTGGTCCCTCAGTGTCTCCCTTTGGCAGGCTTAGCCCTGTGACCCCAGCAAACACTCTCCTGGTAGCCTTGGCGCAGGTCGCTTCGTGTCTTGCCAGACCTGGTGTGATACACCTACCTAGCTGCGTTTTTCATTACCTTCTTCCTGCATTCTCCTTCCAACATTCTTTTTTTTTTTTTTTTTAAATTTTAACTTTTTTTTTATATTTATTTTATTTATTTATTCCCTTTTGTTGCCCTTGTTGTTTTATTGTTGTAGTTATTATTGTTGTTGTCGTTGTTGGATAGGACAGAGAGAAATGGAGAGAGGAGGGGAAGACAGAGAGGAGGAGAGAAAGATAGACACCTGCAGACCTGCTTCACCGCCTGTGAAGCGACTCCCCTGCAGGTGGGGAGCCGGGGTTCGAACCGGGATCCTTATGCCAGTCCTTGTGCTTTGCGCCACCTGCGCTTAACCCGCTGCGCTACAGCCCGACTCCCGCAACATTCTTGTCTACCTCTCTCTTTGCATCTCTAATTTTTTAAAATCACTTTATTTATTTATTGAATAGAGACAACCAGAAATTTAGAGGGAAGGGGGAGAGGGCGAGAGATAGACACATGCAGCCCTGCTTCACCACTTATGAAGATTCCCCCTGAGGTGGGAAGCAGGGGCTCAATCCTGGGTCCTTGTGCACTGTGACGTGAGAGCCCAGCCAGGTGCGCCACCACCCGGCCCCTCTCTGCACCCCAATACTCAATGCTAGCCATGATGTGCCCAGGGACCCTATGCCTACTTGTCAATAACAGTTAGCAGCTGTTTCTCTCTTTCCAGCTATCCATTTGAACGTCAGGGGGAAGGAAAGACTAATTATAATGGTTCAAGATTTTCTTTTAACATCTACTATTCTTTACTGTTCAGCCCATTCAACCATTTACGTAAAAAAATTATAATCACCCCCTCCTCTGGCAGAAAAAGACATACTACTCACACAGCTTGCCTCCTATTAGTTTAGATCTCACTGTCAAGGAGACAGGAAGTAACTGCTTACTTAGCACCAGAGAGCCCAGATACAGTTCCTGTGAGCAGGCCCATGGGGACTCCTCCTGGAGGCTCTTGGCTGCCCTGCATTTCCCCAGACTATGCTTGTTCCAAAGCTATCCACCAGAGAGCGCTAGATAGTCTGTTATGGGTGTCTGATGATTAAACTCCACAATTAATTTGGTTTCCATATATATTCTTTTACAAAAGGGTTACTTATTTATTTTTGATAGACAAGTGACAGAGTACCAGACCATCACTCTGGCTCATATGACCCTAGGGGACTCACTAGGACCTCGTGTTTGCTTTTTGTTTGTTATGTTTATTTGCATTTTATTTATTTATTACTGGATAGAGACAGCCAGAAATTGAGAGAGGAGGGTGAGGTAGAGAGGGAGGGAGACAGAGAGATACCTGAAGCCCTGCTTCACCACTCGTGAGGCTCCTCCCTGCAGGTGGGACCTGCTCGAACCCATGTCCTCGCTCACTGTAACGTGTGCTCGACCAGATGTGCCAGCACCCAGCCCCGAGGACCTCATGCTTGTTTGTACCTGCAGCCCTTAGCCATTGCGCCAGCTCCATGGGCTGCCTTTTCTCCCTCCCCTCTGTTTTCTTTTATTAGGAGGTTCAGGTCTACAACACAGTTGCAGGCACACAGGCACTTTCTCACTTTTCTTATGAATTATTTGGTAAAAGTAATGCGACGTTTGTATATAGGGTTTCACTAGTAACACCCTGTTGAATTCCTATTTTTCAGTTTTAAAAAGATATGAAGCACCCAGTGTCCCACCCACACTGCCATCCCTTCCCTCCAACACCCTTAGATCTGCAGTCATCGCTTACTGGCTTATTTTTATGTTGTTTTGACCATTTTTTTTTTTACCATCAATTTTATTTGCTTATATTACCCACAGAAGTGGAGTCATCTGGGAGTCGGGTGGTAGCACAACGGGTTAAGCGCACATGGCGCAAAGCGCAAGGACCGGCATAAGGATCCCGGTTCGAGCCCCCGGCTCCCCACCTGCAGGGGAGTCACTTCACAGGTGGTGAAGCAGGTCTGCAGGTGTCTATCTTTCTCTCCTGCCTTTCTGTCTTCCCTGCCTCTCTCCATTTCTCTCTGTCCTATCTAACAACAACGACATCATCAACAACAATAATAACTACAACAACAATGAAAAACAACAAGGGCAACAAAAAGGGAAAATAAATAAATATTTAAAAAATAAAAAAGAAGTGGAGTCATCCAGTACATGTCTTTTTTTTCCTTCTAGCTTATTTCATTTTGCATAATACTCTGCAGTTAATTTCCATTTTTCTGCAATTGGGAAAATTTCATCTTTTATAAAAACTGAACGTATCATCATGTATACCACATCTTCTTTTTTTCTTCTATTAATTCAAAAGTATTAACCTCCTCAAACAAGGAATTGTGCTAGACTTTTGAATTAAGCAGTAGAAGGCAGATGAACTACTTAAATTGTTGGGATGGAGTTAATGTACAGACTTCAAAACTACTCCCTTTCAGCTCTTACAGAGGGCTTGGGAAATCTTGTCTTGGTAAGATATATATTTTCATTGCCACTTTTCTTTAAATTTTATTAGTGATTTAATATTGATTTTCAAAATCACATTTCGACAGGGATATAATTCCACACTGTTGCCACCACTAGAGTTCTGAATCTCCAGACTCCCCACTGCAAGCCACCACACTTCCTCGAAGGTTGTAGACATGGGCTGACCATTATCTCTACCACCATCTGTCTACAGTAGTACTAATTGCCCCATTTTTCTCCCTGATCCAGTCCTCTCTTCCCCTTCAAGCCACTCATGACAATATTACTACCTCCACACGTCCCTCTCCTTTTCCTTCTCTGTCTGGGTGCTGATGGAGCTGGAGTGCAGAGCCCTCTTATCTTCCTCCTCTCACTTCTCCCCCACTGGGAGTCTGGGTCAAGGTTGTTTCTGGGGAGCAGAAGGTGGGAGTTCTGGCTTCTGTCATTGCTTCTCCACTGGACATGGGTGTTGACAGGTGGATCCACACCCCAGCGTGTGTCTGTCTGTCCCTAGTGGGGCAGGGCTCTGGGGAGGGGAGGTTCTGGGGCACATGGTGAGGGCATCTGCCCAGTGAAGTCAGGATGGTGTCATGGTAGCAGCTGCAACTTAGTGGCTGAAAGGCGGCAAGATACAAAGTGTGGTAAAATGGTTAATGAACAGGAACCAAACAGTAGGCTCAGAGCGGATGAGATTAGTGATCTGAGGGTAGAAGAAAGCTAGAAAGTCCATTTTAGGCCTGTTCCTGGAGGCACACGACTACAGTAGTTTTGCTTGAGTTTGGTAGCTAGCCTGAAGTTGGATAAGAATATTGTCTGAGAAAATGGTGTCGGAGTAGAGAAAAGAGCTAGAAAGCTGGATTAGGGCAGTGAGTAGCTCCCATTCTTGAAAAAAAAATCCGTGGATAAATGAACAATTTACATCCATTCACTTGACTCAGGACATATATTTAGAGCCGGAGCCTGTGTGACCTCTGAGCTTGAAGTTCATGGTCACAGCTGGTATCATTCCAGGCTGCACTCATGTCAGGACTTGTCTTCCTCGAGGGCAGAGTAGGCTGACCAGCCTCCTTGCAGAGAGTGAGGAGTCCCTGCCATGCTGCTCTGTGGTGAGGGCAGGTCCTGAGAAGGCCCACCAGAGAGTTTGTGATGGCGTTTTCTTTAGTCATCAGCCAATGAATGATTTGGTTGTTTTCATAATTTAGCTATTATAAATAAGTAAGAATTGGGACGGACACACATTGGCATATACTTTGATTTTGGAGCCAGGGTCTTATCCACGCATGAGTTCACAGCTCCTGGCAACTTTTTCATTTAGATGAAGAGACGTGCAGTGTCACAGAGGAGAGACAGAAAGGGGTAGCCGAACAACATCACCCCTTGTTTCATGCCTGCATTTAAACCCAGGTCGTGGCTATGACAGAGCACAGCTCCCAGCTCTCCAGCTCAAAGTTTTCCTGTCCTCCAGATAGTTATCTAAACATGGGATTGCTGGGCTATAGGGTAGCCCTGTTGGCGGCTTCTTGAAGAATTACCATTGTCATCATCACGTGAGCACTGCTCAGCTCTGGCTTACACTGGGGATCAAACCTGGGACCGTTGGTGCCTCAGGCATGAAAGTAGTTTTGCATGACCATTATGCTAATTCTCCAGTCCAAAGACTTATCCCTCCAAAATGGGTGCAGCAGCTTCCATTCCCACTCATGGTGAATCATGGCTCCTTCTACTCCACGCCCTCAGCTACATTTGCTGTTCATTTTGCTAGAAGCCCTTCTCACAGACAGAAGTATCATCTCGTGATTCTGATTAGCTCTCCCCTAACTGCCAATGGCAATGAGCATCTTTCCATATACCTGCTGGTACGCTATGTCTCCTTTGAAAACTCTCTTCAGACTTTCTGTCCTCTTTACGTGCCATAGGGAGTGCATGTAGGGCCTTGTCCATAAGGGATGCAGATACCTTTTTTTTTTTTTTTTTTTTTCCTGGAGGGAGAGTGAGGCCCTGGGTTTGAACCACAGCTCTGCTCCATCATCCATGGCACTCCCATGTGGTGTTGGGGTTCAGACTCAGGGCCTCACTCGCAGAAATGCATACATGCTATTTATTGGCTGAGCTGTCTCCCAGGCCTGCTTATTTCTTAGTCATGTTGACTTTTCTTGTTGTTGTATTATATTAAGTTCCTTATACAACTTGGATATAACCCCTTGTCTGCTGGAATTTGTGCAGTCAGTCTCTCACTTAAATCTACTCACCCTCTCTCCCTGCTTTTATGCAGCATGAAATATTTTTAGTTGAATGTAATCTCAATGGTTTATCCTTGTTTTTATTTCTCTTGATGTTGATTTGCATTTTTCTTTACCTTTACTTGGAATTCATGAAATAAGCTCTTTTTAAAATCAAGCATCTAAGGAAGGGATTGAAAACTAGCCTATTTGTTTGGAAAAACTCAGCACAGCTCCAACATCCTCTCCCCCAGGACACTTCCCAAGGGTGTGGTGGTTAAGAGGGTTTTGAGCCAAACATGCAGTGTAAATATGGGCCTTTGCTCCTGTTTGTAATGGGAGGAACAACCTTAGCAAGGAAGCTCTCCTATGTACAGAAACCCATTTACTTCTTGTCTATGAAGTTAATCATTTCAGATATATTGTTTCTGCTAACATTTTACACAGGAAGTGTAGAGACACATGAGTCTAGTGAGCATTACACCCACCCAGGTCTGTCGGGCTATGGCTCATGAGTAGTAGAGAGAAATTCGTAAGTGCTTAGTCCAGTAGCAGCTTCTGCCTTTCATATTATTGTGTTGTTCATGTAAAATTGGTTTACAGAATTGGAAGGTGTAGGGGTCAATTTCACACATACACAGGTGTATATTCAACTAACCACACCCACCACTGAACTTCCCTGAGCATGCCTCACTCCTCCCTGATGGCTTTTGCCTTCCTAATTGCAGTATGAACCACTGTCATTGCAGCAGAACAGAGTGCCTAGGAAGAGAGAGGGGCTGGGGTAGCACAGGCGGGACAGAAAAGTGATCCGGCACCTTAGCCCTTGGAGTAGGAGAGAGGTTCCCTCCACCACAGGAAGAACAAAGAAGGCGGGTATAGATACAAAGACATTTGTCACTTTGGCCATGAAAGGTGACATTTCTGGCCTCCCAGCATCTATTTTCTCAAGAAAGCATCTGACAATGCTATCTCTTGAGGACTGAGGCTGGGAACAGAGCAAAAGTCTGAAGCTGTTGTGCAGTATGTCATGTGATAGAGCAGACATGCCACAGTTACAGGAAGCTCTGTGTGCCCTGAAGTTACTTATGGTGACATGTAAAGCCAGCCCATCTGGTGGCGTGACTTCTCTCCAGTCATGTTCAGTTGCTCATGGAAAGTTGCAGAAAAGGCAGTGGTTGGTTTTATTCAGGGTGAGGGTTGTGCCAGGATGGATGAAGGAGAGAGAATCAAGGAAGCTGAAGGCATTTTTCAGGGAGAAGTTATTATGAAACAGTTTGGAATCTCATCTAATATAAACTCAACTACTAAATAAAGTTCATACCCACCATGATAATGGTAAAGAATTAAAATGACCAGAAGGTTTAAAACAAAACAAACAAACAAAAAAAGCCTAGTGAAAAAAGATAAATAAAACATCCAGAGGTTTATAAAAACTACTTATAGTTAAAAAGCCTGCATGCTTCCATAGCCTGCAGGGAAGAAAAAGAACAAAAGAGGTTTTACAGCCATCATGTTTCTCCTCAAGAGTTGAGACATTGAAACAACTGTTAATTTCCATAAGCTGTGAACTCTTTAAGTACCTTACTTAGACAGAAGTCAATCTAGGCAAGTGTAATTAGTGGGTTGAATAGTACTGTGAGAGGGCCCTCATAACACACTATAATAATGGTTAAGCCAAGAAGAAACATTGGAGAAATGTACCAGGACAAAATCCAGATAACCCCCACCCCAAAGGTAAAAGCACATAAGAATGAGGACAAGATCCAAACCCTAATTGAGCTATTAGTTACAAGAGTTGGAAAGTAACATCAGAAATGGGGAAACAGCAATGAGACTCTGAAAGAAAACACTATCTTGAGGTGATTAGAAAGCTGAAAGCTGAAATAGCTGAGCTAAGAACACAACTAGCTGAACAAGCCAATCCAGTATCAGAACAGTGTAAAAAAATAGCTGAACTACAGAAAACAGCAGAGGGGAGAGAGAATAGAATAAGTGAGGCAGAAAACAGAATTAACGAGATTGAGGATGAATTAGAGAAAACTAAGAAAGAAGTAAGGATCTCAAAAAGAGATTAAGAGATATTGAAAACAACAACAACAGAGACATATGGGATGACTTCAAAAGGAATAATATATGCATTATTGACTTGCTAGAGGAACAAAGAGAGGGAGGGGAAGAAAACATTCTACAGGACATAATAGCTGAGAATATTCTAGTCTAGACAACATCAAAGACATAAAGATTCAAGAAGTTCAGAGGATCTCAAACAGAACTAACCCAGACTTAAAGACACCAAGACACATCATATTTAGATTGGAAAGGAATAAGGATAAAGAAAGGATCCTGAAGGCTGCAAGAGAAAAACAAAGAGTCACCTACAGAGGAAAACCCATAAGATTAGTAGCAGACTTCTCCACATAAACACTACAGGCCAGAAGAGAATGGCAAGTTATCTAATAGAGATACCTACAGCCCTGACACACTGTTGGTGAAGCTCCCTCCTGCAGGGGAGGACTGAGGCTTGAACCTGGGTCCTTGTGCACTGCAAAGTGTGTACCCATGCATGTGCACCACCACCCAGCCACTTTAAAAAATAACCCAAAGCCTTTAACAGGACTTCCAGGCAAGATGATGGCAGGCTACTAGGTCCTGTTTTCTTTGTAATTTTTTTATCACTGATTTAGTAGTAGTTTACAAGACTGTAAAGTTACATGGGTATAGTTCCATACCATGCCCACCACCTAAGTACTGTGCTGTCCCCCTTACTCTCATGACCATCATAGTTCTCCCAAAGTCCTAGAGATGGGTTGGCTACTTTGATATTTCTGAAAGTTCATGGATTTTAATTCACTAGATTCCTCACATGAGCAAAAGTATCTAGTAGTTATCTTTCACCTCCTTACTCATTTTACTAATAGTCACCCCCAGTTATGCGAGCACGTCCTATTTCCTATTGTTGTCGCTGTTAGAAGCAGTAGTTTTAAGGAATGTTAGAAGTAGTTTTAAAAGTTCTCTTTCATGCAGTTATTTGTTAAGTGCTTTTAGTATAAGTTGTTTGTGGTGTGAGATGGAAAATTCCTTGCCCTTTCCCCTTTGAAAAACAGGACTAATCAGTAGAGGCCATCGGTTGTTCTGTTAGGCCCTGCATATGGGCAAGCCTTATCAGGGCCTTTGCACAGCGTTTAGAGGTATACTGGTCTCCAGATGGGGACCTAAAAACCTGGTTAAGTCCTATTGGTTGTGTGATTTTGCAGTGTTTGAAATTAGCCCGCGCTTGCTTTGAATGGATCCCGCTTTTTGCTAGGTTTGAAATGATTGGATTCCGCATTTTCTATGACACGTAATTGGATGTAGGTTGATAAGGTGATGTGTTCCCCTCCCTGAGTGTATTCTGAATTCCTATAAATTGTGTGGTTTGAGCCCTGTTCAGGGTCGAGCTTGGTGGACTGCTGCTAGCCACCATCTCGGCCCGGATTCGAATTCGTGAATAAACATCTTTGCTTCCTTGCAGTGGATGGTGGTTAATTCTCACTCTGTAACAGTCGCATCATAGCAGAAACTGCAGCATATATGGGAATACCAGTACAGAAGTAAGCGTGGCACTCAGATAAGTTTTCAACTTAGAAGGAAAGAAAAGGAAAGGAAAAAAGGAGAGAGGAAGAAGAAGGGAAGAGAGAAAGAAAGGAAAGAAGGAAGGAGAAAGAAAGAAGAAAGAGAGAAATAAAGAAAGAGAAAGGAAGGAAGGGAAAGCAAGACCAAAATACAAAGGGGAAGGTGTGTACAGATGTAGACAGATAGTTATAGAAATAACAGTCAACTTATATCTGTGACCTTGGGAGAATTGCTGCAGTTTTCAGTGGAGAAGGCGGGGACAGGGAGCTCTGCTAGTGGGGATGGCACAGAGTTAGCCCCGTTTATCTTATAATTTTGTGACTCAGTATTAAATCACTACAGAAATTGTAAAAATCACCAGCTCAAAGAAAATTCCTTATGTCAAAGACTCAGATTTTGAGGTGGTGTATTCTGCCGTCTTCAAAAGTATATGTAATCATTATACGTTAGTAACTATTAGCATTATATTCCTGAGAGATAAAAGAAACTGAAGTTCTAAGGGCTAAAACAATCCAGCACGGCTGAGGCAGTTCAGTGCGTGCTGTGCCTGTGGCCCAGGTTTGAACTGCCAGTGTGGCCCAAGGAGCACTGTGGGTGACGTGACACCAGGGTCACTTTTGTGCTTGAGGTCTCCCTCGCTTTCTCTTTAATTCTGGAAAAGTTGGCACAGAGCTGCAGTGGGTATTCCACCACCTACCCCCACAGTGCCACCCTCGCCTGCCCCACTTCCACGCATCATGGACGATCTTATTGCGCCTGCATCCTGCACGCCTCATGTCAGCCCTCCTCCGCGTGGGGGCTCTTTGAGAGAGATCAAAGCACCGGTGCCCGTTCTGTCTCTGTTTCTCCACCCTCTCTGACAGCTCCCCACTGTGTTGATGAAGGCCATCCTCACAGGCTGCGAGGTGGGGTCTCAGTGTGGTTCTGATCTGCGTTTCTCTGCTGACAGTGAAGGGGAGCATCTCCACGCATGGGTGTCTCTTCTATTTTATTTCATTTCTCCAGAGCACTGCACAGCTCTGGTTTGTAGGAGTATGGGGGCTTGAAGCTAGGACTCAGAACCTCAGGCATGAAAGTCATTTACATAACAAGATGTATTTTGAGACTCTACCCATGGACCAGCGTAAAAGATTAAATAAATGGGACTACACCATATTAAAAAGTTTCTACACATCAAAAGAGAAGTCCACAAGGATAACCCAGGTAGGGTAAATAAAACCCAGGTAGGGGTGGATAAAACAGGTAACCCAGCAACTGGGAGAACATATTTACACACCAGACATCTGAGAAGTGGTTAATATAAAAATCCATGAAGAAATCATAGAGCTCAAGAAAAAGAAAAAAACAACCCAATAAAAACGTGAGCACAGGACAGGAATAAAGAGTTCTCTAAAGAGGCAAAGGCTGTGTGGGTGGGGTGGAGAACAGCATAATGGTTATGTAAACCAATAAATGTCACAGGACATGTGCTTAATGGAGTGCTACTCATTAACATAAAAAAAAAAGATTTTGTGTCCTGAGACAAAATGGATGGAACTGGAGGTGATTGTGGTCAGTAAAGTAAATAAGGAGGTGAAAGACAACTACCAGATGATCTCACTCATATGTGGAATAGAGAGAATTGAGACACATGAACTTGAAAATACAAATCGTCAATCCATACTTACACCTTGGGAAAACTATGCTGGTTGTCACTGGGGTTCAAAGAACTTTGCTGGTGGGAGTGGTATGGAGCTATATTCCTAGAATCTTACAATCTTGTGAATCACAGAGAGAGAGAGAGAGACAGAGAGAGAGATAGAGAGAGAGACAGATAGAGGGAACGAGGGAGAGAGAGAGAGAGAGGGAGAGAGAGAGAGGGAGAGAAAGAGAGAGAGAGAGGGAAACAGGGAGAAAGAGAGAGAGGGAGAGAGAGAGAGGGAGAGAGAGGGAGAGAGAGAGAGGGAGAGAGAGAGGGAGAGAGGGAGAGAGACAGAGAGAGACAGAGAGACAGAGAGAGGGAAAGAGGGAAAGAGAGAGAGAGAGGGAGAGAGAGAGGGAGAGAGAGAGGGAGAGAGAGAGAGAGGGAGAGAAAGACAGAAAGAGAGAGGGGGAGAGAGAGGGAGAGAGGAAAGGTGAAAGTGGATGATAAAAAAACATATTCTAAGAACAAGGATGCCTATAAAGCAAAAAAGCACAGGGAAAAAAATGTTGGCCAGCAAAAAACTCATTAAAAAATCTGAATAATGATTTAATAATGATCAATAAGATTGTAAGATAGCAGGGGTCAGTTCCGTACTTTTGGGGTGTCTCCCTCCTTCTCCGGCAGGGTGTCCTCCAGGGGAAAGGTAACGGGCTGGTTCTTTCTCGCTCACGACAGGGGTGACACGAAGTAAAAGACACCAGGGGACTCTTAGCTTGAATCTAGAATCTGAGTCCTTAGAGTCCCAGAATCCTAGAGTCCGTTTATTAGCAAAGTGGACATGAGTTAAATAGAAAAGCAATGGAGGTGATTATTGTTGCAATATGACAGAAATTACAGGTTTCTTAACAGTCAGCATGCCCCTAAGGTAGGGGGTTGGTATGACAGGAATTGATGAGATACAAGACAGTTATTCTCCATGACACAAGCAACTTAATTATCCAAAGGTATTTGAGAGAAGCATAGGGGTTACACCCGTAGGGTGAGACAGAGAGAAGATGGATATCAACAGGCCATATAGTTTGGAATCTCTCTTGTCTGGGGTCTGAGGTGTGTGATGAAGTGTGTGATAAGGTGTGTTCTTCTGTGATCAGAAGGTGACTTTGAATAAGTGAATCTGCGGCCATGTGGCCTGCGGTTAATGGAGGGAAGTATTGGGGTTTCTGTGGGCCTGAGAGTCGAGAAGGAAAGAACCAAGTCTGAGTTTCCCCCCTTATGCTCACCTCAGTTGAGAGAGACTCACCAAGAGGTTATCTTCTCAGACCTCCATTCAAATATGGGGGTGGTTCTTCCTAAGCTCTATCAGGCTTACACATGTTCCCAACACCGTACAGTTCCCACTGTTGTAAATAATTTCCAATTAAAATCATCTGTCAAGGCAGCAGATAAGGAACGGCAACAGGCGTTTACACTTTTGCGAATGGCATGCAGCCAACAGTGTCAGTCCGTCAGTCAGCCTTCTCCCATCTTTCATACCTGAAGAAGGACTGTCTCCTACACCCCAGACTGGGCTTCAGAGCTCACAATATTCCTGTTGTCTACATAAGGAAAGGAAGAGAGTCTGAGGGTTTCTATTTGAAGATTGGCAACTCTGCAAATAACTATTATCTGACCTAAAGAATACAGAACTACTGACAACAGGTGGCTATAGATAACAATTTATAACAATTTATTTTTTGTACTGAATGATTGTTCTATTAATGCTCCATTGAAGAGAAGACTTAACCAGGACTCGGGCGGTAGCGCAACAGGTTAAGCGCACATGGTGCAAAGTGCAAGGACCGGCGTAAGGATCCCCCAGCTCCCCACCTGCAGGGGAGTCGCTTCACAAGCGGTGAAGCAGGTCTGCAGGTGTCTGTCTTTCTCTCCCCCTCTCTGTCTTCCCCTCCTCTCTCCATTTCTCTTTGTCCTATTCAACAACGATGACATCAAGGACAACAGTAAAAAAACAACAAGGACAACAAAAGGGAAAATAAATAAATTAATTTTAAAAAGAGAGAGAAGACTTAACCATCTCTTAAATCACAACCAGGGTTCCGTGTTGCATCCCCTTCATTGGAAGCTTTCCTATTCTTTATCCAGTCTGGGAGTATGGACCAAAATTCTTTATGGGATGCAGAAGGTGTGATTGCTTCTCTCCTGAACATGGATGTTGGCAGGTGGATCCATACTCACAGTGATTATGCAAAGAGACTCCCACACCTCAACAGCCCAAAGCCCCAGGCCCAATTCAGCTTCTCTGACAGCAGTCAGAGCCAAGATGGGCAGCAGTCCTTGGCCCTGTGAGTTTCTAGACAAATCCTGTTTGTACTCCGTGGGTTCTGAGGCAATTATTCAACGTGTCTCCAAATTGCTTATGCGAACAATGTGGAAAGGCTGCCGCTCTGCAGCCCCACTTCAGATCGCTGGGAGTGTGTGTCTTCCGGCTCAGGTCTCTGCCAACACAGGGCTGCCCCATTGCTGCTCCGGCCCCCAGGGACAGCAGCCGTGGAAACTCACAGAGTTGCATGTGGCGAGCCTTAGGGGACCCTCTCTTCCTGTCAGCAGCTTATTTGTTGATCAAACTCAGACTGGTGGCCGTGCCTCAACTGGCAAACTGCTGGACTGTGTTACCAGTGGCTCCCGAGTAGGTGTGGGCTTTCAGCCCCAGGAGTCTCTCCTTAGGCCCCTCTCTGTCCTCGAGCCACGCGTGTTTGTGCTCACCCATGACTTGGTGGGTTCCCAGAGTATTCTGAGTCTCGTCTGGCTGTGTTCTCCGGTGATCGTCTTTGTCCGAGTCCCTGAATTATGAGAACATTACCATCCACATCTAGAGAGGCTTTGCAAGTATTATCTCCTCCAGACCAGCTAGGTGGACATTGTAGGAAGAGATGGAGAGAGGATATGGACGGTGTATTTTGAAGTGCTTTACTGCAGACAACCGTCCAACAGGAATTGCCAGCAGTCATGATGACTTTCATTTTTCACACTTTGCATAGCTGTGCTGTTTGGAGGAACTGGCAAGACGCCTTCTCTTGCTACGTGTGTGAGTGCACTGCTCAAGTGAACTGGCCCTTGGGAAACTAAATCAGGCTCCTGAAACCTAGTTAGGCTGAGCTGAGTAAGGTTTTGCTGCTGAGTCAAGACAATCTTTCCAGCCTGTATTCCATGTTTTAACTTTGTCTGTGTGATGTCATGATAGCTGTAATTTAGCATAATAACCATGACTTGGCCTCAACCCTTAAAGTCTGAGTCACCATGATTGGGGAAGAAGTTCTGTTTGCTGAGCTGCGGTCAGAACGGTACCCACACACTTCACTTAGTGTCAGGTGAGTGTGTGGTTGAGGCCTGTTTAGCTGTTAGCATTTTATCTCTTCAACTTTGCTTTGCAAACATTTTCCACATGGGATTAGTGCTTCCAATATCCCCAAAGTGGCCTTTTTCATCTTTGTTTTATGCCCCTGGGCCATGTTTTCCTTACAATAGACACACCCACAATGGCCTGCAGACTGGGTGTCCCTTCCTGCTGAGGCTCCGCCTGGAAGGCACCGCCCTCCGGAACAGCCCTTATCTAGGCTGTCTGCCTGAGCACTCAGCCCCTTGCCCTGGAGGACCCGCAGCCACTGGTGAGTACACGGCTGTCAGCTCTTCCTGCTCAGTCCCTAGGCCCCGGGCTGCCCCATCTTTCCCTGTGGTGCAGCGGATCTGCGCCCAAGCCCCCGCCCCATCCGGGTCTCTGCAGTGTCTAGACCAGAGATGGTGCTGGGAGAGGCCCTGCTGGTGGCAGCTCCCTGCCTAGCTGCCTGCCCCAGGGGTGCTGGCCAGGAACTGGGGCCTGGAGGCTGAGCAGTGAGGAGGAAGTGGAGGGCAGGGAGGGGCAGAACTCGAGTCCGGGCTGTGGGGCGAGTGGAAGCCACCTGGTCCTTCACCAGCTTTCTCCGTGGCCAGACCACCTCTGCTCTGTCCCCAGTGTCCCCAGGGCTGAGAACTGGCCCCAGGGCTGAGGTGAGGCAAAGTGCAGTCAGGAGCATGTCTGTAGCTACCGGCAGGAAGGAAGGGCTCCTTCAAGACACAGACTTGTTCCCCACCTAACGCTCTTTGGGGCCAGTCTAAGTCATCTGCTGTTGGTTGTGGGTGGTGGCAAGTGGAAAGCAGACCAGGTTTTAGTTTGCCACTGGTGCCAGGAAACCCTGTGTCTGAAGCTGGGGAAGGGCCTATAGCCTGTGGTGACAGCCTGCATTAGGTCTCCAGCTCTGTGCACCTGCAGGGGACTCCCTGGCAGAGCGTCTGTGGCCTTGTCTTAGCATTTTCTTAGGGTAAGATGAGAAAAGTGTTTTCATGCCAGGTTTAGTGTTGTACACAAAGTCTAGCAGTGGCTGCAAAGAATTTCTGACTTGGTTCACATTGACTTGCCTTGGAAATCTCTGAGGACGTGTGTTTCCTCAGCTATAATCTGTCCATTGGTAGTGAAAGCAAGGCCTGTCTGCAGGGGAAGGCTGAAGATAAAATGAGCCGGTGCCTATGAAAGTGGGTGACACAGCAGCAGGAACAGTGAGTGCTAGGGGTGAGGGCCTGACCTTCAGCCAACCGTGAGTCATCAGTGATGGCTGGCAGACCTGCTTACTGGTCTTGGCACACTGGCTAGAGGGCCACAACCGCCCTTCACTTGATAGAAATTAACTACATACTTACTGTTTTTAGGACTAGCAAGATGGTTCATGCTAAGAGATGGGTCCTGAAGAAGCACTTTGAAGGTTACCCTGCTCAAAGTAACTTTGAATTGAAGACAGTTGAACTCCCACCCTTAAAACATGGAGGTAAGTCTCTCTCATATGACAGGGGTTGAAAGAGACAGTCTCGACTTGCCTTTGCTGCCCTCCAGCCACCTCCCACACCCAGATACTTAGACGTGGTGGGTCCAGGCCACCGTTCTGGGGCTGGTCGACCGGGCTGGGTGCATTGGTGTTCCTTGCGTAGCTCTACTCCAGAATACGTGTCGGTTTAGAACGGGCCTCACGATCATGTCAGCTGGCTCTCTGCCGAGTGCCTTGCTGTCGTTCGCTTCTCTGTAGCCTTCCTCAAGAGTTTCTGAAGCTCCTTGTTCTCACAGGGTCTCACGGACTTGAGAAAGCAAGGTCAGAAACCCCAGTGAGCAGATACTTTCCAGATCTGCACATGAACCATGGTCACTAATATGCTATTGGCCAGCCCTCAGTCCAAAGAATGAGAAATTAACACTATTCTTTGTTTTTTAATATGGTGACTTAGACATAGACCATCTCACGTATGCACTCCACTGCTAGTACAGGGACCCAATTTTTTATTTACACTTATAAAATTTATTTTATTATTATCTTTTCATTGGTGATCTAATATTGATGTCAAAACCTTAAGATAAAAAGGGGATAATTCCACACCACCAGAGTTCTGTGTCCCCATTCCCTCTACTGAAAACTGAAGTAGTTCTCCCAAGGTCACAGCTATACACTGATTATTATTTCTATAACTATCTGTCCATATTTATATGTATTTTCAATTTTTCTATGATTATGTCTTCCTTTCTAAGTTATACCTATGCCTATTGCTACTTCTGAGTGTCCTTTTTTTCCTCTTCTCTCTCAGGGTCCTGATGGATTTGGAGTTCAGAGCCCTCTGGTCATCTTCCCCTATCATTTCTCCTCCTTTGAGAGTCTGGACCCAAATTCTTTATGGGGAGCGGAAGGTGGGAGTCCTGGTTTCTGTAATTGCTTCTCTGTTGGACATGGGTGTTGGCAGGTGGATCCACACCCCCAGCCTGTCTCTGTCTGTCCCTAGTGGGGTAGGGCTCATGGGGGGGGGTGGTTCCAGGACACATTGGTGAGGGCATTTGCCCAGGGAAGTCAGGATGGAATCACAGTAGTGTCTGCAAGTTGGTGGTTGAAAACTGTCACAATTTTTATTTTCAGGGTAGGGAGAAGAGGGTAGTAGTGAAACGCGTGCACACACACACAGAGAAAAACATACATACATATACACACACACACACACAGACAAGCATACGTACTCACACACAGACGGACATACACACTTACACAGATACAGAGAGATACACACACACACAACACAGAGACAAACATACATACAGACACACACAGACACACAGAGACAAACATACACACTCACACACAGAGACACACAGAGATACAAACATACACACACAGAGAAACATACACACTCACACACAGAGACACACACACAGACATACAAACTCACACAGATATGGAGAGATACACAGACATACACATAGAGACTCACACAGAGACACACACACAGACACACACAGACAGACAGACATAGTTACACACAGAGACACACACAGACGTACACACTCACACACAGAGATACACACACAGACACACAGAGAGACAAATATACACACACACAGAAATGACATACAGACAAACATACACACAGAGACAAACATACATACACACACAGACACACACAGACATACACACTCACACAGAGACATATATAGACACACACAGACAAACATACACACTCACACACAGAGATGACACACTCACACAGAGACACACACAGAGACAAACATACATACACAGACACAAACATACTCACACACAGAGACACACACAGACACAGACATACACACTCACACACAGAGACACACAGACACAGACATACACACACACACAGACACATACACACTCACACACAGAGACACACAAACACAGACATACACACACACACACAGAGATGACAGACACAGACACACACACACACAGACAAACATACACACTCACACACAGATGACACACACACAGACACACACATACATACTCACACACAGAGATGACACACAGACAAACATACGCACTCACACACAGAGGTACACACAGACACACACAGAGACAGACACAGACACACACACACAGACACAGACAAACATACACACTCACAGAGACGACACACAGACACATAGACAGGGACACAAGGACACGCGTGCAAACGCGCGCACACACACACAGACACTCACACACACACATACACACCTTTATCATACATGGGTTCACTTGGTGCTGTCTATGCTGCTCCCTTATGGTGTCCAGGGCAGAACTCAGGGCCTCTTCCCTGGTAAGGCAGGCACTTAATCCACTGAGCCTCCTCTCCTGTCAGGACACAGGCTACTTGGTGGCAGTAAAGGCAGAAAGACCACACAGGGATGGGAGGTAGAAGGTTTGTGGCCATCTTGCCATCTGCCACAGAGACTATCAGAATTCCCTGTGTGAAGCCTTGGTATCGCCGTGGAGGCCTCTGCCTTCTTGCTAATGAAAATGTGTGCATGGGGGGCTGGCAAGGCAGCTCACCTGGGAAGGAGCCTGCTTTGCCTTGAGCAGGACCCAGAGAGCCTCTGTTCATTTAGGATGCTAGAGGTGTCAGCTTGGAGTTTCTAACCATCTGTGGGATGTTTATTCCACAGAGGTCCTGCTGGAAGCTTTGTTCCTCACTGTGGATCCGTACATGAGGTATGCTTGCCTACGCCTAATACTCTCCATCTTGACTCGTAAGCATCTATTTCAGAATTCTGTCATTCCACCGTGCTCTTCCCAGTATTCTACTGCCAAAGGCAGTACCCCGGGTGCTCATCTTTTGAGCCAAAGGCCTGAGACACTCAGTAAGGTTTACTTTGGCTCCTGTGTTTTACAATCAGCTCCTATCATTTCATTTCATTTTATTTTTTTATACTTAAGCACTGCTCATTTCTGACTTATAGTGGTACTGGGGATTGAATCTGGGACTTTGGAATCTCAGGCATGAAAGTCTTCTCTCTCTCTCTTTCAATAGGACAGAGAAATTGAGTATAGAGGGGGAGCTAGGGAGAAGGAAAGAGAGACACCTACAACACTGCTTTGACCACTCTTAAAGCTTCACTCCTCTAGGTGGGGACAAAGGGCTTGAACCCAGGGCCTTACACATGGCAACATGCTCACTCAATTGGCGGTGCCACTGGCCAGCCCTAGGCGTGAGAGACTTTTTGCATGACCCTTATGCTGTCTCCCCACCCTGCCTAGATTGCAGGAGGTCAGTGGTTTACAGTACAGTTGTTGACACATGGGGACAACCTCTCCCCTCTCCCCCCTTGAGAGGTGTCTGCAGAACACTCTCACCCCAGCGTAGACGTGCAGAGTTTGCCTTTCATTGTTCACCAAAACTGCACCCAGAAAATTCTTGGATGAAAAAAAATAAGAAATCAAACTCCATTTATTTTTCATCTCATTACTGGTAAAAAAATAAATAAATAAACAAGGCCTTCCTGAGCCATAACTCCTCAGACGTTTTGTCTCCAGTGTTTTATTCTTTCAAATATTTTTTTCTTAATTAAGTGATAGAAATTTAAATCTAGAGTAAGTCCTATGTTTGAAAATGTTAATCAGCACTCCTTTTTTGTATGATTAGTGTTTTGGGTAAAAATACCTTGCTGTTCCTAGATGCTTATCTATTCATCGTTCACTGTCATCGGGTCATCCTGTGGGTCAGGGTCTACACGCTCCACTGCATCAGTGACGCTCTCTTTTCCTTTTCTCTTCTTATCTTTCTTTCCTCCCGAGGGGCGGGGAACAGCGTGGCACTGCTCAGCTGTGGGAGGGCTTCCTGCAGGTGTTCAGCTGGCAGCAGAGACGTGCACTTCGCCAGCTGAGCCATATGCCGACCCCCCCCCCAGGTTTTGTTTGTAAAAACGTGACAGAAACGCCTCCGGGATGGAGCATGATGGTAAGATTCTCACGTTAATGCCATAGGAAAATGCTGTCAGTGAGGCGTGACAGGACAGGACAACTTGTAACCACTGTCCTAACGTTTCACCTCATGTACTGCCTTCCTATATCTGAATTTTACCTCAGCATACACTCCCCCAGTGGTAGTCTATTTCACTTGAAATTCAAGAATTTTCTCTAAATATTCTTATGTATCAAGTACAGCATCTTTTTTTTTTTAACAGAGTGGCGGCCAAAACATTGAAGGAGGGAGATACAATGATGGGACAACAAGTGGCCAGGTAGCAATGCCAGCTTGTTCTTCAGAAGACTGACGGAGGACCAGCAGAATGGTCCGCAGGACAGAGCACCGGCTTTGCCGCGGGAGCAGCCGAGGGCTCACCTGGCCCTCTGCACAGTGGAGGAGGCGTCAGTGCTGCCGTGTCTTCTCTCCCCTATCCCCAACCTCGGTCTTTTTCTATCTACCTGAACAGACCATCCTGGCGTGGTGACGCCTGTGTCTTTAACACGGGCATCAGAGAATCTGTACTCTGATGTCTGTCTGCCTTCACTTGTCACTGGCATTCTGTTATGCTGAGACTCTGTGCTTATTTTAATTCATTATGAATTCTGCCGACATTATTTTGTAAGAATGAATCAGCAAATAAGACAGGATAAACAGTAGAGGTAGAAGTTGGTGGTGGACACCTGGCTCAAAGCACAAGGACCGGCATAAGGATCCCGGTTTGAGCCCCTGGCTCCCCACCTGCAGGGGAGTCGCTTCACAGGCAGCGAAGCAGGTCTGCAGGTGTCTGTCTTTCTTTCCCCCTCTCCATCTTCCCCTCCTCTCTCCATTTCCCTCTGTCCTATCCAACAATGACGACATCAATAACAACAACAATAATAACTATAACAGCAATAAAAAACAAGGCAACAAAAGGGAAAATAAATAAATATTTTTTAAAAATTAAAAAGACAAGTTGGTGGCGGAGAGCCCGGCAGTCAGTCTCCTGGAAACCGCGAGCAGCATGTGGGCTCCTGACTTGTCTGCTGAGCAGAGGGCATAGGAAGCGCCCGGCTCTGTGGTGCAGTCGGGGCTCGTGTGTGACTTCATGGAGTGGTGGGGATGGGAGGCAGGCTGCAGCAGGCTGTCTGGAGAATGGAGGTAAAGAATTTGAAAGGAACAAGAGAGTGGTGAGGTGGTGGAGTCGAGCATATGTCTGTGCCGGGCTGAGGGAGAGAGAAGTTCAGAACACTCCAAGGGAGGCGAAACGGGGGCAGGGCTCCCCAGCTACCACAAAGACCTGCTCCACGCCCTGGGACACCACGGGAGAGCTCTGTGCCCCGAGGAGACTTGGCCAGTGGCGGGGTGGTGTGGGAGCATCTCTCCTCTCTCTCTGTCTCTATCCTCTGTCTGGAAAAAGAAAAAGAAGAGGAAAAAAGTCCTGTAGGAAAGGTGGGACTGAACAGAAGTAAAACCTCAGACAAATGGCAGAAGGCAGACAGACAGAAGGGAGACAGGGACGGAGAGAGACAGAGAGAGACGAAGGATGCAGGGTGACTTCAGAAGGAGAAGCTGTGTCCAGGCCCTGGAGTAGGACAGCAAGTGTGTCCCTTTCTCAGAGACAACTGCTGGCTCCTCTCTGGTGGCTCTTTCTCCCTTTTTTTAAAAAAATTATATTTATTTATTATTTATTGGTTAGAGACAGCCAGAAATTGAGAGAGAAGAGGGTGGTAGAGAGGGAAAGAAACAGAAAGATACCTGCAGCCCTGCTTCAGCACTCGTGAAGCTTTCTCCCTGCAGGTGGGGACCGGGGATTGAACCCAGGTCCTTGTGCACGGTGACACGCGCACTTAACCAGGTGCACCACCCCTGGCCCCTCTCTCCCGCCTTTTTTCTCAAGTAGGAGAAGGCACTAGTAGCCAGGAGTTGAGATGCAGAGGTGCAGGTTCAGTCAGGGATCACTCTTGGTGACCTTTGCACTGTCACACAGCATCTTGGCTCACTGGAAGGGGACGCGGCAGCCAACAAATAGCTCCTCCGTTGCTTGTGCTTCGCGCCATGTGTAACCTGCTGCACTGCCACCCAGCCTCCAGACAGCTCCTTGGGTAGTGTGGTTTCCTGTGTGCACAACCTGGGCTTGAACCAGCCTCCACCTCGGCCCGGCAGTAAAGGAAACCTGAGGGCTGTGGTCTCCTTCACTCCCTCCTCTCTGCTTCCCTTTCCCTAAGAGAGAGCAAGGAAGGAAGGGAGGAAGGAAGGAAGGAAGGGACTTCGAGTATCTTAATGTGTTGGTCTGATTCTAAATTCTGCTTTTTCTAAGACCCCTTCTGTTGCACTGCTTGACTCTGGTCTATTTACATAATCATTGTTTTCATTGGTTTAATCCCCACTGGTTCGCTTTTTCCTTCTCCTCACCCCCTATCTTACGCACTTCCTTTTCCTGACACTTCCGCCTCAAGATATATATATATATATATATGAATGACAGGATTGTGATTAGAGATAGCTAGATCAAACTGCATCCCCACTCGTCAATAAAGACTGAACTGCGTTCCCAGCTCAGCCATGAATCCCTGGTCCTCTGTCTCCCGCCCGTGAAGCTAGCCCGGCAAATGGCACCCTGAACAGGGACTGGCATCAATGTGCTGTGTTTTCCAGAGTTGTGGAGAGCAAGAACTCAGCCTTCCCAACAGGAACCATTGTGGTGGCTTCTCCAGGCTGGACTACACACTCCGTTTCTGACGGGAAAGAACTGGAGAAGCTGCCTGCAGAGTGGCCAGACAAGCTGCCTCTGTCCTTGGCCCTGGGAACCGTGGGCATGACAGGGTGAGTGTCGTGGGCAGATTTCACCAGTATGAATGCAGAGTGCTCTGGTTTCCAAACAGTTTGTCCACCATTTGACCAATAAGAAGATAGTCGAGGCCTGGGGAGACAGCATAATGGTTAATCAGAGATTCTCCTGCCTGAGGCTTCCAAGTCCCAGGTTCAGTCCCCAGCACTACCATAACCTAGAGTTGAGCAGAGCTCTTGAGTCAGTCTCTCTCTCGCATTGAAAATAGATAAATTTTCAAAAGAAAATATTTGGCACCTGGCTGAGCACACGTTACAATGCTCACAGACCTGGGTTTGAGCCCCTGGTCCCCACCTGCAGGAGGAAAGCTTTGCCAGTGGTGAAGCAGGGCTGCAGGTCTCTCTCTTTCTCTATTTCCTCTACCTTCTCAATTTCTGGCTGTCTCTGTCCACTAAATAAGGATCATTGAAAGGAGGAGGAGGAGAAGAAGAAAATAATATTGGGATACTCTAGGCTTAGGGCTGGGAAGAAAAGGGAGGGAAAGTGTCTAGAATCAGCCTTGGGACTGGGGGGAAATGGATGACAAGGCCAGAGACCATCCGGTACAAAGAACAAGTGACAGTGAGAAGCACGTCACCCAGGTTTTAAGCTCAGGAGCTTCCTTTTTCTTCTCCCCGTGGCTAAGGCTAAATTCCAGGGTCCTACACAGATTCAGTGCGGGCAGGGAAGAAGGGCGCGACTGCCCTCTGGCCAGTGCCACAAGTGTCTCTTTCCCCTCTGAGTCCTGAGACGCAGACGCCTCCGGGCAGGAACCCCCTGAGGTGCTGCGCTTCCTTCTCCCAGTCTCTGTCAGTGTTCTGGTGGCAAAGTAATTCTTTCCCTGTAAGTTACCATCGGTATCTCACTGAGGGTGAGGTGGGCAAAGTTCAGAAGTTCTTCCTTATGGCTTTGGAACTGTGGAAGCTCACTGTGTTTCTCTGGCCCTCTGACGGCGGGCAGCACCTGTTCTGCTGACAAGAGCGCGATGGTCCAGAGCTCACCATTTCCCTCAGCTTCATGGGAAGGGCACCGGCCAGTGACTGTCCTCGGATACTCCGTGTCCCCGTCACCTGGCTTTGGGGTGGGCAAGATGCTGCTCTGTACAGCTAACTCCTCTCCCTCCCTGGAACTCCATCTTTCTTCCCATATAAGGTTGGGAAAAGAAGAAGGGTTTGGCCAAGGTGACAGACAGCATTTACTGATTTACTTATTTATTTTTACCAGAGCACTGCTCAGCTCTGGCTCATGGTGGTGCAGGGGATTGAACCTGGGACTTTGGAGCCTCAGGCATGAGAGTTTCTTTGCATAACCATTATGCTATCTATCCCTGTGACAATATGTGTTTCATAACATCCAGAGTTTGATGCAGTGACTGGTGATACTTGTTTCCTCATATCCTGGACTGATACCCATGTGTTCAGGGTCTACCTGTCTGAGCCACTCCGCTTACTTTTATCCCCAGCCTGACAGCCTACTTTGGCCTGCTTGACATCTGTGGCGTGAAAGGCGGAGAAATAGTGCTGGTGAATGCAGCTGCAGGAGCCGTGGGCTCCATCGTGGGGCAGATAGCTAAGCTCAAGGTATGCCCCCAACACATACTGGGACGGTGCCGAATGCTAGTCTCACTTTAGTGCAGCACATCTGGACTGGGGATGCTTGAGTAGTGGGTGGTGGAGGGGAGAGGACGAGGAAACCGGTGCCGCCGAGGGGGTCTGGGCGCGGCTACTTGACAGCATGGCGGTGGGTATCCAGGCAGGAATGGCTTCTCCCGGAGTCAACACTCATCGGCAGTTTTGGTTTGGTTTGGTTTTATACCAGAGCTCTGCTCAGCTGTGATTACACACAGCACTCACAAAGCTTTCCCCCTGCAGGTGGAGACTGAGGACTTGAACCCAGTTCCTTGCACATTGTAATATGTGCACTCAATCAGGCATGTCATCACCCGCCCAGGGTGGGTTTTTTTTTTTTTTTTAATTCTTATTGAAGATTTCTTTTTAAAGTTTAACCTTCTACCTTTGTGGCTACTCTCGGTAAAAGAAGGAGAGAGAATTGGTGTCAGTTAACTGACAGTCAGCACCCACCTGGCCCCACTGCAAAGGTCTTTTCAGTCAGTTCAGAGACATGGAGCTGCCACGAGGGACCCAATGCACAGAAACATGGGCCCTGCTTGGGCGGATGTCAGGCCTCTGTGCGCAAGAACCTGGTCTAGCGGTGGGAGCATGAGACCGTATACAGCCCAGACATAGCTTCACATCTCGGGGACATTTCAGAGTGCTCTGGCTCGGCTGATCATTGTCCATAGTCTGGAATACAGGACTCAGGATCTAGTACCTCCGGAAATACAGGACTCAGGATCTAGTACCTCGGGAAATACAGCAGGAGCCGGCTCAGCTGTGAGAGTACACACTCGCTGTGCCAGGGCCGTGGCTGCAGCCCCTGGCCACCACAGGGGCGCAGCAGTGTGGGCCAACTTTGTGGGCAGCAGAGCAGTGCTGAGTGTCTCTCCTTTCCTTTGTCTCTCTCCTACTTGGAGTTTCTTTTTTATCTAAAACAAAACAGAAAGAGAGAGTCTGCCAGGAAGGGGGTATAGGACAGGTGCAGAGCTCTAGCAAGGATCCTGGGGCAGCAGAGGAGCAAGGAAGTGACAGTGTGCAGCTGGAAAGAAAGCATGAGCGGAGCTGATGCATGCGGGGATCACAGGGGCCAGCTGGTAGCGCGCCTGGTTGAGCGCACATGTTACAGCGCACAAGGACCAGGGTTCAAGCCCCTCGTCCCCACCTGCACAGGAATTGCTTTGTAAGTGGTGAAGCAGGGCTGCAGGTGTCTTCCTGTCTCTCTCCCTCTCCCCCTTTTGATTTCTGGTTGTCTCCATCCAATAAACAAATAAAGATAATAAAAAATCATGTAAAAAAGATGAGGGGATCATCTACTTAGGGGCAGCAAAAGCAAAGGCCTAAGAACCCGTGAGATGATCCTGTGAGAGACCATAACAGAAGAAGGGAGAACATGTGGTCTTACAAGGCAGTTGTACTCCTGAACCAGGAAGAATGGAAGTCCTGCACGGACACGACCTGTACAGACACAGATGGACGTGCGTCTCCTCAGTGGGAGCTGCACAGCGGGCGGCTCACATTCTGGCCGGGATTATACGCCCATAACATGAGCGTGTCTTCAATGGCTACTTGTCATATACTGATATAACCCCATAGTTGTCTTATACTAATACAATCTCCAGGAGTCTGGAGAGCTCTTCTCAGAATGCTCTTTACAAAGGCAGAATCTATGCCTGAGAGAGACAGCATCATGGTTATGTAAACAGACTCTAATGCCTGAGGCACCAAAGGTCCCAGGTTCAATCCCTAGCACCACCATAAGCCAGAGCTGAGCAGAGCGCTGGTAAAAGAAAAGGAAATAACTAAACAAATGAATAAAAGCAGAATCTAGTCTAATGCTCTAGCAGAAATCAGATGATAACGGCACTTACCAGGAGGTGTATCTGTGGTATCCAGAATGGTTGGGTTGTGGGTCACGCCACCTCGAACCCACCCGTGGAGCCTGGCGACTTACTTTGGCGTCCTCATATCAGCGGCTCGGCACCTGCGGGGGCTCCCAGGGCTCTCTGCCAGAGAGCCTGAACCTGACTTTCTCCACTGGGTGTGCAATGGGTGTACTTGTGCCTCACAGGGTGTCTCCTTCTCGCAGGGCTGCAAAGTTGTTGGGTCCGCAGGCTCTGATGATAAGGTGGCCTATCTCCAGAAGCTGGGATTCGATGTTGCCTTCAACTATAAGACTGTAAAGTCTTTGGAAGACACTTTGAAAAAAGCGTCTCCTGATGGCTATGATTGCTATTTTGATAATGTAAGTACAGACCGAATTTAACGTGCGATTCGCTAACAAAGATCTATGGAAGGCAACACTTGTAGAGTGACCATCTGAAATGTATTTAAAAAAGCACACACATGCACTTTAGAGAGGGGGGGACTTTTCTGAGGTAATCATTTGCCAGTCTAGAAGTACGGGATGGGTCGGGTCAAATAGCTCAACGGACACTGAGCTGTATTGCCATGTAGGAGGCCCAGTCTGAGCCTGCCCCCACCGCGCTGAAGGAAACTGCTGTGTCGATTCTGTCACACTCTTGCCTATCTTCCTCTCATCTCTGCAAGACAGCAAAGCATAGAATCCAGTGGCTCCAGCTGGCATTGTGGCGCAATGGTAGCACACCTGATGCGAGAATTCAGTGGCCTGGAGGTCGTTCAACAGGCACAACTTCCTCTTAGGACATTATGCTCCCTCCCTGCCCTTTCCTCTCAGGCACCACCTGTCTCTCCCTGCCCCTTCCTCTCAGATGTCACCTGTCTCTCCCTGCCCCTTCCTCTCAGGCACCACCTGTCTCTCCATGCCCCTTCCTCTCAGATGTCACCTGTCTCTCCCTGCCCCTTCCTCTCAGGCACCACCTGTCTCTCCCTGCCCCTTCCTCTCAGGCACCACCTGTCTCTCCCTGCCCCTTCCTCTCAGGCGTCACCTGTCTCTCCCTGCCCCTTCCTCTCAGGCACCACCTGTCTCTCCCTGCCCCTTCCTCTCAGGCACCACCTGTCTCTCCCTGCCCCTTCCTCTCAGGCGTCACCTGTCTCTCCCTGCCCCTTCCTCTCAGGCACCACCTGTCTCTCCCTGCCCCTTCCTCTCAGGCACCACCTGTCTCTCCCTGCCCCTTCCTCTCAGGCGTCACCTGTCTCTCCCTGCCCCTTCCTCTCAGGCGTCACCTGTCTCTCCCTGCCCCTTCCTCTCAGGCACCACCTGTCTCTCCCTGCCCCTTCCTCTCAGGCGTCACCTGTCTCTCCCTGCCCCTTCCTCTCAGGCGTCTTCTGTCTCTCACTGCCCCTTCCTCTCAGGCACCACCTGTCTCTCCCTGCCCCTTCCTCTCAGGCGTCACCTGTCTCTCCCTGCCCCTTCCTCTCAGGCGTCTTCTGTCTCTCACTGCCCCTTCCTCTCAGGCACCACCTGTCTCTCCCTGCCCCTTCCTCTCAGGCACCACCTGTCTCTCCCTGCCCCTTCCTCTCAGGCGTCACCTGTCTCTCCCTGCCCCTTCCTCTCAGGCACCACCTGTCTCTCCCTGCCCCTTCCTCTCAGGCACCACCTGTCTCTCCCTACCCCTTCCTCTTAGGCGTCACCTGTCTCTCCCTGCCCCTTCCTCTCAGGCACCACCTGTCTCTCCCTGCCCCTTCCTCTCAGGCACCACCTGTCTCTCCCTGCCCCTTCCTCTCAGGCACCACCTGTCTCTCCCTGCCCCTTCCTCTCAGGTGTCACCTGTCTCTCCCTGCCCCTTCCTCTCAGGTGTCACCTGTCTCTCCCTGCCCCTTCCTCTCAGACGTCACCTGTCTCTCCCTGCCCCTTCCTCTCGGATGTCACCTGTCTCTCCCTGCCCCTTCCTCTCAGACATCACCTGTCTCTCCCTGCCCCTTCCTCTCAGATGTCACCTGTCTCTCCCTGCCCCTTCCTCTCAGACATCACCTGTCTCTCCCTGCCCCTTCCTCTCGGATGTCACCTGTCTCTCCCTGCCCCTTCCTCTCAGACATCACCTGTCTCTCCCTGCCCCTTCCTCTCGGATGTCACCTGTCTCTCCCTGCCCCTTCCTCCTGTACCATTACTTATCTCCCTTTTATACCAAATGCCTCCAATTTCAGTCTCTCATGCTGCACAAGGTAGAGCAGTGTTTTGGTGTCTCTCTCTCTCATACAATAAGTCAATAAATAGTATTTAAAGGATAGAATTTCACGCCTTTTAGTATAGTGACAGAGTTGTACAGATCACCACAATCGATGTTAGACCACCTCATTACCCCAGAGCAAGCAGCCATTCCTCCCTGCCATCCGTCTCTGGTGATATCCTGCCTCTCAGCTTGCTTTCAGCTTTACCACAACTTCATTCCTTATGACCAAATGATCCCCCCCTTGGGACATGTCACATTTTACTTGTCGTCAGTTGGCATGGCCATTCATGCTTCACTACTGCTGTGGGTGATTTCTGTGAGTGACCATCCACAGGGTTTCTGTGTGAGGTGAATAGGATGCCCATGGCACTATGGGAACAGCCATTCCCAGCTTTGGTGGAGACCCATGTCTTCATCCTTCATGGCTCCTTGCCTCCGATACACTTGCTGGATCATACCCTGACTCCGTGTCTGACACTCTGAGGAGCTGTCAGGTCATTCTGCAAAATGGCTGTTACTTTCATTCTCAGCAGCAGTGAGGGAGGGTTCCAGTTTCACATGCCAGACTGGGGGAAGTTTAGGCCTTGAGCACTAGACCTGAGAGCTGACATTCCCGCATCCTCACGGGCACTGCCTGCTGCGTTGGCTTTGACTAATCCGGTGGGTTTAAGTAATGCTTTGCTGAAGTTAGAATTTGCATTTCCCTGATGGTTAATAATATTAAGCAACTTTTCCTTTTTTTAAAAAAAAGATTTTATTTATTAATGAGAAAGATAGGAGGAGAGAGAGAAAGAACCAGACATCACTCTGGTCCATGTGCTGCCAGGGATTGAACTCAGGACCTCATTCTTGAGAGTCCAGTGCTTTATCCAGTGCGCCACCTCCTGGACCACTTAAGCAACTTTTCATGTACTTATTAGCCATTGATTATCTTTGGATAAATGTGTTTTCAAATTCTTTTTTTCTTTAATTAATTAATTAATTTATTTATTTTCCATTTTGTTGCCCTTGTTGATGTTTTCAAATTCTTTGCTCATTGAAAAATAACTGAAAAGTTATTTGTCGAGTTATAAAAATTCTTTACATATTCTGAGTACAAGTCCCTTATCAGATATGGTAAATTCTAGGTATTTGTGAGTGTTAGCTCTATAAAATCATCACAAACACTGAGCCATTGCTTCTGGGAGAAGTAAGTACCTACATGCATATAACTCACGCAGACTACAATCTTAAATTCTTTTTCATTTTTTTTTAAATGCTGTGGGGCCAACTGTTTCTAGCCCCTCTTTTGTTTTCATTTGATATTTCATTTTAATGAGAGAGACAAAAGAAAAGCAGAGCACTACATAGCTCTGGCTTATGCTGGTGCAGGGGACTGAAACTGGGTCCTTTGGAGTCTCAGGCATGTCGGCGTGGTGCACAACCTTTGTGCTATCACCCTGGTCCTATAAGCTCTGATTCTAACGATGCCCTTCCCATGGCTTCTCTTTTCAGCATTTGCCAAAGGGAAGTTGGGTTCCAAAGCATTAAGTAATTTGTCTGCATGTGCCCCTCACTGCCCAGTCCTCTTGTGTTGGATAGTATGCCAGCTCCCCCTGGCTTCTGCTTAACCATATGCCTATATAGGGATTGATTGAACCCATTCAAAGCTTTGGTCTATTTACATAAATCACTTTTACATTTACATAAAGCACCACACTCCCTCCAGGGCATTGGTGGTTTAGTGATAGAATTCTCACCTGCTCCACCCCCTCTCCTTGTCACACCCTGATCCTCTCCTTGTCACACCCTGATCTTCCACCAGTCACTTTTCGCTCCACCCTCTCTATATCACATCCTGTTTCCACCCTACTTGGAGAGTATAAAAACAGCTGCTCTTCTGCTTAAAGACACTTGGAAATTGCTTTCCGGCTCCGAGAGTTCCAGAGTGTGTCTCCTGCGAAGTTAGTGCGGCACGAGTTCCTGATCCCTCTCCCACGCAGCAGCCTAGATCGGCTCCAGTTGAGTTCTCTCCAGCCCAGAGAGCACTAGCTCAGGAAGAAGCACCCTCAGGCTATCCCAGCACTCTTGAAAGGGGGTTTAAAACTTGCCCCAGAACTGGAGCGTGTGGGGTGCTCTGGGCTGCCCTCTGCTCTGGTCCTGTGCTCACTGTGCATGGGGCTGGAGCGAGGTAGACAAGAGAGCCGTGGCCTCATCTGGCCTTAGTCAGGGTCCCGCCTGTCTTTCCCAGTTGTGCTCATCTGCAAATGGCCAAGGAGAGCTCCCATGTGGGCTTTGCTGCTGGACGTAAATCTTCACCATTTAGTTCAGTTCACAAACATGAAATTCACTCACAAAGAGAATCGACTGTGTATGTTTTGCAAATATTTTTTTCCCTATCTGTCGTTTTCGACGGGTTAGGTTGTTTTCGACAGGTTATGTTGTTTTCGCCGGGCTGGCTTCACGGGCAGGTAACAGACGATCAGGGACTCATAGTTGAGCTGTACGCAGTATCTCTTTATTCATGCAGGACGCAGCACAATCTAAGACGAGCTAAGCTAAACTCAAGGTACAGTACTCTAAAACTCACAATGCTGTCTTTATATATACTTGCCAAGTAGGGTGGAAACAGGGTGTGACATAGAGAGGGTGGAGAGAAAAGTGACTGGTAAAAATCAGAGTGTGACAAGGAGGGGGCAGATTAGGCGAGAATCCTATCACTGAACCACAAATGCCCTGGAGGGAGGGTGGAACTTGTCAACAGTAAATAGAATGAAGTGGTTATGTAAATAGAACAGTGTTAAGCAGGGGGAATTTAAACCAAATGAAACAGAAAGGGTCTCATGCATACCAACACCTATCCTGTCAGTTGTCTTTCATTTCTTGAAGGTGTCCTTTGAAATACAAAAGTTTAAATTTTAAGGAAGTCCTGTTTATTTTTAATTTTGTCACCTGGACTTTTGACATTATGTCTGAGGCTTTGCCTTGCTCGAGGTCACAAAGTCTTATGCTTGTGTTTTCTTCAAGAGTCTTCTCTCTTACATCTGGGTCTTACGCATCTTTTTTTTTTTTTTTGATTTTTTCTTTTTTCTTTATTTCCTTTTGTTGCCCTTGTTTTATTGTTGTAGTTATTATTGATGTTGTTGTTGTTGGATAGGACAGAGAGAAATGGCGAGAGGAAGGGAAGACAGAGAGGGGGAGAGAAAGACAGACACCTGCAGACCTGCTTCACTGCCTGTGAAGCGACTCCCCTGCAGGTGGGGAGCCGGGGGCTTGAACTGGGTTGCTTAGGCCGGTCCTTGCGCTTAGCACCACCTGCGCTTAACCCACTGCACTACCACCTGACTCCTGGTCTTATGCATCTTAAGATAATTTATTTTGTGTGTCTGGTAAGGAAGAAATCCAGTTTTTATTCTTTTCCATGAATATTCAATTATTTTGTACCATGTGTGGAAAATGCTAATTTTCTTTTTTTAAAGAATTTTTTGTACTTATTTATTTATTCATTTTCCCTTTTGTGCCATTGTTGTTTTATTGTTGTAGTTATTACTGTTGTTGTTACTGATGTTGTCATTTTTGGATAGGACAGAGAGAAATGGAGAGAGGAGGGGAAGACAGAGGGGCAGAGAAAGACACCTGCAGACATGCTTCACCGCTTGTGAAGCGACTCCCCTGCAGGTGGGAAGCCGGGGACTCAAACTGGGATCCTTGTGCTGGTCCTTGTGCTTCGCACCATGTGTGCTTAACCTGCTGCGCTACTGACCAACCCCTGAAAATGCTAATTTCCCAATATTGATTTTTTTTGCCACCCTGACTGAAAATCCTTTGACCATATATGTATGGATTTATATTTAGACTATCAATTTAGTTCTCTTGGTCTCCACTGTCTTGATTAATAAAAGTTTGTTGCCAGATATGAAATCAGAAAAAGTTAAGTCTTACAACTTGTTTCTTACTTACCTTTTGAGTTTTATTCCTTTCTTTTGGACAGAGCCAGAAATCAGTCTAACTGGTAAGAGAACCCAAGATACAATAAATGGAAACCCATGAGCTCTAAGTTAGTGGAGATGCCCAGTCTCTAATGAAGTTTTCCAGGGACAGTTCTCTGCACTATCCTAAGTTCATCAGTTTTGTGGAGGCTAAAACAAGTGTTTGAAAGTTAATGTGATTCTCCTGTGTTTTAGCGTGATTAGGTTACTGAAGGCTTGTATGTTTTGTCCTGTCTGTTTAGGTAGGTGGAGAGTTTTCAAACACTGTCATCCCCCAGATGAAGAAATTTGGAAGAGTTGCTATATGTGGGGCCATCTCTACCTACAACAGTACTCGTCCACTTCCCCCAGGTAATGAGCTCACACTGGGCACAGGTGCACAGGAACAGTCACAGACATGCTAAGTCCTCACCCACTTCCCCCAGGTAATGAGCTCACACCGGGCACAGGTGCACAGAAACAGTCACAGACATGCTAAGTCCTCACCCACTTCCCCCAGGTAATGAGCTCACACCGGGCACAGGTGCACAGAAACAGTCACAGACGTGCTAAGTCCTCACCCACTTCCCCAGGTAATGAGCTCACACCGGGCACAGGTGCACAGAAACAGTCACAGACGTGCTAAGTCCTCACCCACTTCCCCAGGTAATGAGCTCACACTGGGCACAGGTGCACAGAAACAGTCACAGACATGCTAAGTCCTCACCCACTCCTCCAGGTAATGAGCTCACACCGGGCACAGGTGCACAGAAACAGTCACAGACATGCTAAGTCCTCACCCACTCCCCCAGGTAATGAGCTCACACCGGGCACAGGTGCACAGGAACAGTCACAGACATGCTAAGTCCTCACCCACTTCCCCAGGTAATGAGCTCACACCGGGCACAGGTGCACAGAAACAGTCACAGACATGCTAAGTCCTCACCCACTTCCCCCAGGTAATGAGCTCACACTGGGCACAGGTGCACAGAAACAGTCACAGACATGCTAAGTCCTCACCCACTTCCCCCAGGTAATGAGCTCACACCGGGCACAGGTGCACAGAAACAGTCACAGACATGCTAAGTTCTCACCCACTTCCCCCAGGTAATGAGCTCACACTGGGCACAGGTGCACAGAAACAGTCACAGACATGCTAAGTCCTCACCCACTTCCCCCAGGTAATGAGCTCACACCTGTTGTTAAAAATTTTTCGGCCGGCTCCAGCTGGCCGGGCTAGCTTCACGGGCGGGTAACAGAGATGACCAGAGACATACGGCTGGGCAGGGAAGCTGTATTTCTTTATTCACGAACAACGATTCATAAACTAAACCAAACTAATCACCAAACAGAACTCTGCTGTCTCTTTGCGGCGGCGCAAGCACTCTCTCTCACTCTGTCCCTCTCCAACTCCAGAACTCTGGAACTCTTCAACTCTCCAACTGTGGAACTCTCTCTTACTCTGTAACTCAGGAACTCAGGAACCCTCTCTAACTCTCCAACTCTGAAACTCTGGGGCTCAGTGCCTGCACTATGAACCCACTGCTCCTGGTGGCCATGCTTCCATTTCATTGGGTAGGATGAGAGAAATTTAGGGAAGAAGGGGAGCTAGAGAAGGAGAGAGAAAGACACCTGCAGACCTGCTTCACTGCTTGAGAAATAACCCCCTTGCAGGTGGGGAGCTGGGGACTGAAACCACATACCTGCATGGGTCCCTGTGCCCAGCACTATGTATGCTCAACCTGGCGTGCCACTGCCCAGCCCTACTTTTTCTTTTTTTATTTGTGATTAATAGTGGGTTACAAGATCGTAAGACTTCAGGGCGTAATTTCACACTGCACCCAGTACCAAAGTCCCCAGATCAGCCTTTATATTGACTCTAGCTTGGGCCTTTGAAAGGACTCCTGATGAGGGGATAGTTGATCTTAGGTCTGAATGTCAAGAAAACTCTGGTTGTGTGGTTCTGGAGGGGACATGATTTGGCTGGTCAGAAGTGGAAGGAAGGCAAGTGGGCTGCTTGGTTGGGAGGGCAGGGCCGAGAAGCTGGAGCTGAAGACCTGTCACTCGGACACAGGAAGCTCAAAACAAGACCCAGATCTCACCTGGCGGTCTCCCCTCCAAACTGCTCTTCTCTTTCTTTTCTTTTTTTATTCTTTTGAGTAGGAGTGCACATAAACACCATCCCCACCACCAAAAGCCTGTGCCCCACCCCAGCCTCCCCCTCCCCCCAACTGCTTCCCATTTCCCCATCCCAGCCTGTGACACACCGCCCACCCACCTACTGGTAGCCACCAGCTGGAAAGACCTCGGCCATGACTCCTCCCTCCCCTGCAACCCAGTATCTGCTCTTTCTGCAGCTTCTGCCAGCCCCACACCTCATACCCTGTCTGCTCTCTCCTGTCCTCTTCTCTGGCAATAGCTCCGTTGAAGCCACGACCAAGTCTTGCTGGGCACCCTGCACTTGTCTCCCAGTCTTCATTCTCAGCCCTCTCCCAGCTGCTCCTGCCAACATGCTGCATGTTCCCCTGGTCACTTCCCTGGGCCCTAGGACTCAGATGTGCCCTTGTCTCGCAGCCCCGCCCCCCGAGATCATTATCTACCAGCAACTCCGCATGGAAGGCTTCATTGTCACCCGCTGGCAGGGAGACGTCCGCCAGAGAGCCCTGGGAGACTTGCTGGCCTGGGTCTCAGAGGTAAGGCCGCCTTCTGCTGGTTCCCGCTCCTGCTCCCTTTGGCGTGTGGGCACCATCTGCAATGCAGACGCAGAGTGTCTCACGGTGTGTTTTGTTTTTAGATTTGTTGTATTTGATTTATTTAGGGTGTAGACAGGGAGCAGCTGTGCATGACCTTCTGTCCCTGATGGTGAAATTGAATCTAGCCTTTCCATGAGCACAGCTGACTACAAGAAAACCGCTGTGCTGGTTAAGCACACACCTTATAAGGACCCAGGTTCAACCCCCCAGACGCCACCTACAGGAAAGAAGCAGGGTCTCTCTCCCTCTTTCTGTCTCCTTCCCTCCCTCTCTCCTCTCAATTTCTTTATGTTCCTATCCAAAATAAAAATATTTGAAAAAGTGAAATGTTTTTCATAACATTTAAACAGCCCTAAGCAGTTTTACTTTGAATAAATAATGAATTGGCCCGAGTTCTCTCAGCTACTTGGTTTTCTCATTTCTCCCTTTTTGTGGAACACAATTTTCATTTTAGAGTAATTTTAGATTTACAAAATATTACAAAGATGGCACAGTGATTTCCAATATTTAGATTATATACCCTAATTACCTGTGCCATCAATACTTCATATCAGCTCTCTTTCTCTATTTTCACATTTAAGCTCCTTTATAGCTTCCAAGCCTTCCCAGGTATTTTGCCTCTTCAAGAGCAAGACTGACCAGGGACTCTGGTCAGGTGTTCAAACCCCAGCTTGCCAACTAACTAGTTAAATGGCCTCAAACCCGCAGTCACTCTATAAATCCATCAAGGCTGTAAAGTTGCCACTGGGAGCAGCAGTAGACCCAGAAAAACTGTTATCGGGCAACTCAGGGCTCCAATAACATCCCTTTCATAAAACCTTGAACATGTGAATTGGTTTTACTGAGGAAACTATGCCTTATAGTAGAAGGAAATGGAAACCCTTAGTAGTTGAAGCTTTCCTTCCTACACTCCTAGATGCATAGCAAGAGAGCCTTGGTTTGAAAGGAAGGCCTCCTGGAGGCTGGGCAGTGGCAGACCCCCTTCAGTGTATATATAAGCAGAAGGACTCAAGTTCAATCCCTGCTCCCCATGGGGGGGGGGGCGGGGGCTTCCTGAGCAGTGAGGCAGGGCTGCAGGTGTCTCTGTTCCTCTTGCCTTCCCTGCCCCTCCCCCCCTTCAGATTCTCTGTGTCCTGTCAAATAAAAATAAAAAGAGAGGAAGGAGGACACAGTATAAGACTCTCTTGGTGTTACATTTCCTGGTCCTCCATAGGCGTCAACAACAGGTCCTGGCAAGGCATCTCAGGACGACTGGAAGCAGGTAACACCCTGCAGGGTGGTCGACTTCTTCCAGATCCAGCTTCTACATGGCCTACTCAGGAATCGCAGAGCCACTGTGTGCGCCGCGTCTCCTGTGCCAGGCTGTGCACGCTTCGCCGCCTTTCTCGCACACTGTGTGAACCAGGCCCCCAGAGTGACTGTGTGCTCCTGAAGGCAGGGCCTCCCTCCCGGAGCTTCCGGCTTCTCTCACGCAACTGGCCCACTTCTGCTAGTGTGCGAGTGTATCATTTCGGATGTACACTTAACTCACTGTGTTCGTTGTTGCTTTGATGCAGGCTAAAATCCAGTACCGTGAGGATGTGACTGAAGGATTTGAAAACATGCCGGCTGCGTTCATGGGGATGCTGAAAGGAGATAATGTAGGGAAAACGATCGTGAAGGCTTGAACAAAAGCCGCCCTGAATCCAGAGGTCACTCGGGTGACTGTTTCATTCAGCCGCTGGTAGCAGGTGTGCTGCTGAGCCCCGAGCTGAGGCCCGAGGGCTCTGGCTCCACCCAGCAACACACGGACCAGAGTGACCCTTTGCTCCACACCCCTCCACTGAATTCTGACTCCTGCATCTCTCATATGTAACAAATAAATCTGAGATAAACACAGCCAAGGAGGTAAAAGGCAACTACTGGGTGGTTTTGCTTGTCTGTGGAGTCTAGAGAACTGAAACACATACACTTGCAGGAGCTGGGCAGGGGCAGGCACACACATGGTCGAACACACATGTCATCATGTGTAAGGACCCAGGTTAAAGCCCCCAGTCCCCACCTGCAGGAGGGAAGCTTTATGAGCAGTGAAGTAGAGCTGCAAGTGTCTCTCTGTCTCTCCCTCTCTCTCTCTCTTACCTCTCCATTTCTATCTCTATCAAAAATGTGTCTGTGGAGACAGAGTCCCCGTGATGACCCTGGTAGCAATGCAATAATAGTCATGGTGACGATAACTGAGACACGTGCACATGCCAAGAGGAAAGAAATGAGTCAGCCAGACTGTCTTAAAAATGTGGGACCCCTGCTGATCATCACTGGGCAAAGCCATAGAACTTTGATGGTGGGTGTGGGGTGCCGCTATATACCCTGGTGATCTTATTATCAGCATCTCAAACCAGAATTTAACTATCAACAAAACCCATATCAAAACACAACTAAAACTTTTAAGAGCTCTTTTCAAAATGTATATTGCCTTCACTACTGAGAAACTGCAATGAGTTTGATCTGCCAATCAAATGCATCTGAATGACATCTAATTAGCAATAACAAGTGACCATTTCATCATGAACAGGAGCTTCAGGGCTGTTACAGCTCCTGCTGGGTCATGAGAGAAGACAGTGGTGGGGCTGGGTGGTGACACAGATGGTTGAGCACACATGTTACAGTGTGCAAGGACCCAGGTTTGAGCCCCAGTCCCCCACCTGTAGGGGGAAAGCTTTGTGAGTGGTGAAGCAGGGCCGTAGACATCTTTCTCTCTCTCCCTATCTTCCCCCTTCCCTCTCAATTTCTTTCTTTTTTTTTATTTATTTAAGAAAGGATAAATTAACAAAACCATAGGGTAGGAGGGGTACAACTCCACACAATTCTCACCACCCAATCTCCATATCCCCCCCCCTCCCCTGATAGCTTCCCCACTCTATCCCTCTCAGAGTATGGATCCAGGGTCATTGTGGGTTGTAGAAGGTGGAAGGTCTGGCTTCTGTAATTGCTTCCCCGCTGAACATGGACGTTGACTGGTCGGTCCATACTCCCAGTCTGCCTCTCTCTTTCCCTAGTAGGGTGTGGCTCTGGGGAAGCTGAGCTCCAGGACACATTGGTGGGGTCTTCGGTCCAGGGAAGCCTGGCCGGCATCCTGATGACATCTGGAACCTGGTGACTGAAAAGAGAGTTAACATACGAAGCCAAACAAGTTGTTGAGCAATCATGGACCCAAAGCTTGGAATAGTGGAGAGGAAGTGTTAGGGGGGTACTCATTGCAAACTCTAGTGTTACTTCTGCTTTCAGGTATATATTTTGCAGTAGTTTATGGATACGTGTGAACATATGCTCTCTCTCACAGAAACTGGTGTATATCTAGGTTTTGGGACTTTATTAGAAAGTGAACCACCTGAGATGGAATTAGAGTATATTATGAAAGGAAAGGTCTCACCTGAGTAATGAAGCTGAAGGGTTGTCATTCCACATGTGAAGTCTCTGGACACAGTCTGAGGTGAAGCATGTTGAGGTGGCAATCGTGTTGATTAGGTTGTGATTGGCAGATGCAATATTATTTGATATGGATTGGGAGAGGCATACGGGAAAGTGGGCCCTATCCAATGGTTCCAGGACTGGGGGAAGTAGAGGCTCTATAGTGGAGATGTGAGGTTCCTGCTGTCTTAGGGTTCAAAAAGACAATGGATAGTTAATGTTATCATCACATTATTTGGTAATTGGGTTAACTTTGAAAAGTCCTTTTGTTAGGGTTTGCTGTACAGTACCCAGTATCTTGTATATGAGAGGGGGAAAATTAATTGTATGTCTTGAAGTTTTTTAAAACACAGACTGAGTCTTTTTAATATATAGGCTGTGTATTTGATATGCGGACTCTCTCAAAAGCCTAGACCAAGTAGATCAGAAGCAACCAATAGCCCTCTCAATTTCTGGCTGCCTCTATCCAATAAATAAAGATTTAAAAATAAAAAAATATATATCTTCTTTAACAGAAAAAAGAAAATAGTGGCATTGGAGCCCCAAGATTCACTGCCACTATGACACTTAACTTCTGATCTTTCCCTCTGCGATATGAGGATTGTAACAGGATATATATATATATATATATATATATATATATATATATATATATATATACATATATATATGGCATTTCTTGAAAATTCCCCATGATGCCTGTGTGTGTTAGTTAGTTGATGGAAATCAAGATTACCACCTCCACTACTTGGGGTTGCAAGGGAAGAAATAACCACTGCTAACCAGGTTAACTCACACTGGGTCTCTGTATTTGAAACCAGTATCACGGCAAGGATAGATTTTTAAGGCGTCAATTTGTCTTACACACACAATACACAAGACTATTTGTTCATTTATATATGTCTACAAGAACACTGCTCTGGCTTGTGGTGGTCTGGGAGACTGAGCCGGGGACTCTGGAGTCTCAGCATACAAATCTTTTGCACAACCATTAAGCTGTGTCCCCTCTCCTAATTATGTTTAGTGGTGCCAGGGTTTCTCACTGTGTGATTCCACTGTTCCTAGGACAGCTTATTTTTTCCAGAGAGACAGACAGACAAGGAGACAGGGAGACACCCCACTTCTGCCATCCATGGGGTTTCCCCCTGGTAAGTGGGGCAAGTGGCTGGTTCTGGCCAGTGGGACAAAGTGGGAGTGACTTGTAAGCCCAGAGGTCCCCAAACTTTCTCGGTTACTGGATTCCTAGGACCTGAGGAGACCTTTCTACAGTGTCCCCATGACAAAAGGAACACTTAACTGTCCCAACTATCAAACTGTTCAGGAGGTGTCACGCTCAAAAGTCAGAGCTGTGCTTCTCTGAAATAAAATACCGTCATCTCTGGCACCTGTTGGGGCTCAGTGAAGAGCTGCAGCTGTAGGCGATTTTCCAAGTCCGTGCTCAAAAACATTGAACAACTCTACAGTTTTTGCTTTTTACACCTGTAACCATGGATGTCACTTGTTTCACAAAGAACAGCTGCTCATAAAATATTGGAAAGAAACAAAATGTTGGAAGACCGTCTGAGAAATAAGCCTCTGAGTTAAAGCACTTTGTTGGGTTTATGCTACAGTGCTCAATCGAACCCCACATGACCCAGTATGGGAGCCATCAAAGGCTACTGCGAGCTGGGTGTGTGGACAATAACACATTTCAAGATTCCTTAAAAAAGATTCATTTTTTTGTGTGAAAGAGACGAGAGGAGAGGTGGGAGGCGACAAGACAGACCGGCTGGCTGAGCGCCTCTCAGTGTGGGTCATGATGGTGTGAGGACTGACCTAAACCCTGGAACATCAGGCAGGCACAGCCTGTGCTCGAGACTTAGAAACTGAAACAAAGTAAATACTTTTTCATCAAACACAACTTTATTGTTTTCATAGGACTACAGTTCAGTTTAATCACTGCATCACACTGGATGCTGTTGTTACACTTGTGCAGAAACGTGCATCACTTTGAGTATCACAGATAAACAACTGAGCAAGCTAGTCATTACCTACAGCTTGACACAGGCCAGATGGTTTTGTTCATTGAAGTAACATCATAATGTGTTTGGATATTTTGTGCAGCAAGTACAAGTGAGCGGAGGCCTATGCGAATAGCACACATCACGGAGGCATGTATGCAAGTCATAAACTAGTCACTATTTCAGTTGTAATCAACTTATTTTCTCATTTAAAATATAGTAAAATATTTAGGTTTGAAGTGAAGGCAGATTAATCACTGAAGCAAGACCCTGTGCAAACAGAAGCAAGTACTGCACCTCATATAGTAACAGCAGCCAAGGACACAGCACTTTTCCCGGTAAACTGCGACTGTGATCTGTGACAGGCACGGCAAAATACAAAAGCTGACAGTGAAACAAGAGAGCTAAAGTCCATACAGTCGACAGCATTGAACATTGGGATCTATACTACTTGAGGAACAACCTAGAGAGTTAGGCAAACATTCTCCGAAAAGTCAAAAGAGAATCCGTACTTAATTACATGAAATGAGAATCACATTCAACCAGAAAAAATGTGAACCATTTTTAATAGAACTTGAATGTGTACGAGACAGAGTTTGGATTTCTACACACACACATACACACACACACACACACACACACACACACACACACACACACGGAATCTCAAGGAGAGGGTGAATCACCAATTGGCCTGAGGTAACAGAAATTATGAGAAAAAAGCAAACATTTACAAAACTGCAACTTTTCATCATCGAATCAATTTTGTTCACAGAATACAAGAAGTTTCTAATATCAAAGATTAACTTTTTGAAAGTTTAAAGATATGCTAGTATTTTTAACAATAAATAAAATCAGAAAATATATAGGTAAATATTGTACATTGAAAGAAAGGATGAAAAAGTAAGTGTGCTGAGAAAAGCCCACAGACAAGAGCTGTTAAGCAATGCTTTTAAAACTGTCTTAAAGATGCTCAGAGGACTACAGGCATATTGGCAGATAAGAGGAGCTGATGCAGATTCTTCACAGCAGCACAGCGTGGAAATGTTTATCTCTTATGCTACTTTGGAGGGGAATGCTCCCCTTGACACAGGACTACAAACACCTTGACTAACAATGGAGCAGCCCTTCCCTCCAAGGGCTTGGGGATTAGCAGAACTGTACCACAGAGAGAAACACTAAGGACCTCAACCTGGGAGAATCCCTCAACCTTAGAACCTGCAGGAAAAAAGACTCAACAGAGAGACAGTATCAATATCCTGAGAGCGACTGCACATATCTTGCTTAGGTCTGAACTGTATCATCTATCTATCTATCATCTATCATCATCTATCCATCTATCTACCTTAAAAAAAAAAAAAAGGTTGACCTAGAGCAGTAACAGAGGTGCAAGCAGGGTGGGGGCAGGACTGTTTCTAAATCAACCAGGTGCTGGCTTCTGAGAGCACATGCCTCCCCCATAGTCTTGGTCTCCGGCACCACCTCGCTCATCTCTCCAGCTCCGCTCAGGTGTCACTGGGGTCAGCTTCCATTTCCTCCTGGTATGTGGAGTCCTTCCCACCCTCTGCGTCCTGAGGTCCTCTAACCGGCTCACTGAGCTTCCTGCTTTCTCCTCCTCACCCGGCTCTGTCCTCACAGCTCAGTAAGCCTGTTCTGTGAGGTCAGACCTACCTGAGCATCCAAACACGAGACCCCACAAGACGAAAGCTGAGTGATGGAACACACACACACACACACACACACACACACACACACACACAGATTTTCTGACGACATTGATATAGCTATTCAAAAATATACAGGCCTCTCTATGTTCATAGCAGCATGATTTGCAATAGCAAAAATATTCAATCAATCTGAACACCCATCAGCAGACGGGGCTCAGATGCTCAGTGAAGCACTTTGTAAATGAATGGCACTTACAAGCAGAAAGGACACCTTCTGGGAAGTACAGAGAAGACTCAAGGAGATTATGCTACGTGAAATGAGGAAGTGAGAAATTACAGGATGATCTCACTCATGGGAATATATACATATATATTCTAAAATACATCGAGAAAAGAAGATAACTAGAGAAAACAACCCTGTAACAATAGCAACAGCAAAAGTAACTCTCAGAACCAGAGAATGGAAGGGCAAAGAGAGCACGGGGTTCTTCCTGTGCTGGCACGAGACGTGGTGATCTTACATACACCTATAGGTGTGAAGACTGTGAAATTCCCGAATTTTAATGTTGCCAACCAACATTAAAGCAATTCACCTTTTTAAATTATGAATCTGGATTCTCTGATTTGTAACAATTACTCTACTTGCTTGTTGGTGACAGTTAGGACTAACGCTGGACAGAATTGTCCACTGGAAATTCTGAAATACACTTAAAAAGACAAACTTAGGGCCAGGCTGTGGCACACCTGGTGGAATGCACATGTTATAGTGAGTAAGGATCCAGGTTCAAGTCTCTGGTCCCCACCTGCAGGGGGAAAGCTTCATGAGTGGTGAAGCAGGGCTGCAGGGGTCTCTGTCTCTCTTCCTCTTTATCTTCCCTTTCCTCTCGATTTCTGGCTGTCTCTATCCAATAAATAAATAAAGATATTAAGCATTTTTTTTAAAAAAAGACTAACTGTTGAGTGGTAGATAGCATAATGGTTATGCAAAAACATTCTCTCATACCTGAGGTTTCAAAGTCCTAGGCACCACTCCCTGCACCACCATCAGTCCGAGCTGAGTAGGGCTCTAGTAAAACAAACAAACAAACAAACAAAAAACGATGCACTAGATAGACGCTCTCTCTAGTCAAGGACTTTATCGCAGGGTCTCAGCTTCCCACTCTCCTAAGCCCACTGATCAGCACCAGATCATGACGCTGAACATCACTACTCCGTTGCAAAGTGGTCCCAAGGGAAGTCCTCCGTTTGGATACCTGGTTCATGCGGTGCCTCTGACTCCGTTCACGAACGGGCCTCTTCTCCACAGCAGGGCCCCGGTGGATGGGGGCCCAGTCACCTCCAGGGCTGCTTAGCAAATCCGCTTGCTCACACTCTAGACCGCACGAGTGAAAGGAAGGGATGGCACTAAAACTCTCAAGTTCCCGTTTCAATACATGGAGCAACGTGTGGGCATCAGCCCGCGTTTCCTGATCTCTGTCATTATCACAGAGTCGGTGCGCTGGCAGACACTGTCAAAAGCCTAAGTGCTCCATGCACAGCCAGTGCTCTGGTCTCTCAAGTGCCCTCCTAGTCCCAGCTGCAAAGCTCTACGAACCCCACAAGGCTTTTCCCACCCCAAGCCCCAAACACACACCTAATTGACTTGGAGAACCTACTTTCAAGACCAAGAGTAAGTCCAGAGGGTGTAGGTTCAATCCCAGGACCACCTGAAGACAGACTTGAGCTGTGCACTGCTTCCTCTTCCTCCCTCTCTCCTCTTACATAGAATAAATGGAGGTTTTAAAAAGTAGAAATAAAGGGGGGAAATCAACACATTCCAGGAAAAAAAAAAAAAAACCAAAAAAAAAACCTCTACACCTTGCAATAGATGGCGCCGGAGGCAGAAGACATTCCCAAGGTGGCCAGAGTCAAGAAGTATCATCTTTGCAGCACATTCTCTTACCTTTCCCCTTGCTTGGAGAGAGAAAGCTTTTTACCCATGTTTCCCAGTCTGCTGCAAAAACAGGGAGAAACATGTCCCACCTTTTGAATCTCTTGCCAGAAACTCCTGTCTATAGTGAGCTTGGCTAAATTAGTTGCTAAGGTCACTGCTGGTTGTCCTGATGAACCTGTGTGTGTCCCCCAGGTTTGACGACTAGAGTAAGTTCTGCCGCACCTGGCTTGAGCCTTTCCCCAGTGACTATGCCAACTAGGCACTTACTTCTTGGCCAGCTGCGCTTCCTTTGCTGCCACGTCCTTTTATTATCTAAATACAATGGTTTCCCTGTACTCAGGAGAAAAAGATGATCCTTGAATACAGGTGTGAACAGCACATGTCTCCTCACTAAAAATGATTAATTTGGGGCTGGGTTGTGGCACACTAGGTAGAGTGTGTACATTACCATGAGCAGGGGCCTAGATTCAGGTACCCTGCCTGCAGGAAGATTCAGAGCCTGCAGGAAGCCTTCTAAGTGGTGGGGTTATGCTGCAGTTCTTGCTCTTTCTCCCTCCCTCTCCCTCTTTCCCTCTCCTGAATTCTATAAAAAAAAATAACTAAACAGGGGAAAAAATGGCCACTGCAAACAGTGGGACTATATAGGCACCTGGTCCCAGCTATAACCTTGCTGGCTGAATGAGTAAACATTTTTGCTTTATACCGTGTACCTGATGCCCGTCAAAACTCTATGGAAACAATATGCCTAAGAGGGTGATAATAGTGAGTGTTTTTTTTCTTTTATTGTTCTGTTTTATCAATTAATATGAAAGGAGAGAGAGAGAAGGAGAGAGAGAGGGAGAGAAGGTTGTTCTGTTACATGCAATGCTAGGAGTCAAGTGTGGGACCTCATTCTTGGGAGGGCGACTCTGTAACCACTGAGCCATCTCTTGAGACATTGTCCTTCAGAATTCTGAGATGGACCCTACGGCCGATGGCTTCAACACATAATCTTCCAGGAGGAATGTTGTGAGTTCTCTGCCTTGCTTTTATTTATTATTTAATATGGCCACAATGGTTACCAACCTGCAAATTTTACCTCTAGTATCTAAGATAATGTTCTTCCTGGCAATGAGGGACAAACCCACTATGTGTAAAAACTCTGACTTGTTCAGCAGTGCTTTCAAGGGAAATTTTGATGGCAGGAGGAGATGTAGAATGAACAAAGAGCTGCAGGGTGCTCTCACGCTAGATTCCCCCCACCAGAGGACCCAGGAAGCAGTATGATTCACTGCAACATGAAGGAGTTTGTTTTATTTTACTATGTATGGATTTATTTGTCTTAGTGGTTGAATATTGATCTATAATTTTTTAAGATAATGGAGGTATAATTTCATACTATTCACACCACCAGAGTTCTGTGTCCCATCCCTGCCATTGGCAACTGCAATAGTTCTCTCAAAGTCACAGATATGGGCTGACTTTATAACTATAACTTTCCATATATATTTTCCCATTTTTAATGGCCATGCCTTTATTTCCTTTCTAGGTCATACCTACACTTGTTACTAAGGAAGCTTATTTTATTATATACAACAGAAAGAAGCATTTTTCTCCATGCTCAGCAACAGCCTAGACAACAAGAATCACAACAGAAAATCTAATAGTTTTCAGGCTCAGGCAAAAATTACCAAAGTCACAGGCCCCTGGGGACACACCTAGACTTCCTAGCTTCTTCTCACACAAAGACCCCTAATTTCATCTGCTCTAGTTCTACCTCTGTGTTGGGCATTACACCAGCTTCCCCCTGCTTAACTCTGCAGTCTATTTACATAACTACTAGAACCACCCTGCCTGCAGGGCATTGGTTTAATCCCCACTGGTTCAAACTCTCTTTTCGCTCCACCCTCTCTACATCACATCCCGTTTCCACCCTACTTGGCGAGTACATATACAGCTGCTCTTCTGATTGAACACACTTGTAATTGCCTTCCGGCTCCAAGAGTCCCAGAGTCTCTCTCCTGCAACACTAGCCCGGCATGAGTTCCTGATCCCTCTCCCACGCAGCAGCCTAGGTTGGCTCCAGTCGAATTCTCTCCAACCCAGAGAGCACTTGCTCGGGACACATAACCAGCAGACTTACTAGAAGACATCCCAGATAAGTATACACTATTTGGGTATCTGAAACCTCTCGTGTTAAGGCACTGTGATTCTTTTTTTTCTCTTTTCTTTCTTATTATTTTCCTGAGACCTCTCTGCCATGGATGATCTTTCCCAAATCCCGTACTCTTTTTTCTATATACAGTTTTTATATCTCTGGGACATTTTTCTCGGGGCCACACCATGGATGCTTTTGACCATGGTCACAGATTTTAGGGGATATTCAGGGAAACCAATGAAAAGGCTAAGGGACCTTGAGGCTGAGGTCCAAGAATTAAAGGAAATGGTCATAGCACTTACCCAGCACCATAAATGCTTAAAAGAAGCAGCAAAGACTGTCCCGATCCTGACCCACCCTAAGCCCTCTGCATCTTGCCCGGAGGCTCTCGTTTTGGCAGACATGTGTACGGATTCTCTTGCGGCCTCCATAGCCACTTCTTCAGCCACCCCCATTTTGGCAGACACATGTCTGGATTCTCCTGCGCCCTCCACAGCCGCTTCTTTGGCCACTGCTTATCCAACGGCTTCCACTTCTGTGACTCCTTCCCCTGCTGCTACACAACTATCAGAGCAAGTCCACACATTCCCGGTCAGTGTTGCCCCCAACAGACAAAAAATCAGGCCTGGTATCCATATTCTGCCATAGACCTGAAAGAACTATGCCAGGCTATTAAGGATGATGGAATTCATGCTCCATGGACCAGGTCCATTTTACAAGGTCTGCTTCAGAACCTTAATACCCCCCAAGGTTGGAGGGATGTAACTCGCACTATGCTCCCAGGCCCCCTCTTCCTGCAATGGGAGGCTTTTTTTCATGATGAATGTTTACAGCAATCATGGAAAAATAGTCAAAAGCAGCCAGAGGGGAATTTTGATGCATTGTTTGGAACAGGTCATTTGGAAACAGGAATTCAACAGGCAGAGGCCAAGTTTCCACCCGGGTATTTTGATCAGGTACGCTTCTGCGCATTAAGAGCATGAGAGTGGTTAACACCACCCATGGGAGTGGCCTCAGCCCCCATTCTCTCCCTTCAACAAGAACCGGATGAATTTCCAGGGTCCAATCGAGTTTGGAAAGGAAGATTTATAATCCTGACACCCGTTTTCTCCTCCTGCGATCCATTGTTTGGGATGGCATGATTCCGGATTTCTGACAGGCATGAATCAGTCTTAATAACGAATACCCAGATAGCTGGATTTTAGCAACACAGGATCTTAGATCAAGAACTTGTTGGGGACCTACTATGCAGGCCTATGCAGCTACCCTACATAAGTGAAAAGGGGCTTGTTTTCAGTGCGGTCACCAAGGGCATTGGCGTAACCAATGTCCAGAAAATAAACCGCAACCCTGCCTCCAGTTAGGGCAACCCTGCCTCTGGTCAGGGAGCCAGAGACCCTGAATGCCTTGTCCCAGATGCCAGAAAGGGTTTCACTGGAGGAGAGATTGTTGGTCAAGGTTCCATAGGAATGGCATGACCCTGCCAAATGTAAACAGGGATTTAAACTAGGTGTGGGGTGTCTCTTAGCCCTGCCTTCAAGAGGGAATGAAGCAGGTTGCCCGCTCGGTGCCGTGCCCTTCTTCCATAAACAGAAGCCCAGCTTGGGACCCAACCTGTTGCTCTGCCCACCACACCAAGTAACAATAACAGAGGGTGAGCGGAAGGAGGAGCGTGTGGCTTGTGGGAACTTCCACCGAAGAAATAACCAGCTGGAGCAAGAGAACGGTTCAGATTCAGAGGCTGAGATTTTGTGGACAATCCCTGTTTTAGAAAGGGGTCACCTGACTATGATGATAAGGATTGGTAATATTCCTTTTAAGTGTCTGATTGACACGGGGGCAGATAAGACAATCTTAAGACAAGCAGAGGTTCCCCAGAGTTGGGAACTCCTCCCAGGACCGTGCTTACATGGTGTTGGAGGGTTGATTCAAGCATTCCTCACATGAGATTCCCTTGTGTGGGAAGATCCAGAAGGGACTACAGGACACTTTCATCCTTTAATAGCTGATATAAGCACTAATTTATTGGGGAGAGACTTACTGGAATCTCTGGATGTACTAATATCCTCAGACACCTCTGCAGGGCACCACACTCACTCCTGTGAGGCTACTAGACCCAACCAGCACTTCCAATACTAACTGCCACTGTTCGTAACAGAACTCCCCACTTAGATTGGCTTTCTAATGAGCCTGTCTGGGTGGAACAGTGGCCTTTGCCTAGGGAGAAGCTAGAAATTTTAAAAGGACTCGTCCAAGAGCAGTTGTCCTTGGGACACATTCGTCATTCTCGGAGCCCATGGAATACTCCTGTCTTTGTGATTAAAAAGCTCTCAGGAAAATGGCACCACCTCCAAGATCTTCGTGTGGTAAATAAAACCATGCAGGTCTGGGGCTCCCCCCAAAGGGGTTTGCCTCTTGCTTCCGCGATTCCCACAGGAATTCCAATCATAGCTATTGATATACAGGATTATTAGATACAGATCTCTCCACCCTATGTGATTTTCTTATCCCTGCCTTAAAGAAAAGTGGCCTTAATGTGGCTCCTGAGAAGATACAGCTAATTCCTCCAATATCTTTCTTAGGCTCAGAGATTTCCCTAATGCAGATTTGTCCTTTAAAACCTTGTGTTACTTTTCCTTCTAATCTCATTCTTGCTTCTTTACAAAGTTTTCTTGGAAATTTAAATTGGCTTAGGCAGTATCATTATCTCCCTACTAGCTGCCTGCAAACACTGTTTGATCTGTTAAAAGGAAACAGACAGCCCTCCTCAAAGCGTATGTTAACCCCAGAAGCCTCCTTGGCACTGGAAAGAGTTAACCAGGCTCTCCAGGGCATGCACCGCATTTGGTTCTCACCCTCCTCTCTGGTAAATCTTCCAATTTTTAACTCCACCCCCACGGTAGTGGGGGAATTGTGTCAAAAGCATGGAGTTCTCGAATGGTTTCATACGCCAGTAGGCGGAGCTCTAAAACTTCTTACGGAGATTGATGTCTTAGCATTCATGGTTCGCCATGGAAGAAACAGATCGGTACAGGTCTTAGGAAGGGAACCGGATTCAATCATTCTTCCCTTTTCTCTCACAGATACAGAATGGCTCATACGCCACCATTCTTGTTTTGCCATAAGTTTAATGGGTTTTCCAGGACAATAACATAATCGTTTTCCCTCTAATAATTTGATAAGCTTCTTTACCTCTTTTGCCTCTACTAGTACCTAAACTTTTCTCTCGAGACCCCATCCCCTCTGCTTCTACAGTGTTCACTGATGATGGAAAAAAGGGAGCTGCTGCCCTTAAATATTATCCAGACCAGCAACACCCCAAACCTCTCTTTACTGAGCTTCCTGATAATTCCCCTCAGTACAAAGAACTTTATGCTGCTTTCCTTGCATTAAAAGTTGTACCAGAATCCTTCAACCTTTTTTCTGACAGTGTGTATACTTTTAACATACTTCCATGGCTTGCTCGATCTTATGTGAGAAGTGATGACAACCCACATTCTCCTCTCTTAATTTAAATTGCCTCTATGCTCTGTTCTCGAACCCAACCACTGTATGTTCAGCACCTACATTCCCACAGCCCTCTTCCTGGTCCCCTGTCTGAAGGGAATACTACAGCTGACCACCTCGCCTCCACAGGAATTCTCCTAGCCTCTGTCTCTAATCCTGCTGACTTTCATTCCCTAACCCATGTTAATCTTAAAGGCCTTCGAGCTCGATTTCCTGATATTCCTCTGGCACAGTTAAAACGTATTCTTGCTACATGTTCCTGCTGTGAAGGTCTAATCAAAACATCTGCTATTCAAACTCTTGGGGTTAACCCTCAAGGCTTAAAAGCCAAATGAATGATCTTTGGCAAATTGATGTCACCCACGTACCCAACTTTGGCAAAAAAATGTGTTTGTCTCTATTGATACCTTCTCTAAGTTTATGTGGGCTACAACTCAGATGGGAGAAAACTCAAAAAAAGCTTATAATCCAAATGCTCTCTTGTTTTGCTGTAATGGGCATAACTCTTCAACTTAAAACTGACAATGGGTATGCTTTTACCAGCAAACAATTTAAAGATTTTTGTTCCCTCTGGAACATTACTCATACCACAGGCACTCCGTATAATCCACAGGGACAAGGCATTGTCGAGAGGGCCCATCAAACCCTTATGGCTCAATTAAATAAAGAAAAAGGGGAAATGTACCCCCCAATATCCAGTTGGCAAAAGCCTTAACTACATTAAATCTCTTTAATATTTACAAAAACTTGGGCCAACCTCCTATTATTCTTCATTGGAAAACACCATCCACCCTCCCAGCTATTAAAGTCAAATGGAAAAACCCACTCAATAAAATCTGGAAAGGGCCTGACCCCCTATAGACCATGGGGAGGGGTTTCACATGCGTTTTTCCACCTGTCTGGGTTCCTGCCCTCCATGTCCGGCAATACCCACATGATGGCGCTGATATCCTTGAGGAAAAAACACTGCAAGAGGACTGGCTGCAGGATGCAATCCAGGTTCCATAATATGACATGGCAGAATCTGAAAAATCTGACTCACAGAGCTTTCCCCCCCACCAAATGTCTTATGTTATGACTGGCCAGTTGTGTTTTGAGTGAGTTGAAAAAAAATTTTTTAAGTGAGTTGAGTGACCAAAGTTTTTTGTATGATCCATTTTTCTCAGAGTACTCTGAAACTTAATTGACTTTATATGAAAATGCTGGATGCAGCCATGGTTTCTGGAGACATCCAAAAACAGTCAAAAAATGTTTTTTCCTCTTTTTGATTTCTTTTTAGTCTTGGTATAAATATGAAATGTTTAGTCTTAAACTGTGTGAGTAAAGATGGTTCAACTATGACAGTACAAATCTAAATTTGCGTTTGAAATGATATGTCTTAGTTACAAAAGTTTTTCTCCTCCTATGTGTTATAAACTACATGTTTCATATGTGTGTTTCAAATTTGGTAAACATTAACTTAATGGTTAAAGGTGTAACTTTGAAGCTACATTTTTACCAGGAAAGATAAAATTAATTCACTAAAGTAACTGAGTATTTTAGGTAAAAGTCTAAATATTCAATGTGACAATTCATCATCTCCAAAATTAAAATACAAATTCTCTATACAGGACATTTTTGGAGGGCCCCCAAAATGCCCTGTAAGCTAATCTTGTGGAAATTAGTCCACAACAAATCTGGCATCAATCTGACACTGTAAATGTTAAAAAAAAAAAAACATTGTCACTAACATGTGAGTTTAAAAGTCCAATGTAAAAAATAGTTAAAAATCAATATATATATTTTACCTAAATTTGGTCTGAAAATTCTGCTATACAGAGACTGCTACATGAGGTCACATAAGATGACCTTTAAACGAAATTATAAAGATATCTAAACCAGTTATAATCATCGAGTTATCAATTATAGTAAACTTCTAATTTGTTACAAGTTTTTTCTTCCTAAGTAATTGACTACAGCTATGTCAAGCCTTCGCATGAAGAAGCATCTGCTCATATGGAATCCCTAGAAATACATCTTGGACCCCTGTCCTCTGACATCACCCAAACTACAGATACCCCCCCCCATACCCATGATATGACCTGACACAATCTGGAGAATCTGATTCACGGACTCCAAAGGACAAGACTTTCCTACCGCCTTTCTCTCACCCATTGCTATCTGCTCTTCCTATCTGCTTTGCCTGCCACGTTTTGGTGGGTCCAGCTCACTCTCTACAGAGAAGAAAAGTTCCAGTGGCTGTCCTCCTCCATTGAAATAGACGTGTGGCATTTCTCCCTGGTTGTTGACATTGGACTGATGCCTCTATTGGACTTGCTGATAGACCTTTGGACACTCCCTTTACACTGCTGGACTTCTTGAGGACTGACTGTAGTAGTCCATGGACCTTTCCACCAGCTGTCTTGGGACTTTGTAATGCCAGATCACCCCTCTTGCCCCTCAGGCTTATCAGGCCCCCACTCCTCCACCCATCAGGCAGCCCTCCTCTCTGCCTACCAGACATATCTTCAGTCTCACTCTGTCCCTTGCTACTCTTACTTATCACTTCCTGTCTTGTGCTAGTTCTTTTTGAAGACACTTACATGATATCATTCAGGTTTCTTCCCAACAGGTTTCTGTTCACTCCTACACTGCTATTCCCCTGACAAAGATGGAGCCTTTTACAGACATTGACCCATTTATATATGGCCATTAAGTAAGAGGGAGATGTTGGGAAATTGTGAGGATGTGGTTGAGCTTGGAAGGGTTAGAGCCTGAGGGGTGTGTCAATCCTGTTAGTCTCTCTCTCTACTGAGAGGTTGAGCAAGGAGGGAGAGTAGAACCCCAAGGTGTGCCTCATCCTATCATCTCCCTGCCTCACAAAGTGCCCTGCACTTCTGATACTATGGCCATTGGTTAAAAAGAAAGGGGGAGATGTTGGGCAGTACGCCAGCTTCCCCCTGCTTAACTCTGCAGTCTATTTACATAACTACTAGAACCACCCTGCCTGCAGGGCATTGGTTTAATCCCCACTGGTTCATACTCTTTTTGCTCCACCTTTTCTCCTAGACACACCCTGATTTCCACCACTCTCTTTTCGCTCCACCCTCTCTACATCACATCTTGTTTCCACCCTACTTGGCGAGTACATATACAGCTACTCTTCTGATTGAACACACTTGGAATTGCCTTCTGGCTCCAAGAGTCCCAGAGTCTCTCTCCTGCGATGCTAGCCTGGCACAAGTTCTTGATCCCTCTCCCACGCAGCAGCCTAGGTTGGATCCAGTCGAGTTCTCTTCAACCCAGAGAGCACTTGCTTGAGAAGCCTCTGGATTCCTGTTCATTAATGCTTTTGTCCTGCTTTATATCTTACAGCCTTTCAGCCACCAAGTTGCAGATGCTATGAAGAATACATCCTGACTTCTCTGGTCAGACAACCTCACCAATTTATCCTGGACCCTTCCCTCTCCAGAGCCCTATCCCACGAGGTAAAGACATAAACAGCCTGGCGGTGTGGATCCAACATCCATGTCCAATAGAAAAGCCATTACAGAAGTCAGAACTCCCACCTTCTGCACCCCATAAAGAATTTTGGTCCATACTCCCAGAGGGATAAAAAATAGGGATGCTTCCAATGGAGGGGATGGGACATGGAACTCTGGTGGTGGGAACTATGTGGAATTATGCTCCTCTTATCTTACAACCTTGTTAACTATTGTTAAATCACTAACAAAAAAAAAAAAAAAGACTTCCAGGAGGCATGGCCATGGAATAACTGGTATTGAATCATATCTCCTCCCAAGACAACAAGTAAATACAAGAGACCCAACTGCAGTTGTAATCTACAGCCAAAAGTCCTGCAGCTTCAGATGGGGGCTCGCATGTGGGTGGGGCTAACAGGTGCCTGGGCTGAAGAACAGCAAAGTCAGATTAGAGCTCCAGGTAGCACAGTGATGAACTGTACCATTTTGGCAATTTCACTGTAAGCACAGCAAGCAGTGAAGGCTGTCAGAAGAAAAGAGAAAGGGGCTTAAAATCTCTCATCTTTGACTCAAGGGGTGTTTAGCCTTCTGAATTTAAGGCAAGGGCACAACATAAAATGGCATTTGAGACCACAAGACAACCCAAAGCAAACACCTCCCCCCATCCCACCTGCCACAGATCATACAAACAAGAGAAGCTTGGAGATCACAACAGCACCACCTGCCGGCCATCAATACCAGCAGAGTAGCAGTAGCTACGTCTCTACTCTTCCCTGTCAGGCAGAAATCATTCCAGGCAAGTGTGGTTAGTGGATTGAATGGTTCGGAGAGAGGGACCTTATAGCACACCATATACAATGGTCAAACCAAGAAGAAACACAGGAGAAATGAACCAAGACAAAAGTCCACATAAAACCCCCCAAAGGGTTTTGAGGACAAGGTCCAATTGAGATATTAGTCTCAGGAGTGAGGAAACAGTTTGAAAGTAAGATTATCAGAAATGGGAAAACATCAAATCAAACTCCAAAAGAAAACACTAACTAGCTCAAAGTGATTAGAGAGCTGAAAGCTGAAATAGCTGAGCTAAGAACACAACTAGCTGAACAAGCCAATCAGTATCAGAACAGAGTAATAACAAAATAGCTGAACTACAGAAAACAGCAGAGGGGAGAAAGAATAGAATAAATGAGGCTGAAGATAGAATTAGCAAGATCGAAGATGAATAGAAAACTAAGAAAGAAGTATCTCAAAAAAAGATTAAGAGATACTGAAAACAACAACAACAGAGACATATGGGATGACTTCAAAATAAATAATATATATATTATTGACTTTCCAGAGGAAGAAAGCATTCTACAGGACATAATAGCTGAGAATTTCCTAGTCTAGACAACATCAAAGACATAAAGATTTAAGAAGCCCAGAGGGTCACAAACAGAATTAACCCAGACTTAAAGACACCAAGACATATCATATTTAGAATGGAAAGGAATAAGGATAAAGAAAGGATTCCAAAGGCTGCAATAGAAAAAGAGTCACCTACAGAGGAAAACCCATAAGATTAGCAGCCAATTTCTGCACACAAACACTACAGGCCAGATGAGAATGGCAAGATATCTATTGAGTGCTCAATGAGAAAGGCTTTCAACCAAGACTACTGTATCCTGCTACACTGTCATTCAGACTAGAAGGAGGCATAAAAACCTTCTCAGACAAGCAAAAGCTGAAGGAATCAACTATCACCAAGCCTGCCCTGAAAGAAGGTCTGAAAGGTCTCCTATAAACAATCACAGCATCATAAACATGCTACATATCAGAACACACTAAATTTTTGGCATTAAAATATCTTCAATCTATGATATCAATAAATGTCAATGGCCTGAATTCACCTACTAAAAGGCACAGAGTAGGAAGATGGGTCACAAAACACAACACAACCATATGTTGTCTGCAGGAATCCCACCTAACTCAACAAGACAAAGACTCAAAGTGAAAGGATGGAAAACTACCATACAAGCCAATGGACCACAAAAAAGGGCAGGAACAGTTATCCTCAATCCAACATGATAGACCTTAAAAAAAAATTTTAAAAAGATATGGATGAACATTACTTAATGCTCAGAGGATCAGTCAATTAAAAGGACTTAACAATTATCAACATCTATGCACCCAATGAGAGGCCATCTAAATACATCAAATATGTACTGAAAGAGCTACAGCAATATATTAACAGCAACACAGTAATAGTAGGGGATTTCAACACCCCTTGGATGTTGGACAAGAAACTATCAAATACTTAAGTGGAAAATATTGACAGAACTCTTTTCCATCTAAATTTTAAAGGCACCTTCAATGAAATGAATCCAATTACAAAAAAAAAACTGAACAATAAACACAAATCAGAACTTGGACTGGGTCTTGTGTATTGCACCAAAGTAAAGGACTGTGGGGTTGTGGGGGAAGGAAGGGTTCAGGTCCTGGAACATGATGATAGAGGAGGACCTAGTGGGGGTTGAATTGTTATGTGGAAATGTTATGCATGTACAAACTATTGTATTTTACTGTTGGCTATAAACCATTAATCTCCTATTAAAGAAATTTTTAAAGAGAGCGAAATCCTGATCCTTCTGAATTCTCTCCCTTCTCCAAAGAATTCTTATTTAGAACAGCTCCCCCAACTTCTCATTTATACCCTTTAAAATGAGTTCCTCTTGTTCTCTTGATTTACCTGTGGGGTTCACCAGTTTGTACATTCTGAATTGCATTCCTTCTGTTTTCCCAGAATAAACTCATTTTGCTGGGTGACAAAACTGGCTATTGGGGTTGGGCGGTAGCTCAGTGGGTTAAGTGCACATGGCGCCAAGTGCAAGGACCAGTGTAAGGATCCCGGTTCGAGCCCCCAGATTCCCACCTGCAGTGAAGTCGCTTCACAGGCAGTGAAGCAGGTCTGCAGTGTCTATCTTTCTCTCCCCTGTCTTTCCCTCCTCTCTCTATTTCTCTCTGTCCTATCCAACAACGATGACATCAAAACTACAACAATAAAACAACAAGGGCAACAAAAGGGAAAATAATTAAATATTTTTTTAAAAGTTTTAAAAAACTGGCTATTTAAAGATTGGAGGTCTTCTTCACTCCCCCTCTTCTCTTTTCTCCTTCTTTCCCCTCCCCTCTCCTGGTTCCCCACTCTCCTGTCCCAGGAGCCCCATTTCTGAGGATCTAACTAAAAGACTGAAAATGAGATACAGCAGATATATTTGTACGCCTAAATTCACAGCATTATTCACACCAGCCAGTGAAGCAACTCACTGTGCCAAGGGCCGGATAATGAAAATGTGGCAGATCACAGACCATAAAGTCTTGTTCAGCCCCACAAAAGAGAAAACCCATTCATACGCTACAATGTGGGTGAGCTGCAAGGCCATCTGGCTAGGGAAAATGTGTCATTTACAAAAAACTACTTGCAGGACAAGTAGTTAAACTCAGAGAAACAGAAAAGAGGCTACTACATCTGTAGTGAGGGAAACATAGGCCCCTGTTCCTGGTGTTCCCCATGTGCGTACTGATAGCACAGTGGTAACAGAAGGGCCGAAGCTCTAAGGATGCAGGCCGCTGTGCCTGATGTTCCCCGTGTGCATACTGACAGCACAGCAGTAACAGAAGGGCCGAAGCTCTAAAGACGTGGCCCCTGTGCCTGGTGTTCCCCATGTGCGTACTGATAGCACAGTGGTAACAGAAGGGCTGAAGCTCTAAGGATGCAGGCCGCTGTGCCTGGTGTTCCCCATGTGCGTACTGATAGCACAGCGGTAACAGAAGGGCCAAAGCTCTAAGGACGTGGCCAGTGAAGTGAGGTAGCAGTGAGCTGGTCACCAATGCACGAGGCCCCGGGTTCAAACTCTGCACTGCACAACAGCAGCCGGGACTCCATGTGTTGGTCATTACACCAGGTCCCCTGCACTGCTTGACGCTGTGGTCTATTTACATAATCATTGTTTTGCCTGAGACCCACCCTGCAGGATACTGGTTTATCCCATTGGTTAGAACCTTCGCAACAGCTGCTATGGAAGCTTTCTATCTTCAAATTCTTTTCTTTTCTCCATTCCCTCTCCTAGCCATTTCCTTTTCTGACCTGCCACTTCCATTTCAAAAGATATTAAGGCGCTGTCTCTGATCAATAAAGGCATTGCACTGTGTTTCCGCTCTGCCACGAGTTCCTGGTCTCTTCTCTCTTTGGCGACGCTAGCCCGGCATCTATAGGCATTGGAGCAGTGGTTACCTCTCTGCCTCTGGCTCAGTGTGTCTCTCTCATTCTGAAAACAGGGAAAAAGTGGGGCTAGGAGATGGCTTCATGGTATTGTGCATGTGAGGGACCCTGGGTTTGTTTTCCAGAATTACACACATACACACACACTATTTTTTTTTAACACAGAAACAAAATTCATATGAGTGATTCTTTAAGAATATCAAGGGCGAGGGCCGGGCAGTGGCACACCTGGCAGAGTACACACATTACCATCAACAAGGACCTGGGAACAAACACTCAATTCTCACCCACAGGGGGAGACTTCAAGAAGGGTGAAGCACTGCTGTAGGTGTCTCTGTCTCTTTCTCTCCCCCTTCCTTCTCCACTTCTGTGTTTACAAAAAACAGATAATATAAATTAAAAAAATCACAAGTATCAAGGTTTTAGAGAAGAATCACAAATCTTAACAGAAGCAGTGAATGCAGAGATGTCCATGCTATGACTGTATGGTATATACATTGGATGGGGTGGCTTAGCAACAGAGCGTGTGTCTTATATTCATAAATCTTAAGGGAAGCAGTGAACGCAGAGATGTCCATGCTATGACTGTATGGTATATACATTGGATGGGGTGGCTTAGCAACAGAGCGTGTGTCTTATATTCATAAATCTTAATGGAAACAGTGAATGTAGAGATGTCCATGTGATGACTGTATAGTATATACATAGGACGGAGTGTGGCTTAACAACAAAGTGTGTGTCTTATATTCATAAAGCACTGGGTATGACCCCCCAGACTAACAGAGATAACAGCATAACTTCATGGATAGTGGAGCTGTGCTTTGGTCAGACAGTCTCTCTCACACACAAGTGGACAGGCAGGTGGCTCAGTGACACAGTGTATGTTTTGCATGTGGGACCCTAGTTCAATTCCCAGCAGTGCAAAAACAAAACCAAGAAAATGTAGACACTTAGGGACTTGAACCCAAGTAATAGAATAAATTCTAACATTAGCTACATTACAGTAGCTAAATGTATTTAAATTATGTCATCTCACTGATTACTAGCTTAAATACAAAAAAACCCTTTGTGGTAATTACCAGGGGAGATCTAAACTATCCCCCAAGAGAGCAGCAACATAATGATATATATATATATATGCCATAGCACTACTCAGCTCTGGCTTATGGTGGTGTGGGGGGGACTGAACCTGGGAAATTTGGGCCTCAGGCAAGAGAGTCTCTGTGCATAACAATTATGCTATCTACCCACCTCCCCAGAATCTTTTTTTCTGCTCAGTTCCTCATCTGTAGGGACCTTGAGCAGGACTGTGTTCTTCAAATGTCCCAGGTCAATCAGTCAGAGCCAGATGGGCCTATAGGTGCAGCTCTGCAGCTTTGTGGCAGACCTGAGTCAAACTCGAGAGAGAGAGAGAGAGAGAGAGAGAGAGAGAGAGAAGAGGAGAGGAGAGGAGAGGAGAGGGGAGGGGAGGGGAGGGGAGGGGAGGGGAGGGGAGGGGAGGGGAGGGGAGGGGAGGGGAGGGGAGGGGAGGGGAGGGGAGGGGAGGGGAGGGGAGGGGAGAGGAGAGGAGAGGAGGGGAGGGGAGGGGAGGGGAGAGGAGAGGAGAGGAGAGGAGAGGAGAGGAGAGGAGAGAGAGAGAGAGAGAGAGAGAGATGGCCTAAAGATCCATCACCGTGCACACAATAAAACTGCTCTTCTCTACAACTGCTCACTCCCCAGATTCCACTTTTTAAATGTTATTCATTTTACCAGAGCACTGCTCAGTCAGCTTCTGGGAGTGCAGGTGATTGAACCTGGGACTTCAGAGCCTTAGGCATGAGAGTTCATTTCGTAATCATTATACTGTTTTGCCCACCTAAGATTTATTTTTACAAAAAAAAAATGTAATGAGAGAGGGAGAGAGAACCAAAGCACCACTCTGGTCTATGCAGTGTTGGTGCCTGGGACTGGGACTCCATGCTTAAGGGCCCACTCACTTCCTGAGCTGTGACTGATTTATTAATGAGAGAATGGACTACCTGGGGAAAGGGCTAGAGCATTATTCAGACATACGTGGCTCCAGGCTGTGAGCTCAAGACCTCATTCTTGCAAACTGGGTGTTCTGACCACTGTGCAACCTCCAGTCCACTGGTTCTATTTTTAAATAGAAAATAAAAATCTCCCTGGCCTGGTTATTCAGAGAGACAGTACTTTGAAACTTATCTCACCTGCAGCACATACATGACACTGGTATAAACCCTTCTCTTATGGGGGTCAGGTGGTGGCACACTGGGTTAAGCTCATGTAGTTTGAAGTGTATGGACCCGCACAAGAATCCCAGTTCAAGCCCCGGCTCCCCACCTGCAGGGGTGGTTGCTTCACAAGCCGTGAGGCAGGTCTGCAGGTGTCTATCTTTCTCTCTCCCTCTCTATTTGCCTCTCCCCTCTCCATTTATCTCTGTCCTATCAAAATAAAATAGTAAAATGGCCACAGGAGCAGTGGATTCCCCAGCAACAGCCCTGGAGGCAAAAACCCACCTTCTCTTACATAGATTGGGGAACGTGACCAGACATCCTGGAGAAAGAGGAGGAAGGACCTAGGGCGCTGTACTGCTATGTGGAAATGCTACGCATGCACAAGCTGTTGTATTTTACTGTTGGCTACAGATCATTAATCCCCCAATAAATTTTTAAAAATCCTATAACAAGCTTCTTCCGAAGAGTTTTACATATTTGAGTCTATTTAGGGGGGAAAAAGACTGTCTTTCAGAAATTAAAACAAAAAAGAATACAGAGGGAAATCTTTAGAGTAAGCTACATTGCTATGCCTTCCTAAACAATTATTAGTGTTTTTTAAAAGTCTTTTTTTTAAGACAGTTTTTAAAAAGACAGAAAGCTGGAAAGGGAAAAATAAATATGATTGATGATAAAAATCAAGGTTCAAAATAGCTTTGACAGGTTGCAGTAATAGGCAAAAACCAAATGTTCTCTTTAGTATTTACCAATAAAAAAATCAACAGCCAAAATATATAATGGAAATATGTGGTTTAGCAATAGTTTGCATGAAAAAAAATGAGGATTTTACTTGTTCATAACATAAGCCTAGAACTTTATGTAACTGATAAAATTAAAAATACTTGATTGCATAAAAAAAAAAGAAATGAGTTAACATATAAGCCAGACTGTTGACTAATCATTAACCTAAAGGCTGGAATAGTGCAGATGAAGATTTGGGGGTATCCATTTTGTAGATAGTTAGTAGGCCTATTTTAGTTATATTCCAAAGGGCCCATGACTATTCTAGTGTTATTTTTTTCTGAGTCTGACATGTTACGCAGGTAGACCCCGACTTCTGTGTGGTGAGATGATGTCATGGCTGGAAAAAGGACAAGAAAGCTGGATCAGGGAAGAGAGTAGCTCCCAAACCTGAGAAAGGTGTATAAATGTTGTTGACCATAAACCCCCTGATCTGGGGCAGGTTCCACATGCTACCGTGATGCCATCTGGACTTCCCTGGGCAGACGACCCCAATGTGTCCTGGAGCTCTGCTTCCCCAGAGCCCTGCTCCACTAGGGAAAGAGAGAGGCAGGCTGGGAGTATGAATCCACCTGCCAACACCCATGTTCAGCTGGGAAGAAGTTACAGAAGCCAGACCTTCCACCTTCTGCATCCCACAGTGACCCTGGGTCCATATTCCCAGAGGGATAAAGAATAGGAAAGCTGGGAGTCAGGCTGTAGCACAGCAGGTTAAGCACAGGTGGTGCAATGCACAAGGACCTGTGTAAGGATCCCAGTTTGAGCCCCCAATTCCCCACCAGCAAGGGGAGTCACTTCATAAGTGGTAAAGCTGGTCTGCAGGTGTCTGTCTTTCTCTCCCCCTGTCTGTCTTCCCTTCCTCTCTCCATTTCTCTCTGTCTTATCCAACAACAATAATAACTTAAAAAAAAAAAAGTGAAGCTACTGCTTCACTTAAAAAAAAAAGAATAGGAAAGCTGTCAGGGGAGGGGATGGGATACGGAGTTCTGGTGGTGGAACTGTGTGGAGGTGTACCCCTCTTATCCTATGGTCTTGTCAGTGCCTTCTTTTTATAAATAGAAATTTTAAAAAAAGAAAACTTAAACCATGTCTCTCATAAGCTTTTCCCATCTACAGTAGCTGTGATCAGTCCACTTAGCAATGACGACACAGATCCCTGATCACACAGCGGTATCTGAACTGAGTCTGGGATGGGAAGCAGGGGAACAGACACTAAAAGCATGATGCAGGGGAGCAGTGCAAACCTGAACCCGTCAGAGTACAGCAAATGCTGCCAAGCCCCGAGAGCATGGAACAGCTCTTCACTTCCACAGACTGAAAGTTTCCTGACCTAGTGCTCTTATGTTGGAGCTGTCTCAGATCTCCACTAAGGAGACTCTGCACAGCTGTGGAGTCACTGGTGCCCTTCTAGGTCTAAGACTGGACACCCAAACGGACTCAGTATTTTAGCTTCCTCTGTCAGAGGTCATGTAGACTTCATCAGTGACATTCCTAAGGAATAATCTACTATTAGATGTTGGTATGCATGAGACCCCTTCTGTTTCATTTGGTTTAAATCCCCCCTGCTTAACACTATTCTATTTACATAACCACTTCATTCTATTTACATAACCACTGTTAACAAGTTCCACCCTCCCTCCAGGGCATTTGTGGTTCAGTGATAGGATTCTCGCCTAATCTGCCCCCTCTTTGTCACACTCTGATTTTTACCAGTCACTTTTCTCTCCACCCTCTCTATGTCACATCCTGTTTCCACTCTACTTGGCAAGTATATATAAAGACAGCATTGTGAGTTTTAGAGTACTGTACTTTGAGTTTAACTTAGCTCGTCTTAGATTGTGCTGCGTCCTGCATGAATAAAGAGATACTGCCTACAGCTCAACCATGAGTCCCTGGTCGTCTGTTACCCGCCCGTGAAGCCAGCCTGGCGAAAACAACATAACCTGTCGAAAACAACAATTATCTTTATATAGACAGTATCCTTGAGGTCTAATTTTATAACTGAAATTTTACTCTAGACATTTCTGTATTATGTCTAAGCTTTAATGGTATTTCGTTAGGTTTTGAGAGAGATTTTTCAGATGACAGGGGATTGCACCAGAATTTTGCAATGATTATATAAAAGAAAGAAACTGGGGAGCCAGGTGTTGGAGCACCTGGTTAAGCGCACATGCTATGATGCGCGTGGACCCAAGGTTGAGCCGCCGCCCTTCACCTGCAGGGGGAAAGCTTTGCTACTTGTAAAGCAGTGCTGAAGGTGTCTCCCTCTTTATCATCCCCTTCCTCTCAATTTCTGGCTCTCTGTATCCAACAATAAGTAAAGATAATTTTAAAAATACTAAATAGAGAGAGAATTAGACGAGTAGAAAAGCTGATTCCCGGGGGCCTTGTGGTGGTACACCCAGTTAAAGCACACACATCATCATGCGCAAGTGCCCTGGTTCAAGTCCCGGTTCTAGCCCTTGGTCCCCACCTCAGGGGGAACAGCTTGAGGAGTAGTGAAGCAGGGCTGCAGATGCATCTCTGTCTGTCTCCCTCTCTGACTACCCCCCCTCTCAATTTCTCTCTGTCCTGTCCAGTAAAATTTAAAAAGAAGGAAAAATAGCTGCATGGAGCACTGGAGTCATAGTGTCAGCACTGAGCCCATCAATAACCCTGGCGACATATAAATAAATAAGAACGCACTCCCTATTTACCAGTAGTAGTTGATACACAAGACCAGCTGACAGTCCTACTGAAATATAGCTCCAGTGCTGTCAAGCCTTATAAGGCAACACTTTTTGTATGAAACAATTAAATTTTAAAGAGTAGCAACTCATCACACACACACACACACACACACACACACACACACACACACTGTACCATGTGACCAACAAGATCATGTCAATATTAATTTATGACATTTTTTGCCATACAGGATAAACTACAAACACAGTAAAATCTACTTAGTATAGGCATATATACATAATTTCTATTTTACAAGAGAATCCATCCAGAATGGCTATTTTCAGTACCTATTTCCTCCTCTAACCTTCACCTCCACCTCCAAGAACCCTAATCTGTTTGCCTAGGACTTCTATTTTCATCACTGAGCTGATTCAGGTACCTGCCCTCAATACAGGTGCATGAATTCCAAGCAGCTAAGATGTCCAAGGAAAAGCCAGTTAGAATCCTCTGTACAATCAAAGCACTCCCTGAAGGTAAACCTGTCTGAGATTCACTGACTTGTTCCTGTTTGTAACATTCTAGAGATTCAAGAATCAGGTAGTCAAAAGGCAATTTTTAATTCTCCACATACTACAAGTTAAAAATTGTAATGTTCTGCTAGAGAAACTTAAAATTCTGATTAACTAAAAATGTTTAACTCATTCTCAGTTTCAAGATAGTGATTAAAAATAAAATCAGAAATGGCTAGGCCCACTCCTTCATCCTTCCAGTGAAGACACTAAACTTAAAAAGGTCAAATGATTTCCCCAAGGTGATTGGCATGCTGGTTGGTGAACTGGGGCAGACTGTGGGTTATCTGACTCCAGTCAGGACTTTCTCGTGCACTCCATGGTGTCGTGTAGTGGGGAAATGCACTGAAGATATACATCAGTCCCGTGGGCCCTGCTTACGCTCCTCTGCTCTTTAAACTCACATTGGGCCCTTAAGGATTATTTAGCAAATCATACCATTTTCTGCATGATTTTACCAACACGAATTGCAATCTACCAAAAGATGGCATCCTTGTGAAGAGGAGGGTGAGTGGGGGAAATACACGATTTCCAGCAGTTAAATCATGAAGATCACAACTCTAATGATTACTGTAGTGGTTTACATACCAGGGTTTTCTTTAAGAGACCATTTCTGGTTTGAGCCCCCAGCTCCCCACCTGCAGAGGAGTCGCTTCACAGGCGGTGAAGCAGGTCCTCAGGTGTCTGTCTCTCTCTCCCCCTCTCTGTCTTCCCCTTTCTCCATTTCTCTCTGTCCTATCCAACAGTGACGACATCAATAAGTACAACAATAAAACAATAAGGGCAACAAAGGGAATAAATAAATGTTAAAAAATTTTTTAAAAGAGACCATCTTAGTCAAATTTCTCCCCACCTTACTGCATTCTGAAATTACTCAGCGGAGTGAAATCCTCGATGTCTGATGAGACCGGAATTGCTCTTAAAAGTCTTGTCACACTCCTTACACTCATACTCTTTCCCAGCGTGAATCTTTAGGTGTTCTACAAGGATAGAACTTCGACTGAAGGTCGCTCCACAGTGGTTACACTCATAGGGCTTCTCTCCTGTATGAGTCCGGCGATGCTCGTTAAGAGAGGAGCTCTGGCTGAAGCATTTCCCACATTCTTTACACCTGTAAGGCTTCGCGCCTGTGTGAATCCTCTGGTGCCGACTGAGCAGGGAGTGGGTAGGGAAAGCCTTCTCACACTGGCTGCACTTGTAGGGCTTCTCGCCTGAATGAAGCCTCTGATGATAAATCACAGACGTGAAGTGACTGAACGCCATTCCACAATCATCGCACAGATAGGGCTTCTCTCCAGTGTGGACTCTTGCGTGTCGGGTGAGGCAAGAGTTCTGCCTAAAGGCTTTTCCGCACTCGCCGCATTGATAGGGCTTCTCCCCAGTATGGATCCTCTGATGTTTCGACAGGGATGAGCTATGACTGAAGGATTTCCCACAGTCGTTACATGTGTAGGGTTTTTCTCCCGTATGAATCCGCTGATGCTGGATGAGAGAGGAAGTGTCACTGAATGGTCTCCCGCATTCTTTACATTTATAAGGCTTTTCTCCAGTATGGACTCTCTGATGTTTGAGGAGATGGGCACTCATGGTGAAAGCTTTCCCGCAATCGTCACATTTGTAGGGCTTCTCTCCACTCTGACTTCTGCAGCGTGCTTTGAGAGATCGACGCCTGGAAGCTTTTCCACATTCATTGCACAGACAGAGTTTCTCCCCGGTGCGGTTTCTCCGCTGTCTGTCCAGTGAGGCACTATAACTGAAGGCTTTTCCACATTTCCTACATGTGTGGTTTTTTTCTCCAGTCTCAGTTCCATCATCTTTATTTAAGGCAGTGTCTTTATGTAAATCTTTACATTTGTCACACATAGAGGAGTTTTTTATAAGAGATGAACTTTGAGTAAAAGTTATGCCACAGTTACCACACTCTTGCGAAGTACCGCCCAAATGAGCTTTCTGATGCTCAGTAAGAGCTGATGAATGACTCATGGCTTTTCTACCTTCACTGCTTTTCCGTGATTTTTCTCCAAGGTGTTCTTTGCGGTTCAGAATAAGATCTGAATGAAAACTAAAGGGCTTCTTGCATTCATTATACTTCCGAGATTTCTTCCTTAAGTACACCTTCATCATGTCTGACATCTGTTTGCACTTGTTTCCAGAGGGTAGCTTCTCTGGGTCAAGCCCCTCAGCTGTACTGTCTGTCCCATGAGCTTCCTTTTGTGTGACTGCTTTCTGGGAGTGTTCGTTGTCGTCACGGTCCTCCTCGACTCTGCCATCTTCCCAGGCTTGTCTCTCCAAATCATGAGCGTCATCCCTCAGGAGTATTTCCAGCATTTTATCGAAAGTTGATTCTTTCATAAGAACATCTTGATTTTGATCCTTTAACTCGCCCTTAGGATCAGACTCTAAAAAAACACAAACAAAAAACAAATAGAATATTTTCTGCTTGTAATAACAGAAACCACTCTATTTGATACAGAGGCAGGGAGATTGTAGTGGCTCTACAGAGCAAAATGAAGCCCCAGAGAGCCTTACGAAGCTGGGAGTAAGGAGACGAGGAAAAGGCGACATTGAGGCATGAAGCCCTAAGTGAGATTCCCAGCACTGTACGTGCCTGAGTGCTGCTCTGCTGCCTCTCTCCTCTCTCTGCTCCCTGCCTCTATCTCCCTCCCCTTAACCCATTTCTATATCATGAAATAAATTTATAAAAAACAGTAAGATTAAAGTTAGAATAGAGAGATCATGTTAACATGGGAATTAGGAACAATATTGAGGAAGATAAAAGTTTGGGCTTTCTAGTCAAAAGGGATGTTCTCATCTTCTTACAGAGTCCCACAGCAGGTTCAAACTTATTCATTAAATATCCAATCCTTCCTCTTTCCATAGAAAATACTGCAAATATTCATTGGAAATTTACCCGTAGCATATCATACCATGCCCTTCACTGTAGTTTACAGCTTTGTTACGCATGGCCAGTGCTTATCCTCGTTTAAAGGCGTGAGCCACATGGAGTATAAGCACCAGGTCCAATGCCTCCAGACTGTGAGCTAGTCTGACACAAGGCTTCACATGTTTGATTCCCACACCACACTGTTTATCCTGAAAGTATTAAATTTCTTAAAAAGTATTAAATATTAATGTTCCACTTTTTTAATTAAAAAACTACAAGCCAATTATTATTTGTAATTAATAGTGGTTTACAAGATAAGATTACAAGCATAATTCTCTTTCTTCAGACAGAGACAGCAGAGAGAGACAAGCCCAGAATGCCAAGGCTTCCTTCAGTGCTGGGGACCAGGTCCAAATCCAGGCTGTACGTGTGCCAAAGCATCACACTACCCAAGTGAGCTATTCTGCTGGCCCAATCATTTTCACTTTTTAAGAGCAAACGTTTATTTATTTGGATAGGACAGAGAGCAGTTGGGAGAGGTATTTGTCACTGTAGGGAACATAAATGTGTCTCCCTCATCTCTTGCAGGGGCATGTATCTCCCAGCTTCTGCGGCTACTGCGTGATCCATCATGGCAGCTCGCCGCCCACAGCCACTCTCGGCTGATGACGGGCACAGCAGCTCTGCAGTTGTGCACTGAGTGACCTGGTAGGCAGCAGGACCTCAAGGAATCTTTGTTTTGTCTTATTGAGCCTTGCCAGCATTTGCCTAGAACCTGAATTTCAGCTTAAGTTTCAGTCGGTCTTTCATCTGGGGGCCAGGTGATAATGCATCTAGTTAAGGGCGTGCAAGGACCCGGGTTTAAGCCCCTGGTCCCCACCTGCAGGTGGGAAACTTCATGAGTGGTGAAGCAGGGCTGCAAGTGTCTCTCTCTTTCCATCTCTATCGCCTCTTCCCTCTCAATTTCTTCTGTCTCTAAAATAATTTTTTTAAAAAGCAACTACATCTGAATTGGGAAGATAGCACAATGGTAATGCAAAAAGACTTTCATGCCTGAGGCTCTGAGGTCCCATGTTCAATCCCAAGACACACCACAAGACACAGCTGAGTGGTGCTCTGGGGGAAAAAAATTCAACAACAAACTACATCTTCTGATGGTTCCTACAGCCTCTTCATCTCCCTCCCCATTTTCCTTCACTAGAATTATCACCAAACTCAAGAGTCTACCCATGAGCAGGAGAATTCCAGGAAAACAACAGATGCATTGGAATCATTCTGAATGTCAGCACCGAGTTGATCCAACATTTCAAGATCTCTTCTCAGGTGACTAGGAAAGCAACGGTCACAGTTTTCTGGTCCTCTTTTCATCCACTTACCTGGTCTTGAGACGTCCTTTCCCAGCAGCCATGGCAGTTCAACCCACCGGAGCTGAGAAAGCAAATCTGACTTGGAAACTGGGAAGCCTGCCCATAGAAAAAGAGAGAGAATAGAAAGTGACTGTGTGCATGAACATACAATAGACATTCCAACATTCACACAAACCCTGTGGTTCTCCATGGAGAAGGAAAAAGATCCGACAGATTTAAGCATCAGTACTGGAACTTGAAGAGAAACAGGGAAGGCTTGCTGCAGATGATATCAATAAATGCTGATTCCAGTGCAGTAAAGCAAAGACTGCTTCTTGGAGGAAACAGTGAGAAGAGTAAATTTTTAGTGTGCATTTGTAGGGTCTATCTTATCACCCTTGCATGCTAAGCCAAAACAGTTGAGGCATTTCACATAGCACCTATCTTTCAATTACAGTAGAAAAAAGAGATATCATGAAAATAAGATGTTTTCAAGCTGCTTTAAAGATTTTATTGAGGGCTGGGAGGTGGCACACCCCAGTCAAGCACACATAGTACTAAGCACAGTGACCTCTGCAAGGCCCTGGGTTCAAGCACAACCCCCGTCCCCACCTGCAGGGAGGACACATCATAAGTGAAGCAGGGCTGCAGGTCTCTCTCTGTTTCTCTAGCTCCCTCCCCCTCTCAATTTCTGTCCTAGTCAATAAAATGGGAAAAAAATGGCCACCAGGAGCCCTGGATCTGTAGTGCCAGAGCTGAGTGCCAGCAATAATCCTCAAGGCAAAAAATAAAAGAGATTTCTTTTATTTTTTAAGAAAGAGACTATGAAGTGTAGACTCACTCTGGCTTACTCTGTGACTGGACACAGGGTCTCTAGGTAGGCAATGCCTGGGCTCTACCCACTGAGCACCGCACACACAAATAGAACTGATGTCTTACCCAGAAAGTCTAGATTCATGAAGTTCTCCAGAAGCACTTCCTTATAAAGCTCCTTTTGAAAGGGCTCCAGTTTTCTCCACTCTCCTCTGGAAAAGCTCACAACCACGTCTTTGAGCGTCACAGATCCCTAGAACACCAAACGTGAACTTTTGGCAACAGATTACACCCAGACAGATGCCAAGGATTCAGACAGGCAGCTAGGATATGAAACAGTAATCTTGATAATATTCACATTTTTAAGAATTCCAAAGTTGTTGCTATAAGGATATTCCAAGTGACACACAACATCCAAAATCAGTCAAATGTATTTTAGCACACTGATTTCGAAGATTTAAAAAAATGCTAAATGAATGATTTCCATGCCCAGACCCACACTTGCAGAAATAATGTAAGTTATTATTTTTTGTTGTTGTTGAAAAGATTCTCATTTAATAGTTTAGGATACCAAAAGAAATGAAAGACTTGTATACTGAAAATTATGAGTCACTATTCAAGGCAATAGAAAAGACACAAAGAAGTGGAAATATATACCAGGTTCATGGGCTGCAAGGATCAACATCACACAATGACTATTCTATCCAGAGCCTTATAAAGATTTAATCCAACCCTAATCAAGGTCCCATCGTTTCCTAAGAGAATAGTTAAAAAGCTACAAACTTTTATCTGTAACTAGAAAATACTCAGAACTGCCCAAGCAATCTTGAGCAAAAACAACTGAACTAGAGGCATCAGGCTTGCAGATATCAAACTATAAGTCCATTATAATCAAAACTGCTTGATACCAGAAATGGACACAGTGACCAGTGGAATCAAATTGCAAATTGAGAGCCCAGAAATAAGGCCCCAAACCTATGGACATCTAATTTTTGACAAGGGGACCCAAACTATTAAATATTTATTTGTTTTTAATAGGAAAGATAGAAAGAAAGAGCAGAGCGCTGCTCATCTCTAGCTAATAGTTGTGCTGGTAATGTAAGTTATTTACAGACAATTGATTAACTGTCGGTCAGTGACTATCCTAAACCTTAATTTTCAATAGCAATTATTTCCTATGACAACTATATTAAGAATCTGTGTTCTTCCTGGAGCTCCACTTCCCCAGAGCCCTGCCCCACTAGGGAAAGAGAGAGACAGGCTGGGAGTATGGATCCACCTGTCAACGCCCAAGTTCAGCGGGGAAGCAATGACAGAAGCCAGACCTTCCACCTTCTGCACCCCACAATGACCCTGGGTCCATACTCCCAGAGGGATAGAGAATAGGAAAGCTATCAGGGGAGGGGATGGGAGACGGAGTTCTGGTAGTGGGAATTGTGTGGAGTTGCACCCTTCTTATCCTATAGTTTTTGTCAGTGTTTCCTTTTAATAAATAAAAAAATTTAAAAAAAGAATCCATGTTCTATACCTAAAATAGACCTCCCAAATCCTATCCACCCTAAGATCCCTATTCTCATTTCCCTTTCTACTTTATCATTCCTGTTTATTAAACATTTTGTCCTGCTTTATATCCTAACTACCTTTCACACACCTACTTGTTACTATGATTCCATTCTGACCCTGGGGAGACACCCTCACCCATGTGTCCTGGAGCCCCCCCTCCCCAGAGCCCTGCCCCATTAGGGAAAGACAGAAACAGGCTGGGGGTGTGGATCCACCTGCCAACACCCATGTCCAATGGGGAAGCAATGACAGAAGCCAGAACTCCCACCTTCTGCTCCTCATAAAGAATTTTATTCCATATTCCCAGAGGGATAAATGTTAGGAGGAAGATGACCAGAGGGCTCTGAACTACAATTCCATCAGGACCCAGAGAGAGAAGAGGAAAAAAGGAAGGAAATTCAAAAGTAGCAGTAAGTATAGGTGTGACTTAGAAAGGAAGAGAAAGCAGGGCCATAGAAAAATGGGCAAATCTATACAAATTAGACAGTTACAGAAATAACAGTCTGGAGTAGGGCGCTGAAGTAAAAACCCTGGGGTGAGGGTGAGGGTGAGGGTGGATGTTCAGCTTCCCAGGGCGGTGGTGGGGGCTGGGGGGATGGGACACAGGCTTTTGGTGGTGGGAATGGTGTTTATGTACACTCCTATTAATTTGTAGTCATATAAATCACTATTTAATTAATATGAGAGGTGAAAAATTGATCGTATGTCTCAAACTTTTTAAAGCACAGACAGTCTTTTTAATACATAGGCTGAGTCTTTGATATGTTGACTCTCTTAAAAGCCTAGACGAGGGAGAACAGAAGCAACCGGTGGCACAGCTACATACAGATAATGTCAAAGGACATAAATTATAGTGATGCTGTGTATGATACAGCAAATCCTAACAAAGGGATTTTTCAAAGTTAACCCAAATTGCCAAATAATGTGATTATAGCAATAACTATCTATTGTCTTCTTAAACCCTAAGACAGCAGGAACCTCCCACTTCCTCTATAGAGCCTATATTTCCCCCAGTCCTGGAACCTCTAGGGTGGGGCTCACTTTCCTGCATGCTTCTCTCAATTCATACCAAATGATATGATATCAGTATCCGCTGATCCCAACCTAATCAACGCAACGAGTGCCACTTCAGCATGCTTCACTTCAGACTGTGTCCAGAGACGTCAGGTGTGGAATGTCAACCCTTCACCCTCATTACTTGGGTGAGACCTCTCCTTTTATAGTATTCTCTAATTCCATTCCAGGAAGTTCACTTCCTAACAAAGTCTCAAAAACCTAGATAGAGACCAGGTCCCCTGAGATAGAGTATATGTTCACACATATCCATAAATTAGGGCAAAATATATACCTGGAAGCAGAAGTGCACAATAGTCTGCCGTGATTCAGTATAAAGTTCATAATGAAATAGTATCTACTTAGACTTAGATACCCTCCCTCACCTACTTCCTATTACAGTTCCCTTACTCGCTCTAAAGCTAACCTTATCAAAGCAAGGACTGCAAAAGCTGAATAAGGGCAAGAGACTGGCATACTTTAAAAAAAAATATTCATTTATTCCCTTTTTGTTGCCTTTGTTGTTTTATTATTGTAGTTATTACTGTTGTTGTTATTGATGTCATCATTGTTGGATAGGACAGAGAAATGGAGAGAGGAGGGGAAGAAAGAGAGGAGGGGAAGAAAGAGAGGGGGAGAAAGACAGACACCTGCTTCACCACCTGTGAAGTGACTTCCCTGTAGGTGGGGAGCCGGGGGCTCAAACCGGAATCTGCCAGTCCTTGTGCTTTGCGCCATGTGCGCTTAAACTGCTGCACTACCATCCAACTCCCTTGAGACTGGCATACTTGTATAATGACTCTTTAGTTACTATCAGGCCACCCCATCAGCTAGGGCCCTAATAGGGAGTCTTGAAATTCCCACACAGTTATGATGGGCCTAGACCTCAAATCCCTCTCTCCATTGTTACCAGTCATCTCTATCAGGAACAACAAAATAGACCCCTTTGTGGGCCCCCATAGGACCTTGCCCTCAACTTGGATCATCAACAATGGTAGAGAATGTTCCATCCTCCGAAGGGAGGCTGGACAACATACTCTATGCTACAACTGAGGAAGATGGGTCAATATTAGGGCAGCTTGGAATGTTCTTACTCATGACCACAGAATGTGAGCTCAGATCTACAGGGATGCAGAGGTCACACAGGCTCCTAAGCTGAGTATGGGCCCCAGACCAAATCAAATTAATGGGGTTTACAGTCAACAATATTTATACCCCTTTCCTATATTAGGGAGCTACTCTCTTCCCTGATCCAACTTTCTGGTCCTTTTTCTAGCCATGACATCATCTCCCCAGATAATAACTTGAATCTGCTTGCATATCAGATTTCAGGCTCAGAGAAAAAAAAAAACTAGTATAGCCACAGGCCCTTTGGAATATAACTAAGATATGCCTACTAGCTATCTACAAAATGGAGGACCCCCCCCCCCCAACTCTTCATCTGCACTATTCCAGCCTTTAGGTCCATGATTGGTCAACAATTTGTTTGGCTTTGTATGTTAACTCTCTTTCCAGCCACCAGGTTCCAGATGCTACCATGATGCCGACCAGACTTCCCTGGACAGACAACCCCACCAATGTGTCCTGGAGCTCCGCTTCCCCAGAGCCCTGCCCCACTAGGGAAAGAGAGAGACAGGCTGGGAGTGTGGATCCACCTGCCAACACCCATGTTCAGCCGGGAAGCAATGACAGAAGCCAGACCTTCCACCTTCTGCATCCCACAGTGACCCTGGGTCCATACTCCCAGAGGGATAGAGAATAGGAAAGCTATCAGGGGAGGGGATGAGATATGGAGTTCTGGTGGTGGAAACTGTGTGGAGTTGTACCCCTCTTACCCTATGGTTTTGGCAATGCTTACTTTTTATAAATAATAAATAAATAAAATATAAAAAATTAAAAATAAAAAGAGAAAGAAAAAATAGTCAACCCATATATGAGACCTTGGGTGAACAAGTGCAGTTCCCAGTGGAGGTTATGGGGACACACAGAACTCTGGTGGTGGGAACGGTACAGGATTATACCTTTATTATAAATTTTAAATAAATATTAAATCATTAATCAAAAAGAATCAAAAGAGGAATCTGTGTCCTAAAACATACATAAACAAGTACACAGAATTATTAAAATCTTTTTAAATTTTTTGTGAAAGGGGAAAGGGTAGATAGCAGAATGGTTATACAAAGAGACATTCATGTCTGAGGCTTCAAAGTCCTAGATTCAATCCCCCACACCACCACAAGTCAGAGTTGAGTAGTCTTCTAGTTTAAAAAAATAATGAAAGTAAGAGAGAGGAATGAAGTCTAGGATAGTGCTGTGCTCAGTCATACATGGGGCCAAGGATCAAAGCTAGAAGCTTAAACAAGCAAGAATGTGTTAAACCCACTAAGTTACCTCCCAGAATGCTGACATATGATTCCTGACAGCGTCCTCAGCACTGAGACACAGGGTCAGAGAGAGCCTATTAGCACTCACATTCGTTTTCTGAGGGACTGTAGCAAACTGCTTTAATGTTGGTAGCTTAAAACAACAGATTTTGGGGGGTCGGGTGGTAGCACAGCGGGTTAAGCGAACGTGGCACAAAGCCAAGGACCGGCATAAGGATCGTGGTTCGAGTCCTCAGCTCGCTACTTGCAGGGGAGTCACTTCACAGGCAGTGAAGCAGGTCTGCAGGTGTCTGTCTTTTTCTCCCCTCTCTGTCCTATCCAACAATGAACAGCATCATCAACAACAATAATAACCACAACAAGGGCAACAAAAGGGGAAAAAATGGCCTCCAGGAGCAGTGGATTCATGGTGCAGGCACGGAGCCCCAGCAGTAACCCTGGAGAAAAACAAAAACAAACAAACAAAAAAGATTTCTTCTTTCACAATTCTGGGGAGCCAATCCTGAAATTAAGGCGTTTGTAGAGCTACCCTACCATACGAGGTTCCTTCACTATTATGTTGTATTCCTTAAGGAGAGAGGGTAGGTGAGAAGCAGTCTTGCCCTGGCACTTGGTCTCATCCACTTTCTGCCAGGTGCCAGTATTTCTTGGAGTTCTTTGGCGTGTGGCCCTGTCACACCAGTATCTTACTGTCTCCACACTGCCTTCTCTTATGAGTTCAGTCTATCTTTCTCTGATAAAGACACTTGTGATGGAGTTTAGGGTTCACCTATATAGTAAGTCCCTAACTTAAACTCCCAAGGACATTTCTTTAAATGCATCCACAGGTCCCAGGGACCAGGAAGGAGCATGTTCTGGACAGCACTGTCTTCCATACTGTGAAGAAGAATCATGGTTTCCTAACTAGCAATCACTGGTATACAGGAAATTTCAATTTTAATCCGTATTTTTTTTTATTTATTGGATAGACACAGCCAGAAATTGAGAGGAAAGGGGGTGATAGAGAGGGAGAGAGACAGAGAGGTAGACATCTGCAGCCCTGCTTCACCACTCATGAAGCTCTCCCCCTGCAGGTGGGGACTGGGGACTTGAACCTGGGTCCTTCTTTCTTCTAGCGTTTGCCCTTCTTCCTTCAACCTTCTAGCGTTTGCCTTCTTCCTTCTACCTGGGTCCTTGTGTACTGTAACATGTGCGCTCAACCAGGTGTGCCACCACCTGGCCCCCAATCCATCAATTTTTGTATCTATGAGTTTTAATACTTGTACAGTTTCTCCAGAAAGACAGTATTGTTCACACAGCATATTCATGAGCCTCTGTCACACCAAGTGTTCAGGAAATATGACTCTATTACCCTTGACTAATTTTATTGAGTAGCTGCTGGCATGTGATTTTTATTTGTTTTTTTCTTTTTAAAGACATTCTTAATTTTATTTATAAAATGGAAATACTGACTAGACAATAGGATAAGAGGGGTACAATTCCTATCACCAGAACTCTGTATCCTCTCCCCCTCCTCTGATAACTATTCACTAGTCTTTATCCCTCGGGGAGTATGGACCCAGGGTCATTGTGGGAGCAGAAGGTGGAAGGTCTGGCTTCTGTAATTGCTTCCCCCTGAATATGGACATTGGCAGGTGGATCCACACTCCCAGCCTGTCTCTCTCTGTCCTTAGTGGGGCAGGGCTCTGGGATTATTTATTTTTATAAGTCAAAGTTGTAACAAATTCTGGTAATTTAAATAATATAACATGGAAAGGATAAGTAGTAAAAATACAAACAATGTGAAAAGGAGACTGTCTTAACTATTGCAGCATCTTTGTACTACTCAGCAAGACTTCATTAGGTTTTTTTATTTTTTTGCTTCCAGGGTTACTGCTGGGACTTGGTGCTGGCAATATGAATCCACTGCTCCTGGCAGGCCAGTTTTTCAATTTTACTGGATAGGACAGAGAGAAATTGAGAGAGGAGGGGGAGATAAAGAGAGAGGGAGGAAGATAGACCCCTGCAGACCTGTTTCACCGCTAGTGAAGCAACATCCCTGCAGGTGGGGAGCCAGAGGCTCAAACCTGGATCCTTGAGGGGGTCCTTGTGCTTCGTACTATGTGCACTTTACCTGGTGCACCATCGTCCGGCCCCAGATTTCAGCAAGTTTTCACTTAAGAATGAAAACTGCTAGAAGGGATTTTACCTGGGACTCAGCGTTCGGAACAACAGAGGGCGTTTTATCTTCTTCAGGGCTCTCTTCTTGGGAAATAACAGGTTCTTGAGAGATTGGGTCTAAGAGGGAGAAAGGAGAACCAGTCCAGTCAGTCTTTCAAATGGAGTCCTCAAACTAGAGATTCCCGCATATATATATATATATATATTCTAAACTCCTCTGGAGAAGATGGCCTGAAGAAACAGAAACTCAAGTTTGCCCAGACTTTAAACAGAAGGATTTATTATGGACAGCCCCCTGGGTAAACTCAAGCTTTCCCTCTTACTCCATCCCTCCAGGTCCTAAGATCACTAACAATGTAATGCATCCCATGTCAAGTTTGTGAACTTAAGTTGCACCGTAGTTATTAAAATGTCTACATATCTTTTTATGCATTCATTTGTTTCCTTCACAATGACAGCACGATGCCTGTGTAGCAACCTGTCCTTGAGTCAAAGCACCAAGCTGGTTTCAAGAACCACCTCTACTTCTGGGGTCACTGGCAAAAAATTTGAGTTACTGTTTTATTTTACTTTGCTAGAAACAGAAAGTGAGAAAGAAGGGGAGGCTGGCTAGGAGAGAGAGAGAGAGAGAGAGAGAGAGAGGGGAACGGGTAGCACTGCTTCACTACTTGTGAATCTTCCCCTGGTGAGTGGGGGCCAGAAGCTTGAACCCAGGTCCTTGGGCACTGTAGTGTGTGCACTTAACCAGGTTAGCCACTGCTTAAAGATAGAAATTAGGAGTCTAAACACAGGGATCAAATGCATTGACTACCCTGCAGTGCCAACAGCTCTTTGATTTAAAAAAAAAATCTAGTTATTTTTAAGATTATACTTAGTACATATGGAAAAGTTTTACGGGGGGGCGGGACTGCAGCGCTACTCCAGTAATGTGGTGCCACGGATAAACCGGGCATCCCAGATCAAACAGGGGTGCCAAGTATGCAAGTCTAACACTTCGCCAGCTGAGTCAGCCCCCCAGCTGCTCAGTGGTTGTCGGTTTGAGCAGAGTGCCACACAGCTAGCTCTTCTAGCTTATGGCGGTGCTGGGGGTTGAACCTGGGTCTTCAGAGATTCAGGTATGGAAATCTTTTGTATAGTCATTATGCTCTCTCCGCTGCCTTCAGTGGTTCTTATAAGGGTTCAAGTCTTTTATACTGCCACACTCCACTTACATCTGAAAAGAATTTTAAGCAGCCTATTAGTCAAGTCACAGCGATCAGTCACTATCATGGAGTTAAAGGAAAAGTGAGTTTATTTTAAGGAAACTGTTTATTGTTTAGACTGAATGCTAGAGCAACTCAGTCTGAAATGCAGCTTGCAGGGCCTCCACACAGATGCCTTCATTTGACAAGCACCACGTACCAGTGACAAACACTTTCAGCACATTTGCAGGACTTTGTAAAAAGTGGAACGATATGCTCTCAAATAGCTATCAGCTCCAGAAGTCCCTTCATCAGTATTTCTTCACTATGTAACTGCTGTAACTCAAGCCTATGATTTCTACCGTTATATATAATCTATAAAACATGATTGAGCCGCTCCTCCTTGATGTGGAGCTACACTTTCCAAAAGGGCTGTTGGTGGTCCTATGTGCCGTTATAACTTAAACTAATTAGGACCTGGGGCAGTGCAGTGGGTGAAGTGTTGGGTTCTCAATCACAAGGTCCAAGTTCACCCTTTCCTTTCAGTGGGTGCCCCGGCCAGCAGGCAGCACACGCAAAGCCTGAGTCAGCACACAGGGATGGCTGAGGGCAGAGAATTCACCAGTGCTGGGGTCATGCTGCTGTGCCATGTGTCTCCTCCCTTTCCCTCTCTCTCTTTCTCTCCCTCCCTCTCCCTCCCCCTCCCCCTCCCCCTCCCCCTCTCCCTCTGCCTTTCACCCACTGCCTTAAAGGAAAGAACAAAGGGGCTGCAGAGAGCAATAGAGTCATGCAGGCCCCTAGCCCAGTTCACAATTCTGGTGGCAAAAAAGAAATGTGGCTAGGATTTTTCATTAAATCTATGTATTATTTTATAGAATAAAAGATGTATGTATTCACAAGAAGGGAAGCTGAGCATCACTCTGGCACATGTGATACTGGGGAATGAACTTGGGACCTCTCTCTTCTCTCTTTCTGTCTCTCACTCAATTGGAAAAAAAAAAAAAGAGGAAATGGAAAAAATGATCAAATGACCATGGGGTGTGGTGATGTTGTGTGGACATCTTCAGTGACAACCCTAGCAGCAAGGGGAAACTGAAGCTCTGAGAAGCTCTACTGTGTGCCCCAAATCACACCACAGGAGCAAGGCCGATCCATACCCGACCCGGCGTCCTTGATACTGCTCATTAGCAAATTGCCACCCGCTTGTTTGACTTGGTTTTGCCACCACGGTTACTGCTGGGGCTCAGTGCCTGCAGGATGGACGCACTGCTCCTGGCATCCTCCCCCATCCTTTTTTGATAGAGATAAAGAAAAGTTGAGGGAACATAGAGGGAGAGAGACACCTATAACCACATCATAGCTTTACTGGCCATGACACTCCTACCCAGCTGGTGGAAGTTGCTTTCTTTTTATAGATTACCTTCATACCTTGATATCTTTTCTGTAAATTTAATTATCTTTACTTATTTACTGGGTAGAGACATCCAGGAATCGAGAGGAATTGAGACATAGAGAGGGAGAGAGACAGAGAGACATCTGCAGCCCTGCTTCACCACTCACAAAGCCTTCTCCCTGCAGGTGGGGGCCAGGGGGTTGAGCCCAGTTGAGTCCTTGTGCCTTGTAACGTGCACTAAACCAGGTGCACCCAGCAGTGGGAATCTACCCTGCTATCTTTCCCACTTCATTCCCCAATCTAAAACTCTCACCTTCCTTTTCTTCACGCATTTGGGTCAAGTCCTCTATCAGGGCCACCACCTCCTCAGTACTCTCAGGTTGCTGGGCCTTTACCCAAACCCTGGTCTCCCCTGGCAAAACAGTCAGGAGCTGCTCAAGCACCAGCATCTCTAAGATCTGCTCTTTTGTGTGGATGTCTGGCTTCAGCCACTGAGTGCAGAGCTCCCGGAGCTGGATCAAGGTCTTCCTGGGTCCAGCCGCTTCTGAGTAGCGAAAAGACCTGAACCTCTCCCTAAAAGACTCGAGCTCAGCAGCACACCTTCTTAGGCTGACTTCTCCATTCTCAGGAGTCTGCATCTTTAGGAGTGAGTTTGGCTCACTCAGGGACAGCGTCTGAGGGTCTGGGGAGATGGCTGTCATCGTGTTCCAGTGGACTGTGGCTTTCAGTGTGTGACACCAGCAGGGATGAATCCAGTTTCCTTATGCTCAAGTCGAGTATCCAACTCCACCAGAATCACCACAGACAGCAAATGATCAAGGGTCTTCAGGATTCAGCTTGCAGGAACTGTCAGAAATATAAGACATTCAATAAGTGAAATGGATCTCAAGCCTAAAAACATTGCTCAGGGGTAGTTAGGTTCAGACATATATAAACATACACATATTCTCAGAGACTTAGAGTAGCCCGGCCCTACCACTATGATAAAGGAATAATCTTTGTAGGTGAAAAGCCACAGAATTACTTAAAGGTTTTTAATGGTAACCTCCAAGGAAACAGCCTCTCTCTCTCTCTCTCTCTCTCTCTCTGTCTCTGTCTCTCTCTCTCTCTCTCTCTCTCGCTGGGGCTCAGTGCCAGCACTATGAATCCACTGCTCCTGACAGCCAGCCATTTTTTCCATCTCATTAGACAGGACAGAGAAATCGAAAGAGGGAGGGAGAGACACCTGCAGACCTGCTTCACCACTTGTAAAGTGTCCTCCCTGCAGGTAGGGAGTGGGGGGGGGGCTCAAACTTGGATCCTTGTGCAGGTCCTTGAATTTAGTACTATGTGCACTTAACCAGGTGCACTACTGCCTGGCCCCCGAAACAGTTTCCTTATAGTCCACATTTCTTAAATCAAACATAACTTTTAAGTAAAACACAGCCTAATAGGCTCACTGCTATCAGGGCCCTGATCAGTGTCTCCACAGCTTTGTCCTTGCTTCACAAATGGCCCATACCTCCCAGCAGTTGCGAGACTCAGAAGCTTGATTTCAGCCATGGTGGTGACTGCAGGAGAGAAATAGCTAGTCTTTTTCTCAGTGAGATGACACTACAGTTTTGGTGATGGGAAGGGTGAGTCTTAGGTGGTAAACGGTATTCCCTTGAGCTGTACATAGTAAATCTAAATCTGAAATTCTGTGGTGTTGCAAAGCAACGATTTATTAATTACTCTTCCCCCTCAAAAATCTGATTTCATAATTGGTTGTTAAATTTCTCACAACCATGGGAATACAGCCAGGTAGTCTTAATTCTTAAGACTTTTGCATTCTTCTCTTTTATTATTTACTTTAATGAAAGACAGAGAGGGAAAGACAGACACCAGAGCCCGAGAGACAGAGAGGGAAGGACAGACACCAGAGCCCCAGAGACAGAGAGGGAGAGACAGACACCAGAGCCCGAGAGACAGAGAGGGAGAGACAGACACCAGAGCCCGAGAGACAGAGAGGGAGACACAGACACCAGAGCCCTACTTAACTTGCTTGTGATGATTCTGGGGTTGAATCTGGACTCTGGAGTCTCCTTTGCATAACTATTGTGCTGTTTCTCCACCAGCCTCTCTCCCTTCTACCCTACTGAGACAACCTAAACACAGTCTCCATCCACCCTGTGTCACACCACAGTTGGGGAGTCCTGTCAGCACAAAAAGCACGGCCATACTCATTACCCACTGCCTCAAAACTCAAGCACACAAAGATCTACACATCCTACCAGTGTTACCACCTCCTCAGCTCCCAGGAGACCTCGGTGGCCAGAAGCCTGGCTGTACCTCCTGCCAGGTCCCTGCACCACTGCCACCCCCTCTCCTCAAAAGGCCGCCTCTGTCCTCTTGCTGAAGCTTTGCTTATTCCGTAAACATGACTCCTTCTGCACAGATCTCCCTGAAGCCAGAGCTCTTCTGAAAATCCTGCCCTGAGCCGTGCGTACTGTCACTCGCCTGTGACTCAGCGCCGGCTGGAAGCTCAGGCCCCACTGAGTGGTGCACAGCTGTGAGGGTCCCCAGTTCACAGAGAACCCGGCTCTTAACCACAGGGGCCGGCATGTGGCCAGAATTCTCCACACTTGTGAGGCCAGCTGCCTTCCCCCAGTAGAGCCCCGCAAGCCACACCTGTGAGAACAAGTAGCTCCCCACCCCCAACAAAGCCTTGCAAAGAACTCCGCACACCTGTGCGGCCAGTTACCTCCCCGGCAGGACCCAGCACGGAACTCCGCACACCTGTGCGGACAGTTACCTCCCCGGCAGGACCCAGCACGGAACTCCGCACACCTGTGCGGCCAGTTACCTCCCCGGCAGGACCCAGCACGGAACTCCGCACACCTGTGCGGCCAGTTACCTCCCCGGCAGGACCCAGCACGGAACTCCGCACACCTGTGCGGCCAGTTTCCTCCCCGGCAGGACCCAGCACGGAACTCCGCACACCTGTGCGGCCAGTTACCTCCCCGGCAGGACCCAGCACGGAACTCCGCACACCTGTGCGGCCAGTTACCTCCCCGGCAGGACCCAGCACGGAACTCCGCACACCTGTGCGGCCAGTTACCTCCCCGGCAGGACCCAGCACGGAACTCCGCACACCTGTGCGGCCAGTTACCTCCCCGGCAGGACCCAGCACGGAACTCCGCACACCTGTGCGGCCAGTTACCTCCCCGGCAGGACCCAGCACGGAACTCCGCACACCTGTGCGGCCAGTTACCTCCCCGGCAGGACCCAGCACGGAACTCCGCACACCTGTGCGGCCAGTTTCCTCCCCGGCAGGACCCAGCACGGAACTCCGCACACCTGTGCGGCCAGTTTCCTCCCCGGCAGGACCCAGCACGGAACTCCGCACACCTGTGCGGCCAGTTTCCTCCCCGGCAGGACCCAGCACGGAACTCCGCACACCTGTGCGGCCAGTTACCTCCCTGGCAGGACCCAGCACGGAACTCCGCACACCTGGGAACCAGCGCAATCAGCCATTTCCTCTGCTGCCAGCAGGGGCGCTCGCGCGCGGCCACCTGTGCACCCGGGTAGCTGGAGCAGCTGCAGGGAGCAGGCCCGAGGCTCTGAAAATGTGACGCAGCAACCTGGACCTGGACAGTGGCTTTCAGGGCCACTGCGCGGGGGAGCGGATGGTGCTGGTGCTCGGTGCATGGCGCCCGAGATGCCGCTGAGGACCCTGCAGCTCAGGTCGCCGCTCCTCCAGCGCCTAAAGGCCGCTCAGCCAGATGCACCGCACCATCTCAGGTCCCCCGGGAACCCCCACCAGCCGGCGACCTGGCTGCGGCCCCCAGCAGGGCAAGGACCCTCCGGCAGGGACCCTCCCCCCGCCAGCCCCACAGCGGCGCAGAAACCCCCTCCTAGTCAGCCCCCAGCAGGGCGGGGACCCCACCTGTCAGCCCCCCAGCAGGGCGGGGGACCCCACCTGTCAGCCCCCCAGCAGGGCGGGGGACCCCACCTGTCAGCCTCCCAGCAGGGCGGGGGACCCCACCTGTCAGCCCCCCAGCAGGGCGGGGACCCCACCTGTCAGCCCCCCAGCAGGGCGGGGGACCCCACCTGTCAGCCCCCCAGCAGGGCGGGGGACCCCACCTGTCAGCCCCCCAGCAGGGCGGGGACCCCACCTGTCAGCCCCCCAGCAGGGCGGGGACCCCACCTGTCAGCCCCTCAGCAGGGCGGGGACCCCACCTGTCACACGCTCAACCCGCAGACCCCTGGCCACCGCACCAGCTGTTGGAACCCGGCTTCACAGGGCTGCGCAAGAGCTGGCCACTGCGCCTGCGCCAGAGTAGACCCCTCCCCTGGACGAGGAGACCCCCCCTCCCCCCCTTCCCGGAGGGCGGGACCCCCCTTCCCGGGGCGCTAGAAGGGGCCTGAGTCCTAGGGCCTGGCTGTGGTCCTGCCTGCCCTGGCAAGCTGGGGACCGGGGGTCTGCGGGTGCAGGGAGGGGTCTGCAGGGGTCGGGGGTCTGTGGGTGCGGGGCGGGGTCTGCAGGGGTCGGGGGTCTGTGGGTGCGGGGCGGGGTCTGCAGGGGTCGGGGGACTGTGGGTGCGGGGCGGGGTCTGCAGGGGTCGGGGGACTGTGGGTGCGGGGCGGGGTCTGCAGGGGTCGGGGGGGTCTGTGGGTGTGGGGCGGGGTCTGTAGGGGTCGGGGGTCTGTGGGTGCGGGGCGGGGTCTGCAGGGGTCGGGGGACTGTGGGTGCGGGGCGGGGTCTGCAGGGGTCAGGGGACTGGGTGCGGGGCGGGGTCTGCAGGGTCGGGGGTCTGTGGGGGCGGGGAGAGGGGTCTGCAGGGCTGGGGGTCTGCGGGTGCGGGGAGAAGGGTCTGCAGGTTTCGGGGTCTGCGGGGTCCGGGGGGAGGGGTCTTCAGGGCGAGGACTTCACGGGGATCTTCAGGGGCGGGGGCGGGGGTCTCTGAGGAGGATATGGGTGCTCTAGGGGCTAGGAGTCTCTAGGGGAGCTAGGGGAAGGGTCTTAGGTTCACTGACTGCAGGGGGCTGCGGAGGCCGGTGGGGGGCTGTGGGGGCCGTGGGTTGGAGGTTGCGGGGGTCTGTGGGGTGGGGGCTTTGGGGGTCCGTTTGGTGGGGGTTGCGGGTCCGTGGGGTGAGGGTTGCTGGGGTCCATGTTGTGGGGGTTGCGGGGTCCGTGGGGTGGGGGTTGCGGGGGTCCGTGGGGTGGGGGCTGCGGGGGTCCGTGGGTTGGGTGCTGCGGGGGTCCGTGGGTTGGGTGCTGTGGGGGTCCGTGGGTTGGGTGCTGCGGGGGTCCGTGGGTGCTGCGGGGGTCTGTGGAGGCTGCGGGGCGGGGCCGGGTGGCGGGCGCTTGTGCGCCTGGGCTCCCGCTGTTGTCTTGGCGGGATGGTGGCGCCCTTGCCCCGCAGCTGAAGGCCCTCAAGCTGCACAAAGGCCTGGAGCTGCAGGGCCTCCTGACCCGCATGTGGAGCCGAGGCTGTCAGGCCTGAACCTGGGCCCTGGCCTGTGCAGTAGCTGGGAGCCCTCCCCAAACGCGCTCTTCCCAAACCGAAAACACTGACCCTGTGATTTCTGCTTCTGTCACCATGGCCCAAGCCTCTGTCATTTCTCCCTCTGTGGGGTATGGACCAAAATTATGGCACTTTGTAAAAAGGTTTTATTTATTAATGAGCAAGATAGGAGCCAGCCATCGCTCTTGATACATATGCTGTCAGGGGTCAGACTCAGAATCTCATGCTTGAGTGTCCAGTGTTTTATCCACTGTGCCACCTCCTGGACCACTGGAACTTTTTAAATGTCAATTTTCTTCTCTTGTCAGCATACCAGTCATATATATAGTCAGTCCAGATCAGTTCCCGACACTGACATAAGGCAGAGCTGAGCAGTTCTCCAGTCTAAACAGAAGAACACGACTTCGAAGCAGTCATGAACGGAGCAGCGGTGGAGGCCCGATGACAGAGCAGGTGCCCTGCACGCTGACGCTAAGTCCGTCCCTGCCACCACATAAAAACATCGGACACAGGACTCAGGCGGTGGCGGTGGTGCAGTGGGTTGAGCGCACGTGACGCAAAGCTCAAGAACCTGCGTAAGGACCCCAGTTCGAGCTGCCGGCTCCCCACCTGCAGGGGAGTCGCTTCACAGGCAGTGAAGCAGGTCTGCAAGTGTCTATCCTTCTCTCCCCCTCTGTCTTCCCCTCCTCTCTCCATTTCTCTCTGTCCTATCCAGCAACGAACATCAACAATGTTTTTTTCTTTTTTTCTAGCGTTTGCCCTTCTTCCGTAGCCAGTCAACAGCGTCAGGTTGAGCCTGATGTAAAGTTTCAAGACCTCCTTTGAATCTGGAGAGGTGGCAGTCGTTGACTATGTGGGTCATAGTCTGTCTGGAGCCGCAGGGGCAGTTTGGGTCGTCTCTGGCTCCCCAGCGATGGAACATAGCGGCGCACCGGCCATGGCCTGTTCGATAGTGATTGAGGAGGGCCCAATCATAACGTGTTAGGTCAAAGCCAGTTGACGCTTGCAGGGGTCTGTGATGAGGTGTTGGTTCTTTACCTCAGCTGACTGCCAACTCTGTTTCCAAGAGACTGGAACAGAGAAGTTCAGTGTAGGCATAGGGGACCAGATTGGGTGACGAGATGTCAAGTGTTGGACAGGGTGGGCGAAGATATCCACGTATATTGGCAGGTCCAGTCAAGCGTAGATGTGGGAAATGAACTTAGATGATGCCGCATCCCGACGAATATCTGGCGGGGTGATGTTGCTAAGAACTGGCAGCCATGGAACCGGGGTGGAACTGATGGTTCCAGAAATAATCCTCATGGAGGAATATAATTTGGAATCGACCAAGTGGACATGGGGGCTACGCAACCATACTGGGGCACAGTATTCTACAGTGGAATAGCATAATGCCAGAGAGGATGATCGTAGTGTGGAAGCGCTTGTGCCCCATGAGGAGCTGGCCAGTCTTGCAATGATGTGATTCCTCATGCCCACCTTTGCTGCAGTTTTTATGAGATGTTCATGAAATGACAGAGTGTGATCGAGAGTAACGCCAAGATAGACTGGCTGGGCTTCATGCCAGATTCTCGTATCGCCAAGCTGCACATTAAGCTCATGCGAGGCCGAGGCATGGTGTAGATGGAAAACAGATGATACCGTTTTTGCAGTGCTAGGGATTAGTCGCCATCTCCAAAACTCTCTCCCTTTACACTGTCTGAACTGGAAGACGCTTTGAAGAGGGTTAAACCGGGAACAGCTGCTGGCTATGATAACATCACCCCAGAACTCATTCTTAACCTGGGTCCCGCGGCAAAGAAGTGGCTCGCTTCATTCCTGTCGCACATCTTGGAATCTGAGTCTATGCCCAAAGTTTGGCGTCATGCGAAGATTATAGCGGTTTTGAAACCAAAGAAAGACCCAACACTGGCCGCCAGCTATAGACCAATTTCTCTCCTCTCCGTGTGTTACAAACTCCTTGAGAGGCTGCTTCTGTCACGTATTTCTCATCTTACAGAGAAATTCCTATCACCCGCCCAAGCTGGTTTCCGCCCAGGAAGATCTACCTGCGAACAAGCCCTGGCCCTCTCAACTTACATTGAAAATGGATTCCAGAAGAATTTAAAGACGGGTGCTGTCTTTGTTGATCTCACAGCAGCCTATGACACAGTCTGGCACCGTGGTCTCCTAGTCAAGATCTCAAGATGCCTGCCTCCATGGGTGGTCAACACTATATCGTTTCTTCTCCAAAACAGAAGATTGTGAGTTTTATGGTACTGTACCTTGAGTTTAGCTTAGCTCGTCATAGATTGTGCTGCGTCCTGCATGAATAAAGAGATACTGCGTACAACCCAGCCATGAGTCCCTGGTCGTCTGTTACCAGCCTGTGAAGCCAGCCCGGCGAAAACAACATAACCCATCAAAAACAACATAACCTGTCGAAAACAACATATGGTGCCACAACGTGGGACCAGACCTGCGCAACTCCCAGATAAGTGAAGACTTTGCCTACCTATGCACTATGGTATTCTTTTCTACTTATGAAGAGGTTTGCCAAAGCCTCTACTGTTTCATCATGAGACAGTTAGTCTGTCTCTGGAGCATTTTACTCTGGGCCACATTTCGGTTCCCTGACCGGGAACCTTGGTTTCTTATGACCGGGATCATAGAGCTTGGGAGATGCATGGAGATTTCTCCTTGGACTTTCTGGATTCCCTCTCCCATGTTTCCTGAGGAAAAGGACAACATTTTGCTCCGGGCCACAGTTTGGTTCTTTATGACTGTGATCGTAGACCTTGGGATATGCATGGGGATTTCCACTGGGACTTTCTGGACTTCTTCTCGAATGTTTCCCATGGAGAAGGACTACTCTAATTTGAAGAACATTCTCGAGTATCCTGGCAGTTCCCAAGTATGGAGACACGTGGTTAGTTCTACTCTCCTGATTGGATTCTTTCTTCAATGGGAAGACGCTTTTAAAAATGGGTGCCTGAAGCAATCCAGTAGGAACAGTCAGAAGCACCCTAAATGGAATTTTGAGGAGCTTTTTGGACTAGGACGCCCTCCGGGGATTCTTAATCCTACATTGTGAGATCTTGATAATCTGGTTCAAGTTGCATTTCATAAGAGAATGATTTGAATGACTGAATTTTTGTTTGACATTGACTTAAAAAAAATGCTGGATGCAGCCATGATTTCTAGAGACATCCAGAAACAATCCAAAAAATTGTTTTTTCCCTCCTGTGATTTCTCTTTTATGTCTTGACATGAATCTGAAACGTTTAATCCTGAAAACTGTATGAGTTATGGGTGGGGCAGATAGTGCAATGATTATGTTAATTATTCTCATGCCTGAGGCTTTTAACCGTGGTTATTCTGTTTACCTTTCCACATTTTATTGAGTTTAAACTGTTTAAACAACCTTAAAATCATACTAGAAAGGACTTCCAATTATAATGGAGTTATCAATTATAGTAAACTTCTAATCTGCTACAAGTTTTGTTTGACAAGTAAGGGAATTTCAGCTGTCAAAGTCTTCACATGAAAAAGCATCTACTCAAATGGAATTCCTGGAAATCCATTTGGATCCTGTTCTCTGACATCGCCCCCGGAAACCAATGATGAGACCTGGCACGACCTGAAGAAACAGATTCACAGACTCCAAAGATCACTCTCTACAGAAAAGCAGAATTCTGGTGGCTGACATTCCCCATCGAGACAGACGTGCAGCGTTTCATCCTCTGGCATTTTCTTCTGTGGTCAGCTACTCTGGACTGACACCTCCATCGGACTTACTGGTACATACTGCTGTGTTTCTCAAAGACTAACTTCAGCCAATTGCCTTGAGACTTTATAGACCATGTCCCCTCGCCTGCAGGCTCTGTCCCAGAGGCAGAAAACTCCCCCTCCTTATTAGGTTATGCCCACAGAGGCATGAAGTGCCCCAAGAGGCAAGAGATGCCCACAGAGGCAGGAAACGCCCTTTGAGGCAAGAGATGCCCCCAGAGGCATGAAGCATTCCCAGAGGCAAGAAATGCCCTTTCGCCTGCTAGGCCTTGCCCTTTGAGGCAAGAAGCGTTCCCCTTGGCATCACACTGGTTATTGCTGCTCGCCTATTTTGTTTTCCATGTCTTATGCCAGTTCTTTTGAAAACGCCTGTACGATATAGGTTTCTGTTCACCCCACAATGGCCATTAGTTAAAAAGAAAGGGGGAATTGTTGGTGTGCATGAGACCCCTTCTGTTTCATTTGGTTTAAATCCCCCCTGCTTAACACTATTCTATTTACATAACCACTTCATTCTATTTGCATAACCACTGTTAACAAGTTCCACCCTCCCTCCAGGGCATTTGTGGTTCAGTGATAGGATTCTCGCCTAATCTGCCCCCTCTTTGTCACACTCTGATTTTCACCAGTCACTTTTCTCTCCACCCTCTCTATGTCACATCCTGTTTCCACCTTACTTGGCAAGTATATATAAAGACAGCATTGTGAGTTTTATGGTACTGTACCTTGAGTTTAGTTTAGCTTGTCATAGATTGTGCTGCGTCCTGCATGAATAAAGAGATACTGCGTACAACCCAGCCATGAGTCCCTGGTCGTCTGTTACCAGCCTGTGAAGTCAGCCCGGCGAAAACAACATAACCTGTCGAAAACAACAGAAGATTCCGGGTGCATCTGGGTGACAAGTCTAGCAGATGGAGACTTGTCTCAAGTGGCCTCCCCCAGGGCTCTGTTCTGGCTCCTACGCTATTTAATATTTACATCAATGACCTTCCAGAAACTTCTTCAAGGAAGTTCATCTACGCCGATGACATCTGCTGTGCAACTCAGGCATCAAAGTTCGACATCCTCAAGGAAACACTCACGAAAGACATGTCTCTGATATCTGATTACTGTAAAAAATTGTGACTCCTGAATTGGAACCCCACCACAGACCCCCATTTCCTGTCAGCACACCACAGAAGTCTCTGTTCACATGTCTACACCATCGTGACTCCTGAATTGGAACCCCACTACATGCTCCCATTTCCTCTCAGCACACCACCGAAGTCTCTATTCACTTGTCTACTGTTTGTCTTCACTGGAGTCATTTCACAAGGATAAGAATTTTGGTCTAGGGTGAGAGTAGATAGCATCATGGATATGCAAAGAGACTCTCGTGCCTGACATCCCAAGGTCCCAGGTTCAATTCAGCATAAACTAGAGCTGAGCAGGGCTCTGGTTAAAAAGTGAGGACTCTGGGGTGGAGGGAAGTGTTCAGGTCCTGGAACATGATGGTGGAGGAAGACCTAGGAGGGGGTTAGATTGTTATGTGGAAAACTGTGACACATTTTCCATGTTCTGTATTTTACTTTTGACTGTAAACCATAAATCCCCCCAATAAAGAAAAAAAAAAGGACTTTGGTCTGTTTTATCCATGGAGCTACAATCTCCTAGGCCTAGAACAATACAGTTGGCGTTAAGTATTCAAAATAGACGTTTGTAGAATATAGGAATGAATGTTTGCATGGTGCTTGGCACACAGCAAAAGGAGCTAGGTGACTTTGTGAGGACTGAGGGCTCCTAGTAACTGAATGGCTTTTGGTTATATACTCACTGATTTTTTAATTTACTTTTTATTTGTGAAGACAGAGAGAAACCAGGGTGGGGGGAGAGAGCCACATGCAGCCCTGCTTCACTGCTCATGAAGCTCCCCCTGCAGGTGGGGACCGAGGGCCTGGCCTGGTCCTTGAGCCCTGTGTTGAAGCGCTTAACCAGGTGTGACCCGCCTGGCCCCACTGGATGTGTATTTGTACCATGTGAAGCTGACAGCCTTCTGAGAGGTGGTATCTATGTTTTTCTTGCCCTTGAGCCTCGGCTGACTCCATAACTACCTGAACCAGTAAAAAGTGGTGGAAGTGATGATATATAACTTCTAAGCCTGGGCTTTTCAAGGTCACAGGCACCCAACTAGAAGGAGGAGAGCAGCCTGGGACCCCAAGCAGAAGTTAGGACAGCAATCTTTAAAGTGTTGCTTGCGTGTCAAATACTATACAAAAGAAACATTACAGGTGAAAGAGAAGCATTTTGGCTGGAATCCTGGGCTACCCATCACAAACGATGTCTGAGGTGTTCTCTTACAACCCCAACGGTTCAAGGGTGCCTAGTGCTCAGTCCCCAGTGCCCTGTCCCCGGCTCAGCTGGCGCTGAGTGTCAGGGTGTAGATATCTAGATGAGGGTCGAGGTGCCGAGCAGGGACACTGGGCCAAGCTGTGTCGGTGCCAGGCGACAAGTCGAACTGAAACCTGGGAGGGCGTGAGGATGAAGCAAAGACAGACATCGGAAAGATGGGACCAGGAGGGCTGGCAGTCCAGTGCCTGAGCGCACCAGTTTATTTTCTCACAGCCCCTTTATAACACACACAGCAAGAAGCTTCATTGTGCCGGCTCTACATAAGGTTTCTCAAAGCATAATCCAGGTGCATAAGCAAAGCACGGTTTCTCAAAACATGAGCAAGATACAGTTGGAGCAAAAGTTCATGGAGTTAGACAATTATAATCTTCCCAGTGAGTCTGCAAAATGTTTATTTTACTTTCAGTTCCCTTTGATCTATACCTTCAGTTCTTTTTGATCCAATCAGGAGAAAATGTGAGGAGCTTTGCAGAAAGGCTGCTTTGCAGGCCTTTTGCTACAAGCCCCAGGGCCTTGCCTTACATGCTGCAGTGGTGGGTAGGACCTGGGCCATGGGAAAGTCGCCGAAGCTGTCAGCCAAGATGCTTAGGTGGGGAGCAGAGGCTAGAAGCTGGGTCCTTCACACGGTGCTTTGTGTGCGCCACTGGTGTGCCCAGGCCCCAGGAAGACGTGCCTTTTCAGCTGGAGCTGCTGGAGAGAATATGAGCTGAGCAGGAAAACAATGGAAGGTTTCGGGGTAGACAGCATAACGATCATGCAAAGAGACTCTCATGTCTGAGACTCCAAAGTCTCAGGTTCAATCCCCCAAACCACCATAAGCCAGAGAGGAGCTTAAAATAATAATAATAATAAAGATTTATAATAATAATAATAATAAAGATAAGGCATCAGACTCTCAAGCATGAGGTCCTGAGTTCAACCCCCCAGCAGCACATGTACCAGAGTGATGATGTCTGGTTCTTTCTCTCTCCTCCTATCTTTCTCATATATAAATAAATAAAATATTTAAAAATATATATTTCCTGCAAAGCACAAGGACCAGCATAAGGATCCCGGTTCGATCCCCCGGCTCCCCACCTGCAAGGGAGTTGCTTCACAGGAGGTGAAGCAGGTCTGCAGGTGTCTTTCTTTCTCTCCCCCTCTCTGTCTTCCCCTCCTCTCTCCATTTCTCTCTGTCCTATCCAACAACGATGACATCAATAACAACAACAATAATAACTACAACAATAAAACAACAAGGGCAACAAAAAGGTAAAATGAATAAATAAATATTAAAAAATAAAAATAAAAAATATTTCCCTGAAGTGTTAGAAACTACCAATTGAAGTCACATCAATATTTAAGTTAATAATTTTTCTATGTCTTTAATTTTCAAAATTTTTTATTTGTTATTGTATAGAGACAGAGAGAAATTGAGTAGGGTGGGGGAGATAGAGAGAAATTGAGTAGAGAGTGGGAGATACAGAGGGAGAAAGAGAGAAATTGAGATGGCAGAGGGAGATAGAGAAGGAGAGAGATGGAGAGAAATTGAGTAGGGATGGGGAGATACAGAGGGAGAGAGCTGGAGAGAAATTCAGTAGGGATGGGGAGATACAGAGGGAGAGAGATGGAGAGAAATTGAGTAGGGATGGGGAGATACAGAGGGAGAGAGATGGAGAGAAATTGAGTAGGGATGGGGAGATACAGAGGGAGAGAGCTGGAGAGAAATTGAGTAGGGATGGGAGATACAGAGGGAGAGAGCTGGAGAGAAATTGAGTAGGGATGGGGAGATACAGAGGGAGAGAGATGGAGAGAAATTGAGTAGGGATGGGGAGATACAGAGGGAGAGAGATGGAGAGAAATTCAGTAGGGATGGGGAGATACAGAGGGAGAGAGATGGAGAGAAATTGAGTAGGGATGGGGAGATACAGAGGGAGAGAGCTGGAGAGAAATTCAGTAGGGATGGGGAGATACAGAGGGAGAGAGCTGGAGAGAAATTGAGTAGGGATGGGAGATACAGAGGGAGAGAGATGGAGATAAATTGAGTAGGGATGGGGAGATACAGAGGGAGAGAGATGGAGAGAAATTGAGTAGGGATGGGGAGATACAGAGGGAGAGAGATGGAGAGAAATTCAGTAGGGATGGGGAGATACAGAGGGAGAGAGACTGACACACCTGCAGCCCTGCTTCACCACTCGCCAAGCTTTCCCTTGCAAGTGGGAACTAGGGCCTTGAACCTGGGTCCTTGAGTGCTGTAATGTGTGCACTTAACTAGGTGGGCCACCGCCTGGCCCCCTCCATGTTTTGTTTTAATATTTTATTTGTTTAACTTTAGTGACAGAGAGCTATCAGAAACCTGCTTGCCCCTAGCTCATGGTGGTGCTGGGAACTTAACCTGGGACCTCAGAGTCTCAGACAGGAAGGTCTCCCCAGCCCAGGTTAATGATTTTTATTCTCAGATACAAACAGCCTCAGAATGACATTGGGGCTCCGCATGAATAAAGAATCGTATCACCATGCCATCACAAGTTCCTGGAATCTCTCTTCTGCCCGCAATGCTAACCCAGCATTTCATGTATTTCTCAGCCTTTTGGATCTTTTCTGTGGTGAATATTCTGTCCATGTCCTCTCCCCATTTATGGTTGGGGCATTTGTTTTTTTGTTGTTGACCTTGGTGAGCTCTTTATATATTGTGGTTATTAGCCTCTTGTCTGATGCATGGCATGTAAAGATATTCTCCCATTCTGTGAGGGGTCTCTTGGTTTGGGTAGTGGTTTCTTTTGCTGTGCAGAAGCTTTTTAATTTGATGCAGTGACATTGGTTTATTCTTGACTTAGTCTTCTTCGTAATTAGATTCATTTCCTTGAAGATATCCTTAAAATTTATGCAGAAAAGAGTTCTGCCAATATTTTCCTCTAAGTATTTTATAGTTTTTGGTCTAACATCCAAGTCTTTGATCCACTTGGAATTTGCTTTTGTGTTACTACCAAATATAGTAGTTCAGTTTCATTCTTCTACATGTTTTTATTATTTTTTAAAATAATCTATTTATTCATGAGAAAGATAGGAGGAGAGGAGGTGAGAAAGAATCAGACATCACTCTAGTACATGTGCTGCTGGGAATCTAACTTGGGACCTCATGGTTGAGTATACAGTGCTTTATCTACTGCACCACCTCCCCGCCCTATGTTTCAACCCAATTTTTTCCAACACCATTTGTTGAAAAGACTCATCTTTCCCCATTTAATAGTCTGGGCACCTTTGTCAAAGATTAGATGTCCGTAGGTGTGGGGGCTTACTTCTGGGCTCTCAATTCTATTCCACTGGTCAGTGTGTCTATTCATGTTCCAGTACCAGGCAGTTTTGATGACAATGGCCCTATAATACCATTGAGGTCTGGGAGTGTGATGCCTCCAGTTCTGTTCTTTCTTCTCAAGATTGTTTTGGCAATTCTAGGTATTTTCTGGTTCCAATTAAACATTTGTTCTATTCTCCTAAAAAATGTGATTGGGATCTTGATGGGGATAGCATTAAATTTATAGATGGCTCTGAGTAGTATATTCATTTTAATGATGTTAATTCTTCAAACCCATGAACATGGAATATCTTTCCATTTCTTTGTGCCTTCTTCTATTTCCTTGAGTAGTGAACCATAATTTTCAGTATATAAGTGTTCACTTCTTTGGTTAGGTTTATTCCTAGATATTTTAGTGTTTTTGTTGTTATAGTAAAAGAATTGATTTCTGGATTTCAACTTCTTCTAACTTAGTGTTTGCATAGAGGAATGCCACTGACTTTTGAATGTTAACTTTGTAGCCTGACACCTTATTATATTGTCTGATGATTTCCAAAAGCTTCTTGCTGAATTCCTTAGGTTTTTCTATGTATACTATCATGTCACCTGCAAATAGAGAGAGTTTGACTTCTTCTCTTCCAATCTGTATCCCTTTAATTCCTTGCTCCTGCCTGATGGCTATGGCAAGAACTTCCAACACTATGTTGAATAGTAATGGTGATAGTGGGCAGCCCTGTCTAGTACCTGATCTGAGTGGAAATGCTTCCAGTTTTTCACCATTGAGTATGATGTTGGCTGTAGGTTTGCTATATATAGACTCCACTATCTTGAGGAATTTTCCATCTATTCCCATTTTTTGTAGTGTTTTGATCATAAAGGGATGTTGTATTTTGTCAAAGGCTTTCTATTGACATGACCATGTGGTTTTTGGTCTTGCTTTTGTTGATGTGGTGGATCACATTGATTGATTTATGTATATTAAACCAACCTTGCATCCCTGGGATAAAACCCACTTGGTCATGATGAAGAATCTTTTGAATATACTGCTGTATCAGTTGGCTAGAATATTGTGCTGTTTTTGCCAGGCTGGCTTCACGGGCGGGTAACAGATGACCAGAAACTCGTGGCTGAGCTAAAAATGCAGTTTAACCTTTATTCACGAGTGGGCAAACAGTCCAACACCTAATCACCACACAATGTGCTCCTCCATCTTTCTCCTCCAGCAGCAGCAAGGAACTCAGGAAGTACGTAGGGTAGGGGGCGGGGAGAAGGAAACTAGCAGGCCTAAACCAAATCTCCCAGAGGTGGGGGGAATGAGACCAAACCAATGTAACAGAAAGATCATGTAAATAGACCACAACGTCAAGCAATGTTAACAGAAGAGATCCTAGAAGCATACCAACAATATTGTTCAATATTTTAGCATCTATGTTCATCAGAGATATTGGTCTGTAGTTTTCTTTTTTGGTTTGTGTCCCTGTCTGCTTTGGGTATCAGAGTGATGCTGGCTTCATGGAAGCTGGAAAAGAGTATTCCTGTGTCTTCAATCTTTTGGAAGACTTTTAAAAGTAGGGTATTAACTCTTCCTTGAAGGTTTTGTAGAATTCATTTGTCAAACTATCTGGTCCAGGACTTTTATTCTTGGAAAGGTTTTTGATAACTGTTTCAATTTCATTACCTGTGATGGGCCTGTTCATATTATCTAGTTCCTCTTTATTTAATTTTGGAAGTTGGTAGGTATCTAGGAAATCATCCATTTCTTCCATGTTCTCTAGCTTGGTGGCATATAGTTGTTCACAGAAGCCTCACATGATATGTCTTTGCAAAACCATTGTGCTGTCTACCCCCACCCACAATTATACTATCACCCAGTCTAAAACTAATCTTTTTAAAATTTCTTCCCCTCCCCCGTAAACTAATCTTTTATGGAAAAAGTTAGATGAGTTGTGAGGGTTCAAAAGGAGACTTGCAGCTCCACATCAGGCACTCTGGCTGTGATGAATTGCCCCAGTGAGCATGTGTGTCAGACCTAACCAAGTCATGCCCTTTCAATAGGTGCCACTCATTACCAACCAAACCTGGATGAAGTTTAAAATATTGTAACTAAACAACAAACACACTTGACTTTCAGAAAACTATGAATCCCCTGGAATTGTGACAAGTCTGCAGTGGTTGACCTAAGAGACGGGAAAGGTTAAGCAATAGGAAAGCTGGAGGTGGAGAGCAAGTCTCGGTGTGCTGCCCGTGCGAGGGTGTGATTGCAGTGGAATGAAGGGAAAGGTGACAGTGACTCTGAAGGAAAGGAAAGGTCATGGCATAACAAGGCTTTGTCAGTGAGGGCTGGCTCCCCAGGCATTCTAGGACTTAGGCTGGGAAGGGGGACTTGGACATGAGGGGACATGGCCAAGGGCAGCTGTGGGGTGCTAGGGCATGGGTCCTGCCTCCACCCCAGGCAGTACAAGATGGAGGAGCCCTGTGTCAGAAACAGAGAGCTTCATGGGAAGGTGTCACCGCATCAGGCAGGATATAGGAATGCATTCTGCCACACTGTTGGAAACACAGACAGGTTCAGAATGACTACACAAGTTTCAGAGGACTCAGTGAAGAGTAGGAGTGGCCATGAGACACTCAGACAGGACACAGAAGCATAGAGGGTTTCCATTTTGGAGTCAGGCTGTGGTGTACCTGGTTAAGTGCACATAGCACTAAGCACAGGCTCTGGGTCCAAGCCACTGGATCCCCACCTGTGGGGGGGTGCTTCACAAGTAGTGAAGCAGGGCTGCAGGTGTCTCTGTCTCCCTCCCTCTCTGTCTCCCCTCCCCTCTCAATTTCCTTCTGTCTTATCTGATAAAATAGAATAAATGGCCGTCAGGAGCCGTGAATTCATAGTGTCGGTAATGAGCCCCAATGATAACCCTGGAGGCAAATAAATAAGTAAATGAATTAAAAAGGGGGGAAAAGGTTTTCATTTCTAGCAAAAGGTTAGAAAGATTCTGGGGAAGCGGGAGTCGGGCTGTAGCGCAGCGGGTTAAGCGCAGGTGGTGCAAAGCACAAGGACTGGCATAAGGATCCCAGTTCGAACCCCGGCTCCCCACCTGCAGGGGAGTCGCTTCACAGGCGGTGAAGCAGGTCTGCAGATGTCTGTCTTTCTCTCCCCCTCTCTGTCTTCCCCTCCTCTCTCCATTTCTCTCTGTCCTATCCAACAACGACAACAACAATAATAACTACAACAATAAAACAACAAGGGCAACAAAAGGGAATAAATAAATAAAATAAATATTAAAAAAAAAGATTCTGGGGAAGCGCAAGGAGCAGCATAAGGATCCCGGTTCGAACCCCTGGCTCCTCATCTGCAGGGGGGTCACTTCACAGGCGGTGAAGCAGGTCTGCAGGTGTCTGTCTTACTCTCCCCCTCTCTGTCTTCCTATCCTCTCTCCATTTCTCTCTGTCCTATCCAACAATGACGACATCAATAACAGTAATAATAACTAAACAATAAAGTAACAAGGGCAACAAAAGGGAATAAATATTTTTTAAGAAGAAAAAACAAAAGAAAAAAGAAAGATTCTGGGGAAGAGAATACTGAGAATTCAAAAATCAAAACACAGGTTATGGAGACAGCATAACGGTTATGCAAACAGTCTCTCCTGCCTGAAGCTCTGAGGCCCCAGATTCAATCCCCAGCATCACCAGCAGCCAGAGCTGAGCAGGGCCCTGGTGTTTTTCTCTGCCTCTTTCTTTCTCCCTTCCTCTATCCTCTCATTAAAATAAATGAAGTAAAGATTTCTGATCCTGGGATAAATTCAAGCTGAGTTTCCACAGTTACGTTCTGTCTGCCCACAAATCTCCATTGACCAGCTGCAGTCCGTGAGGCAGTCTGCAGGGCAGTGACCCTTTCTGGATGGGGTTTTGGCAGTAAGAGGTTCTTGGAGTTAAAGGGCCCATAGACACACGGGCACTGGTGTGCTCCTGCCTGCACTGAGTGTCCTCTGTGTCGCCTGCCCTGGCAGCCTCTGGCTTGACCGGGTGCTGAGCACCGGAAGCCAGCTTTCTCAGTGTCAGGAAAAAGTTCTGTGATGCGGCTCTCCGGTGTTACAGCACAAAGGTAACCAAAGAACAAGACTGAGGCCAAGTGGAGGGCAGGGAGTTATGTTTATTTTACAGTTACAGGTGGATTCCTACCAGGCCCGAGCTACTTTCACCCTCAGCACTCACCTTTATCTGTTTGCAAGCTGCATGTGACACAAGCTCATTGGTTAGAGTCCATCAAGGTGCTGACAGTAAAGGTGAGAGCAGGTTGGCTGCCATCTAAATCCAGGTTTCACTTGGGGTACTGGAATATGGAAGTAAGAGTCCACCAATTGCAGTGTTTCTCTCTCTCTCTCTTTCTCTAATTTTTATTTGTTATTGGATAGATACATCCAGAAATTGAGATGGAAGGGGATGATAGTGAGGGAGAGAGAGAGTTAGAGACACCTGCAGCCCTGCTTCATTATTCCCAAAGCTTTCCCCTCCAAGTGGGGACCGAAGGCTTGAACCTGGATCCCTGTGCTTTGGAACGTGTGCTCATCTAGGTTACCACCACCTGGCCCATGTTTCTCTCTCTTTGATTCTTCTGCCTATGGATGTTTCATTTTAGCAGAGGCCCCAGGGGTGCGCCCTGATGCTGGCGGAGACTAGGAGCAAGACAGACACCTGCATGGCCATGCAGCTCCTGGGTGACCCAGCCTTACCTGTCTCAGCTGAGACGCTAACCGGCCTGGGCACGTTCACCATGCTTCCCCTATCTGCTTTACCACTTGGCTTCATCTTTAAGATGACCCTCACTGCTTGGTGTCTGGCCCCTCTGCTACTTCCTGAAAGTAAGTGGGTGGTGAGAAGAAGATAATGAGTAAACAGTGCCTGCTCAAGAGATCTCAAAATATTCAAAATCCATCTTCCTGGTTCTTCTCGAGAACTCAACTCTAGGACTCAACTCTAGAACGTTCCTCAAGTTCCCAGGCTAGCTCTCCCTGTGCTTAAATCCCTACATCCTGGTTGTGGTTTCATTGTATCCTGAACTAGAAAGTTGACACTGAGGAATTATTCTGATGCAGTCTCCGCCCCCAGGTTTTACCACGCCCCACGAAATCCTAGCAGTGCCCCCTTCAACCAATCCTGGCCCTCTGGTTGTCGCCCAATAAAAGCCCCCTCACCCCCCCTCGCTCTCTCTGGGCTCTTGGCTCCCCCCCCCTCGGATCCTTCGGCTCTCTCTCAGATCTCTCTCCCTTCTCTCGCCCTGTGGTCAGGTAGTGGGGACGGCCATTGTCGGCTGACTCCACGTGGCCTGAGCCACCCCCCCATCCTATAATAAAGATTTGTGTACCCACTTGCTCCGGACCTCCTCTCTCTTCTCTGCGGTGCAGCCCGACACCTGACCACAACAACAACATCTGGCGCCCATCGTGTTCCACACCCACGCCCCGCTGGGTGGCCCGGCCTGAGGTCCCCGAAAGCCACCCAGACACAGGTAAGTGGCATCTGCCCACCTCTGTGGCCCCGCGTTTCCCTCCACCATGGGAAATTTTTTGTTTTATGAGGAGGTATCCCATTCATTATCTCCTTCTCTCCTGGGACAGATTCGTGCTCTCAGAGACGGTTTAATTTTCGCTACACCGTGGGTCCTCATAGCTATAATCGCGACTTACAAGATATGTACAACATGGTCTGCCTTGAGGATACACGACCTTGAGGTGGAGATACATGAGTTAAATCATATGTGCTTAAGATTTAGACGCCCTAAGCGATCAGCAGTTAGACCCAAAGCTCCCGTTCCCACTGACACTCACACGTGTTCGGAGGCTCCTCTTTTGACCCTGCCCCCAGCTGATTCTGTTGGCCAGGTATCCAGCTTTCTAAGCCCGCCTTCTGTTGACCCCATAGTTCTGGTTTCCAGTTCTCTAAACCCGCCTTCTGTTGACCCTATGGTTCCGGTCCCTGCTTCCCTAAATCCCCCCCCTGCTGATACATCATCATTAAGAGACCTAGTGGCTGAGATACAAGAGTTAAAGGATATTTTTTCAGCATTTAAGGACCTTAAACTATGTGCAGTCTGCCCTGAGAGCTCTGTCTCTGTAGATATGTGTTCAGTTTCCCCTGAGGCCACTACAGCAGTTTCCATGGCACCTTCCACTTCTGTAGCTCCCTCTCCCACGTGATCGAACCAAATCCACACCTTCCCGGTAAACATGGCCCCCTCTAAACAAAACCCTCAGCCGTGGCAGCCATACACCTCTAAAGAGCTCAGACAACTCAGACAAGCGGTCAGGGAGGATGGATTTCATGCGCCATGGACTAAGTCCATTTTAAGGAGTTTTTACCAGCACCTTAACACCCACCAGGACTGGAAAGACCTTGTGCTGCACTCCCAGATGCCCTCTACCTACAGTGGACAGCATGCTTCTGCGATGAGTGCTCTAGATAATCACAGGAAAATAGTAACAAACAGGTAGAATGGAATTTTGATGCTTTGTTTGGAGCAGGAGCTTATGAATCTGGAGCTCAGCAGGCAGAAGCCAGGTTTCCAACTGGTTATTTTGAACAGGTACACATCTGCGCAACACAAGCATGGGAAAGGGTGACCCCACCCAATGTAGATTCATCAGTTCCCATTAACTCTCTTCGCCAAGGCACTGCTGAATCATTAGCGAACTTCATCTCAAGGGTGAAGACAAGCTTAGAGAGAAAGGTTTATAATTCTGACGTCCGCTCACTACTCCTGCGCTCTATTGTCTGGGAAGGCATGATACCACAATTCCGTCAGGCATGCCTTAATCTTAAACACCTACACGCAGATAATTGGATTTTAGCGACACAGGAACTTACATCAGGAAATTATGGGGCATCCGCGACGACACAGGTTTATGCAGTTACCCCACGTAATCAAAACGGGGCCTGCTTTCAGTGCGGTCGCCAAGGACATTGGCATAACCAATGTCCTGATAAGTTGCGACCACACCTCCATTCAGGGAAGCCCCGCCTCCAGTTAGAGCGACCACGCCTCCAATCAGGACAACCCCGCCTTCAGTCAGGGAGCCAGAAGCTACGTACGGTCTGTCCAAGATGTCATAAAGGGTTTCACTGGAAGAGAGATTGTTGGTCAAATTTTCAGAAAGACGGCACGCCCCTGAATGGTACAAATTCGGGGCCTGAGATTTTGTGGACCACTCCTGTTTTAGAGCATGGTCACCCTTCTATGACAGTAAAGATTGGCAATATTCCCTTTAAATTTTTTATTGACACGGGGGCAGCAAAGACGATTTTAAGGCAAGAAGAGGTTCCCCAAGATTGGGAACTTATCCCTGGACCCAGTATACATGGAGTAGGAGGGATGACCCAATCATTTCGCACACAAGACTCGCTCATGTGGGAAGACCCAGAAGGTTCTTCTGGACACTTCCACCCTTTGGTAGCTGATATTACCACCAACCTACTGGGCAGGGATATTCTGGAATGTCTTGATGTTAAGATATCCACAGATGCCTCTGCAGAGTGTAACACTAGCTCCCGCGAGACCAGATCTAATCAGCACCCCCAATACTAAATGCCACTGTTCGTAGCCAAACACCCTGCTTAAGCTGGCTTTCTAATGAGCCTGTCTGGGTGGAACAGTGGCCTTTACCTAGGGATAAGCTAGAAATTTTAAAAGAGCTCATCCAAAAGCAGTTGTCCTTGGGACACATTCATCATTCTCAAAGCCCATGGAATACTCCTGTCTTTGTGATTAAAAAGCGCTTGGGAAATGGCACCTCCTTCAAGATCTCCATGCGGTAAATAAAACCATGCAGGTCTGGGGCTCCCCCCAAAGGGGTTTTCCTCTTGCTTCTGCAATTCCCACAGGAATTCCAATCATAGCTTTTGATATACAAGATTGTTTTTTCTCTATTCCCTTGCATCCGCAAGATTGTAAACGTTTTGCCTTCTCTGTTCCATCTATTAATAATGCCAGCCCTGCTGATAGATTTGAATGGGTGGTGCTACCCCAGGGTATGGCCAAAAGTCCTACAATTTGTCAGGAGGCTGGTAAATCTGCCCTTGTCCCATATATTCATAAGGGCCTTAAAGTTTTTCATTATACAGATGATATTTTAATATGGAGAAAATCAGATACAGATCTCTATGCCTTACGTGATTTTCTCATTCCTGCTTTAAAGAAAAGAGGCCTTAATGTAGCTCCTAAGAAGATACAGCTAATTCCTCCAATATCTTTCTTAGGTTCAGAGATTTCTCTAACACAAATTCATCCCTTAAAACCTAATGTCACCTTTCCTTCTAACCTTACTCTTGCTTCTTACAAAGTTTTCTAGGAAATTTAAATTGGCTTAGGCAGTATCTCTATCTGCCTACAAGCTGCCTCCAACCACTGTTTGACCTGTTGAAAGGAAACAAACAGCCCTCCTCAAAATGTAAGTTAACTCCCGAGGCCTCCTCAGCACTGGAAAGGGTTAACCAGGCCCTCCAGGACATGCACCTTGTTCGGTTCTCCCCCTCCTCTACGGTAAACCTTCTAATCTTCAACTCCACCCCCACAGTAGTAGGGGCATTGTGGCAAGACCATGGGGTTCTCGAGTGGCTTCACACGCCAGTAGGAGGAGCTCCAAGACTCCTCACTGAGATAGACGCGTTAGCATTCATGGTTCACCAAGGGAGAAATAGGTCTGTGCAGGTCTTAGGCAAAGAACTGGATTTAATTATTCTGCCATTTTCTCTCACAGATACAGAGTGGCTTATACGCCATCATTCCCGCTTTGCCATAAGCTTCGTGGGGTTTCCAGGACAAATAGATAACCATTTTCCTTCTAATAAATTGATAGCTTCTTTACCTCTTCTGCCTCTACTAGCACCTAAACTTTTCTCTCGGGATCCCATTCCCTCTGCTCCTACAGTCTTCACTGATGGTGGTAAAAGGGGAGCTGCTGTCCTTATATATTACCCTGACAAACAATCTCCTAAACCTCTCTTTACTGAGCTTCCTGAGAATTCCCCTCAGTACAAAGAACTTTATGCTGTTTTCCTTGCATTAAAAGCTGTACCAGAATCCTTCAACCATTTTTCTGACAGTGTGTATACTGTTAACTTACTTCCATGGCTTGCTCGTTCTTATGTGAAAATTGATGACAACCCACTTTCCCCTCTCTTGATTCAAATCGCCTCTATGCTCTGTTCTCGAACCCAACCACTGTATATTCAACACCTTCGTTCCCACAGCCCTCTTCCTGGTTCCCTGTCCGAAGGGAATGCTGCAGTTGACCACCTTGCCTCCACAGGAACTTTCCCAGTCTCTGTCTCTGATCCTGCTAATTTTCATTCTCTAACCCATGTTAATCTTAAAGGCCTTTGAGCTCGATTTCCTGATGTTCCTTTACCACAATTAAAACATATCCTAGCTACATGCTCTTCTTGTGCAAGACTCATAAAGACACCTGCTATCCAGACCCTTGGGGTTAACCCCCGAGGTTTAAAAGCTAATGCTATTTGGCAAATTGATGTCACCCACATACCAAACTTTGGCAAACAAAAATATGTGTTTGTCTCAACTGATATCTTTTCTAAATTTATGTGGGCAACAGCTCAGACAGGAGAAAGCTATAAGAAGCTTAAAAGCCATATGCTCTCTTGTTTTGCTGTGATGGGCTTACCTCTTCAACTGAAAACTGACCGTGGACCGGCGTTTACCAGCAAACAATTTAAAGATTTTTGTTCCCTCTGGAACATTACTCATACCACAGGCATTCCCTATAATCCACAGGGACAAGGCATTGTTGAGAGGGCCCATCAAACCCTTAAGGCTCAATTAAATAAAATTAAAGGAGGAATGTATCCCCCAAATATCCAGCTAGCAAAAGCCTTAAGTACGTTAAATCTCTTTAATATTTACAATAACTCGGACCTACCTCCTATCATTCTTCACTGGCAAACACCATCTACCCTCCCATCCATTAAGGTCAAATGGAGAGACCCACTCGATAAAATTTGGAAAGGGCCTGACCCACTATTGACCATGGGAAGGGGTTTCACATGTGTTTTCCCTCAAAATTTCTCTAAATCTGTCTGGGTTCCTGCCTGCCATGTCCGACAATACCCGCAGGATGGCGCTGTTATCCCTGAAGAACAAGAAATACTACAAGAGGACCAGATGCAGGATACATCCCAGGACCCGTAATACGACATGGCAGAACCTACAAAATCTGGCTCACAGAGACCTCTCTCCTACCCTTTCCCTGAATGTCTTCTGTTATAACTGGCCAGTTGTGTCTTGTGAATGAGTGTGTTGAATGACAAAAAAAATTATTTTTTTGCATGACCCATCTGCTCGGAGTACTCTAAAAGGTATTTGCCTTTATATAAAAATGCTGGACGCAGCCAGTTTCTTTAGACCTCCAGAAACATTCCAAAATTTTTGTTTTTCTCCCTCTTTTGATTTTTATATATAGTTTTTGGTATATATGTAAGTGTTTAGTCTTAAACTGTGTGACTAATGACAGATATAAATTTGTTTTTAAAATGATATGTTTTTATAACAAAAGTTCTTTTTCCTCCAGTGTGTTATAACTAAATGTTTATGGGTATGTCTCAAGTTTGGTAACACTAACTTAACTGTCAAAAGTGTAACCCTACAGCTACATTATTACCAGAAAAGGTAAAAATTAATTTGCTAAGATAACTATTTAAGGTAAAAGTCTAAATGTTTAATGTGACTATACATTCCCAAAACTAAAATATATAAATTTTATATACAGGACACCCTTGGAGGGCCCCCAAATGTGCCCTGTAAACTATCTTGTGGAAATTAATCCACAACAGATCTGGCATCAATCTGGCACTGTAAACGTTAAAATCATTGTCATGAAAATGCGTTAACTCTCTAAGCAATTTGAGTCTGTTTAAAATATATATTTTAGCTAAAATTGGTCTCAAGATCCTGCGGTAGAGACTGCTACAGGAGGTCACATTAGAAGACCTTTAAATAAAATCATAAAGAGATTTAAACCAATTATAATCGAGGTATCAACTATAACAAACCTATAACTTGTTATAAGTTCAGATTAACCACGAGAAGCAGATTGTTTGTGTTTCTTTCACAGGAATCCTGGAAAAACCATCTGAACCCCTGCACAACCAGACGTCACCCACTAGATGGCACGACTACAGTGGCACACCTCCCAAAATCCTAGATGGCACTTAACGCGATCTGAAGAACCTGATACACAGACTCCAAGGACAGAACTTTCTTAATGCCTGCTCGCCGTTCCTGCTTCTGATCTGCCTGTCACGTGTTGGCAGTTCCAGCTGGCTATCTACAGAAAAGCAGAATTCCAGCGGCTGACCTCCCTCATGCAGCGTCTCATCCCCTGCCAATTCTTCCCTAGCCATCTACTTTGGACTGAGACGTCTATCAGACTTTCTGACATACCCTATAGACATTCTACACAATTTTGAAGCAGCTTATTTCCCTTTACACTGCTGGTTTTTTATAGACTGATCCTGAGTAGTTCATAGACTTTACAGACTGTTGCCTTGAGGACTATACAATGCCAAATAGCCCCTCTGTTTGGTGGGTCATGCCCTCCCGCCTCCCCCTCATTATGTACCCTTGCCCCTCCCCCCCAAGCAGGGAATGTTCCTTTACACACCAATCCTTCCCTTCACTTCACACTGGCTTTTACTACTCCCCTACTTGTCCCTTCCTGTTTTGTTATATCATTTAGGTTTATGCCCAAAAGGTTTCTGCTCCATGATAGTCTTTTACAGACTTTGAACCATCTTATGCTATTACTAGGTAGAAAGATAGAAGAGATGTAGAGATATTGTGAAGAGATGGTTGAGCAGACTGTGCTTAAAGCTATGAGATGAGTCTCTCCAGGTAAGTCTCTCTCTCTAAAGAGGGGTTGAGCACAGGAGGACTCATAAATCTCACAAGGTTGGCAGCCATTTAAGCCTTCCTTCCTCCACAGAAAGTCCTACATCTTCCCACCTGAGCACGGCACTCTTTAATAACATTTAAGCCTGCTCCATTCTATTTTTCTTTACTGTGTCCATTTAGATATAAAGGGAAAGGAGGAGATGACACTGAGGAATTATTCTGATGCAGTCTCCACCCCCAGGTTTTACCATGCCCTGCGAAATCCTAGCAGTGCCCCTTCAACCAATCCTGGTCGCATACGTCACCCCTGGTTGTCGCCCAATAAAAGCCCCCTCACCCCCCCTCTCTGGGCTCTTGGTTCCCCTCTCTCTCTCTCTCTGCCCCTTTGGCTCTCTCTCAGATCTCTCGCCCTTCTCTCGCCCTGTGGTCAGGTAGTGGGGATGGCCATTGTTGGCTGACTCCACATAGCCTGAGCCACCCCCCCATCCTATAATAAAGATTTGTGTACCCCACTTGCTCTGGACTTCCTCTCTCTTCTCTGCGGTGCAGCCCGACACCTGACCACAACAACAACAGAAAGTCTTCCTCTGTATGTATATGTGAACACACCTGCATGTACACACACACCCATGTGAACATACCTCCATGTACACACATACATGTGAACACAAGCCTGAATGTGCACAAACATACATGTGAACACATCTGCAAGTATACACACCCATGTGCACACACATGTGTGTGCAAAGATGTGCATGTACATGCATGTAAACATATACATGAATGCACACACATGTGATCACACACCTTCATGTTCACAAACCTGCATGTGCACACACCTGCATGTGCACATACATCCATGTGAACACACACCTGTGCTGGGAAATTGTGCAGATGCAGTCACAACTGCCATGTTGCCCCCTCAGGCTATTGCTAGTTCCCAGGAGAGCCTGTTCTGCTATGTTGTGGCCTCAGGGCATTGTCAATTCCCCACGATAGTTGGGAGTGCTATGGTTACCCTTCCCCCTTCCCATTCCCATGAGAGTTATCATCACTGGAGTGCTCTGGTTACTCCTTCCCTTCCCATTCTCACAGAGTTATTATCCTACCCTGGAGTGCTCTGGTTACTCCTTCCCTTCCCATTCTCAAAGAGTTATTATCCTACCCTGGAGTGCTCTGGTTACTCCTCCCCCTTCTATTCTCACAGTTATTATCCTACCCTGGAGTGCTCTGGTCACTCCTCCCCTTCCCATTCTCACAGAGTTATCATCCTACCCTGGAGTGCTCTGGTCACTCCTCCCCTTCCCATTCTCACAGAGTTATTACCCTACCCTGAAGTGCTATGGTTACTCCTCCCCCTTCCCATTCTCACAGTTATTATCCTACCCAGGAGTGCTATGGTTACTCCTCCCCTTCCCATTCTCACAGAGTTATTATCCTACCCTGGAGTGCTCTGGTCACTCCTCCCCTTCCCATTCTCACAGAGTTATTACCCTACCCTGAAGTGCTATGGTTACTCCTCCCCCTTCCCATTCTCACAGTTATTACCCTACCCTGGAGTGCTCTGGTCACTCCTCCCCTTCCCATTCTCACAGAGTTATCATCCTACCCTGGAGTGCTCTGGTCACTCCTCCCCTTCCCATTCTCACAGAGTTATTACCCTACCCTGGAGTGCTCTGGTCACTCCTCCCCTTCCCATTCTCACAGAGTTATTACCCTACCCTGGAGTGCTCTGGTCACTCCTCCCCTTCCCATTCTCACAGAGTTATTATCCTACCCTGGAGTGCTCTGGTCACTCCTCCCCTTCCCATTCTCACAGTTATTATCCTACCCTGGAGTGCTCTGGTCACTCCTCCCCTTCCCATTCTCACAGTTATTATCCTACCCTGGAGTGCTCTGGTCACTCCTCCCCCTTCCCATTCTCACAGAGTTGTTACCCTACCCTGGAGTGCTATGGTTACTACTCCCCCTTCCCATTTTCACAGAGTTATTACCCTACCCTGGAGTGCTATGGTTACTACTCCCCTTCTCATTCTCATGAGAGTTATTATCCTACCCTGGAGTGCTATGGTTACTCCTCCCCATTCCCATTCCCATGAGAGTTATTATCCTACCCTGGAGTGCTATGGTTACTCCTCCCCTTCCCATCCTCGCGAGAGCTATTCCCATAAAAGCCCTTCTTCCGCACCTCACTCTCTTGCTGGCCTTTCACTTCGGTGATTAGTCGCAGGGAAGGTTGCTGCGTGAGGTGGCCATTTTTGCTACCTCCACGTGGCCTGAACTGCTTCTCTCTCACCCAACTCTGAGGTACCAGTGCAAATAAAGGATTGAGTTCCCTTTCTGCTCCAAACCTTCTTTTTCTGCATCCTGCTGCCACCGCAAATGACACACCTGCATGCACACACACTTCTGCATGTGCACACACCTGCATGTACACACACCCTCATTTGCATGTGCACACTTGCATTTGCACTCATACACTCCTGATTGTACACACACCTGCATGTACACACACCTGCATGTACACACCTGCATGTACATACACACCTGCATGTGCACACACACACACACACACACACACACACTCACACACACGTGTATGTGATGCAAAATCACTAGCGACACTTGGGAACACTAATGATCTTCACAGGTGTAATAAGAAGAAACCAGAACATAAGAATTAATTACTAAGAATGAATGACTTTTTAAACTAAAATGTGTTCTTTAAAACAGACAGACTAAAATAAAGTATAAAGAATAGTGACAAATCCATGCATCTTTAAAATTTTTATTTTTTAAATATTTTTTATTTACTTATTTTTCTTATGTCTGCTCAATCAGATGTGACACCATCCCCTGCCTCCCTTATTTATTTATTTTGAATAGAGACAAAGAGAAATTGAAAGAGAAGAGGGACACAGAGGGAAGAGAGTGGCCAGGCAGTGGTGCATCTGGTCAAGCAAACCAATAAAATGGAAAAAATGGCCACCAGCAGTGGATTCATAGTGCTGGCACTAAGCCCCAGTGAAGATCCTGAAGGCAAAAAAAAAAAAGTAAAGAAAAAAAGAAAGAGGTGTAGCACTGGTTCACTACTTGTAACGTTTGTGCTTAACCAGTATTTAAAAAAAATTATTATTGGATAGAGACAGAAATTGAGAGAGGAGGGGGAGGTATAGAGGGAGAGAGATAGAGAGACACCTGCAGCTCTGCTTCACCGCTCATGAAGCTTCCCCCCTGCAGGTGGACCAGCACTACTTGAACCCGGGTCCTTGTGCGCTGTCATGTGTGCACTTAACAAGGTGTGCCACCTCTTGGGCCACAAATTATCTTTTTTTAAATTGGATAAAGACAGCCAGATATCAAGAAGGGTGGGGGAGATAGATAGATAGATAGAGAGAGAGAGAGAGAGAGGAACCTACAGCCCTGCTTCACCACTCGTGAAGCTTTCCTCTGCAGGTGGGGACCAGGGGTTGAGCCCAGGTCCTTGTGCGCTGTGCTGTGTGCACTACCAGGTGCGGGTGCACCAGGGCCCAGCCCCCGCTGCTGTTTAAAGAGACTGTCTACCAGCTGCTCTGCAGGTTGGTTTTGTGAAGGAGAGTACTCACACATATTTTTATTGCTACCTTGCTTATCAGTGGGGCTTGGTGGTGCCTGCATAAAGAAGTCACCACTCCCAGTGTCTATTTAGTCCCACTCCACCCCACCCCCAGGACAAAGAGAAACTGAGGTGGAAGTAGAGAGGGAGAAGGAAAGGCACCATTTGTAAAGCTTCTCCCTTCAGGTGGAGTCTAGGGGCTTGAACTTGATTCCTTGAGCACTGTAATGTGTGCAGTCAGCCGTGAGCACCAACACCTGGCGCCCTGACCTTTCAGAATATTACTTAAAATTTTTGGGTTTTGTAAATTTATAGCTTTATTTTTTAATCTTAAAGCTATATCTGTGGCTCTTTTATATATTTATCCCCCCCACCATTCCCACCACCAAAGGTCTGTGTCCCCATCCCAACCCCCATAGGTAATCACTATAGGACTCCCACAGTCATGATGTATATTTAAAAAAAATTTGTATTAGAGATTTAATAGTGATTTGCCCCGACCAGCAGGGCGGTGAACAGGGGCTCGGAACCTGAAAGACCTGGAATGACAGGGACACGAGACACGAAAGAACGACAGCAAGACAAGTTTCTGATCAAGCTGCAAAATTTTATTGTGTTCACAGGCATTATAAGGCTTTGGGGAAGGAGAGGGAATGCTGGAGGGGGAGGAGGGGGAGTAAACTTCAAAGTGGAATGTTCCTTGCAACAAATGGCGGAAACCAAACTGTGTGTTGACTCACTTGATAAATGGTTTACCTGAGGGGAAATGGCCTGCCCAGGGGGGAATTAACACTTGTCCTGAGGGGTTCCATTGTCTCAAAGCTTATCATCTATCAAGCAGAGAAATGGCTCCTGGCAGTGATTTACAAAAATTACCGTATAACCTGTGTCTAGTTCCACACCATTCCCACTACCAGAGTTCCTGTCCCCCTCCTCTCTAGTGGAAACTCCAATAGTTCTGCCAAGGTATCAGATATGGGCTGACTCTCTCTCTCTCTTCTATTTAGTGTTATATATTTTAAGAAGTGAGAAGTACAGAGGGAAAGATAAAGAGAGAGAGTGGGAGTCAGGTGGTAGTGCAGTGGGTTAAGCACAGGTGGCGTGAAGCACAAGGACCAGCATAAGGGTTCCGGTTTGAGCCCCGGCTCCCCACCTGCAGGGGAGTCACTTCACAGGAGGTGAAGCAGGTCTGCAGGTGTCTGTCTTTCCCCCTCTCTGTCTTCCCCTCCTCTCTCCATTTCTCTCTGTCCTATCCAATGATGATGACATCAATAACAAAATAGTACCTACAACAACAAGACAACAAGGGCAACAAAAGGGAAGGAAGGAAGGAAGGAAGGAAGGGAGACCAGAGCACTGTCAGCTCTGGCTTATGGTGATGCTGGGGATTGAGCCTTATCTATCTAATGTTTTGGTCACTTTACCACTCTACGCTCCTGCCTTCACTTGCACTTTAATTCGCACCTGCACCTACTGCCACTTCTGAGTGTCCTTCCTTTTTCCTCTTTTCTCTCAGAGAAGCGAAACAGTGCCTGACTCCCTCTGGTGTTTTCCAGATTCACTTCCTTTTCAGTGATGATTCCTGATGACAAACTTCTCCAGTCCCAGTGGAATTGGGACCCAGAGCCTTCTTGACTTTTTTTTTCCCACTCGGATAAAGAGACAGAGAAAGAAGGGAAAGAGGGAAAGAGGGAGGGACCCCACAGTGCCACGGCTCCCTCATCGTGTTAACACTGCTATGCAGTGGTGGGGCTAGAGCTTGGCCCATGCTTCTACCAAAGCACCTGTCTTACTCTGTGAACTCTCTCCCCTCCCAAGAATGGATACTTATTTAGAAGAATGTGATTGTAGTTGTTATTGTTTGCTCTATCCTTCAAATTTCCTACTCCACTTCTGTTACTAACCCTCCAGGACAGAATTGCCAAATGTCCAAGCTAACACCTGAAAGAATCTATAACTGTAACAAAAATACAGTGTGTAGATAGGGGCTCTGAAATTTAATCTTTGTCCTTCAAAACATAATCTTGTGCAAACAGACTCTCATGCCTGAGGCTTCAAAGTCCCAGGTTCAATTCCTTGCACTACTATTCAGAGCTGAGTAGAGCTCTGGGGGTGGGGTGGGGGGATAAAAACAGGTAATTTCTTGGGGCCAGGAGCTCCCTCAGTAGAGTATACACTTTAGCTTGAAGACATGGGCTCAAACCCCTGTTCAGGGCATGACAGCACCACACACAAGGGAAACTTCACATATAGACTGTAGAACAGTGCTATTTCTCCCCTACCTCTCTCCCCTCTCTCTCTTCCTCTCCCCCTGTCTGTTTCTCACCTTCTATTTAAAGAACGGAGAAAGAGAATCCACTGGGCCCAGTAGAATGCAGGTGTGCAGCCCCTGTCATAATTCTGGTGGCAAACACACACACACACACACACACAGAATTATGGCCTCCCTACAACCTCAACAGTCAGGAGAGGTCTCTTGGCAGAAATCTTTGTGGCCCAAAAATGTCAGTACTGCCAAACCCATTATCGGCCCTAGAGGGCTCATTTCAACGTCCTTGAAAATAGGGAATAAGAGTTAATTGTGCAGTCTTGGTGCCTGGGGCAGGCGGCAAGACCCATTACTAGAGATCATGATTTTGATTTGACCTATAAAACCAGCATCACTAGCACCAACATGTGCTGTACGGCAGATCACCTACTGTCAGGCCAGTAACTCCTTTGGGGAGAGGGCCCCAGACTGGAGTAGATAATCAGCTTTATCCCTTTCAGAGCAAAAGCAGTCCTGAGGAATTGTAAGATCCAAGTCTGCACTGCCTGGCGTTGCAGCTCATCAGGCTGTCGCTGATTGACAGGTGAGTGGCCAGTGCCCAGGTGTGCTTGGGTAACTTGCTGGGTTGGCTACAGTCCATGCCTATTGGGGTTGATGGCTGTGAGTTGCCACCCTCTTTATTGTTGTTTGGGCCAAGGATTGGGCCCCTGCTTCTTGTTTCCCGATATGGGGTTGCCTTGTACATCAATTCTAGAAAGACATTAGTTTGTCCAGTGAAAACTTTTTACAGAGGGCAGGGCTAGAGGACGGTCCTTTTTGTTTGGTTTTTCTTTTTGCCTTCAGTTATGGCTGGGGCTTGCAAAAGGCAAAACTTTTTGCAAAAGCAGGCACTGCAAAACTACGAATCCACTGCTCTTGCTGGCTGTTTTTTAAAAGGTCTTTTTTTAAAAAAAAAAAAAAATTGGACAGGACAGAAATTGAGGGGAGGGGTTGAAAGATAAAGACACCTGCAGGCCTGCTTCACCTCCTGTGAAGTGTGCCCCCTGGAGGTGGGGAGCTGGGGGCTCGAACCCAGATCCTTGAGTTTTGTACTGTGCGCCCTTATCCTGGTGTGCCACCACCCACCCGCCCCCCCAGACGATGATGGTCTTAAATGCACAATGTTTGCTTAACCACTGTGCTATCTCCCACTGCAAAAATTTGCAAGTAACCTCAGAATGCTTTGCTTTATGAGTTCTTTCAATACTTCAAAGTTTTCCTGTTTTTACCCTTGTTTTTTAGGTTGGCCATTAGTGCTTTGCCTCACGCACCCACCTGAACTGCGGTGCTTTCTAAGATCTTGCTTCTCTAGCTTCGAGCACGGAAACAAGGTCGTTCACCTTGCTACAAGTGTGTGCGAGTCTGTGTAGCCATGACCTAAAGCCTAAGGACATATGCATTTACTTCTGGTTTTTTTTTTTGTTTGTTTTTTTGTTTTTGTAAGAGGGGTACAAAGAGAAAGAAACTGAACTACTTCTGCTCACCCTTTCTCCAGTTCCTCCTCGTCTGGCTGTGAAAGGTGAAGTCAATTCCAGATAGCAAGTTTCTCAAAGACGTTACTCAGAACCAAAGCGAGAACAAGAGGAACACGGTGCGTGCTGTTTGAAGGGCAAAGCAACTGTACAGACGCTTTGAACAGCAGGGGCTCCACCAGCAGGGTAAGCTGACGTGAGTACACAAGATTCCAGGCACGTCTTTTTTCCTGAACAACTCCACGCACAATATAAACATACGTGATTTCACTATGTGCTTGACAAAGTTATACGTAGCTTTGTTTGCAATACTAACAAATGGTAAACAAACAAACAAAACTAATGCTCATCAGTAGGGAAATAAATACGTTTTATTATGTACTTGGCAGTCACTGAAGGAACGAGGCTCTTCTGTTCTGCACAGACCACAGCTGTTAAGCACGTGGACTCTGGACCCAAGCTGCCTAAGCTCAGATCCCTGCTCCATCACTTTCTAGTCTGTGGGACTTCATGGTTTTCAACTCTTTTGTCCTAAAATCGATGTCTTGCAAGATTAGAGTGAGGAATAAATGAACTTACCCATGTAAACACTGAAAAGTGCTTGGTTATTATTACTGATATGATGAAAACCTGTGATGTACTGTTTGATGGAAAGATAAAATTAAGTAATATACCATGCAAGTGAGGTTCATTATTTAAAAATGCAAAAATCTGTGAATATACACGTACATACTGTGAACTTTTGCACAGCAGAATTTCTGCATGGAAGGAACTCAGCAGCTGCTGTTTTTTTCTCAAAGTTAAAGCTTTCTAGTAAACTCCTTTTAAAAAAGCCACATAAGTCACACACACACACACACTTCTTTTTTGATACCTGGCATTGCACGTGCCAAAGTGGTGCCCTGGTCCCACCCCTTCAGAAATAAACAAGTCTTTACATATCTCACTTTCTCTCTTCTGAATAAATCTTAAAAAACAAGGGAGTCCGGCGGTAGCACAGCAGGTTAAGCGCGCGTGGAGCAAAGCGCAAGGACCGGAGTAAGGTTCGAGCCCCCGGCTCCCCACCTGCAGGGGCGTCGCTTCACAGGCGGTGAAGCAGGTCTGCAGATGATGTCTGTCTTTCCCCCTCTGTCTCCCTTCCTCTCTCCATTTCCACTCCTGCGGTGCCCTCTGTGGACGGGCAACGGGACTTCTCGCCATCTGCCTGCGGGGTCCTCTTGTGGCACAATGTCACTGCTCCCAGACAAAGAGCCCTGGGCCCCTCTGGGCCCTGAACGCCGCCCGGAGCAGCAGGTCACGGTCACCGGGAGGAGTCTCCAGCTCCTCTGTGCATTGACTTCAGGTATCATGAAAACTAACAGTGAAGTATTTGCAAAAAGGAAGGGAGGGGCGGACTTAGCGCGGAAGGGCTTCATTAATCAGTGAGTGGCAGTGAGAGCTGAAGGTTCACAAGGACGATGATGTTCAGTCTGGAAACCGACAAGAACTCCACACCACTATGGGCCAGGCGGCGGCCCACCGGGTTGAGCGCAGACATCACAGGGCGCAGGGACCCGGGTTCAAGCCCCTGGTCCCCTCCTGCACAGGGAGCTACAGGGGTGGCGAAGCAGGGCCGCAAGTGTCTCTGTCCCCTCCCCTCTCCATTTTTCTCTACTAAATAAAATATTTAAAACGAGGAAGAACTCGGCCCTGCAGGTCTCTCACCGAACTCAGTAACTCGGACTGTGGTGGGCAGCTGCAGGGGACCTTTCCCTTTTAATTCTGAGATCCTCTGGATTTAAGATATTTACAGCGGGCATGCCATTCGCACAATAAAATAAAGGGAAAAGAAGAATGTCCTTCGTGTTGCGACTGCCTGGCCTGTGCGGTCAGCAGCGACCCCGCCGGGCATCCAGAGCCGCACTGGAGGCGGGTCCACGCGGCGGTCCTGTCTACACCGCAGCTACGCGGGTCCCTCCCCAGGGGCGCACTGGGGCGCCGCTTCAGGCTGGTCGGGGCCCACCGTCCCCTGCCCACCGCGGGCCAGAAAGCACCTCCCCGAGGGCCGAGTCAGGCCTCACGCACCCCCGTCCCCAGGTCTCCGCACCCTCCGACCCCGCACCCCGGTCCCCGCACCCTCTGCCCCTGCACCCCCGTCCCCGCACCTCCGTCTCCACACCCTCCGTCCCCGCACCCCGGTCTCCGCACCCCGGTCTCCGCACCCTCCGTCCCGCACCCTCCGACCCGCACCCTCCGTCTCCGCACCCCGGTCCCTGCACCCTCCGCCCCTGCACCCCCGTCCCCGCACCCCGGTCTCCGCACCCCCGTCCCCACACCCCGGTCTCCGCACCCTCCATCCCGCACCCTCCGACCCCGCACCCCGGTCCCGCACCCTCCGTCCCCGCACCCTCTGCCCCTGCACCCCCGTCCCCGCACCTCCGTCTCCACACCCTCCGTCCCCGCACCCCGGTCTCCGCACCCCCGTCCCCACACCCCGGTCTCCGCACCCTCCGACCCGCACCCTCCGTCCCCGCACCCCGGTCCCCGCACCCTCCGTCCCCGCACCCTCTGCCCCTGCACCCCAGTCCCCGCACCCCGGTCTCCGCACCCCCGTCCCCACACCCCGGTCTCCGCACCCTCCGTCCCGCACCCCGGTCCCCGCACCCTCCGTCCCCGCACCCTCTGCCCCTGCACCCCCGTCCCCGCACCTCCGTCTCCACACCCTCCGTCCCCGCACCCCGGTCTCCGCACCCCCGTCCCCACACCCCGGTCTCCGCACCCTCCGTCCCGCACCCTCCGTCCCCGCACCCCGGTCCCCGCACCCTCCGTCCCCGCACCCTCTGCCCCTGCACCCCCGTCTCCACACCCTCCGTCCCCGCACCCCCGTCCCCACACCCCGGTCTCCGCACCCTCGACCCGCACCCTCCGTCCCCGCACCCTCCGTCCCCGCACCCTCCGTCCCGCACCCTCCGACCCCGAACCCCCGTCCCCGCACCCCCGTCCCGCACCCCCGTCCCCGCACCCTCCGACCCCGCACCCCCGTCCCCGCACCCTCCGACCCCGCACCCCCGTCCCCGCACCCTCCGTCCCCGCACCTCCCGAGGCGAGTCCGCGGCGCCAACCCCGAGGCCGGGCGGGGCGGGGCTTCCCGGGCGGAGTCGCGTCTCCTGACAGGCGTGTCCTGGGGCGGCCGGACAGCTCGACCCCGCTCAGCCCCCGGCCCCGGCCCCGCAGCTCAGCCCCCGGACCCCGCCGCCGCCGCCTCCTCCGCCGCCGCCGCATGGAGACCGGCTCCGACTCAGGTCAGAGGCCGCGGAGCAGCGCGGGGCCGGGGGGGGGGGGGGGGGGGGGCGCGTGGCGGGTGGCGGCCGGCGGGCCGAGCGGAGCCCCTGTGTTGGGTCGGGTTGTGCCGACTGGCGGCCCCTCGGGTCGGGTCCAGTCGGGCTGTGCCGAGCGGCGGCCCCTCGTGTCGAGCCGGGCCGAGCCGAGCCGAGCCGGGCCGAGCCGGGCAGAGCCGGGCCGAGCCGAGCCGAGCCGAGCCGAGCCGGGCCGAGCCAGGCCGAGCTGGGCCGAGCCGAGCCGAGCCGGGCAGAGCCGAGCCGAGCCGAGCCGGGCAGAGTCGAGCCGAGCCGGGCCGAGCCGAGCCGGGCAGAGCCGAGCCGGGCAGAGTCGAGCCGGGCAGAGTCGAGCCGGGCAGAGTCGAGCCGAGCCGGGCAGAGCCGGGCAGAGTCGAGCCGAGCCGAGCCGGGCCGAGCCGAGCCGAGCCGAGCCGGGCAGAGTCGAGCCGAGCCGGGCAGAGCCGAGCCGGGCCGAGCCGAGCCGAGCCGAGCCGGGCAGAGCCGAGCCGGGCAGAGCCGAGCCGAGCCGGGCCGAGCCGAGCCGAGCCGAGCCGGGCAGAGTCGAGCCGGGCCGAGCCGAGCCGAGCCGGGCAGAGCCGAGCCGAGCCGGGCAGAGCCGAGCCGAGCCGAGCCGGGCAGAGTCGAGCCGGGCCGAGCCGAGCCGGGCAGAGTCGAGCCGGGCAGAGTCGAGCCGAGCCGGGCAGAGCCGGGCAGAGTCGAGCCGAGCCGAGCCGGGCCGAGCCGAGCCGAGCCGAGCCGGGCAGAGTCGAGCCGAGCCGGGCAGAGCCGAGCCGGGCCGAGCCGAGCCGAGCCGAGCCGGGCAGAGCCGAGCCGGGCAGAGCCGAGCCGAGCCGAGCCGAGCCGAGCCGGGCAGAGTCGAGCCGGGCCGAGCCGAGCCGAGCCGGGCAGAGCCGAGCCGAGCCGGGCAGAGCCGAGCCGAGCCGAGCCGGGCAGAGTCGAGCCGGGCCGAGCCGAGCCGGGCAGAGTCGAGCCGGGCCGAGCCGAGCCGAGCCGAGCCGGGCAGAGCCGAGCCGAGCCGAGCCGGGCAGAGTCGAGCCGAGCCGGGCAGAGCCGAGCCGGGCCGAGCCGAGCCGAGCCGAGCCGGGCAGAGCCGAGCCGGGCAGAGCCGAGCCGAGCCGGGCCGAGCCGAGCCGAGCCGAGCCGGGCAGAGTCGAGCCGGGCCGAGCCGAGCCGAGCCGAGCCGGGCAGAGCCGAGCCGAGCCGAGCCGGGCAGAGTCGAGCCGGGCCGAGCCGAGCCGGGCAGAGTCGAGCCGAGCCGGGCAGAGCCGGGCAGAGTCGAGCCGAGCCGAGCCGGGCCGAGCCGAGCCGAGCCGAGCCGGGCAGAGTCGAGCCGAGCCGGGCAGAGCCGAGCCGGGCCGAGCCGAGCCGAGCCGAGCCGGGCAGAGCCGAGCCGGGCAGAGCCGAGCCGAGCCGGGCCGAGCCGAGCCGAGCCGAGCCGGGCAGAGTCGAGCCGGGCCGAGCCGAGCCGAGCCGGGCAGAGCCGAGCCGAGCCGAGCCGGGCAGAGTCGAGCCGGGCCGAGCCGAGCCGGGCAGAGTCGAGCCGGGCCGAGCCGAGCCGGGCAGAGTCGAGCCGGGCCGAGCCGAGCCGAGCCGGGCAGAGCCGAGCCGAGCCGAGCCGGGCAGAGTCGAGCCGGGCCGAGCCGAGCCGGGCAGAGTCGAGCCGGGCCGAGCCGAGCCGAGCCGAGCCGGGCAGAGCCGAGCCGAGCCGAGCCGGGCCCAGCGAGCCTGCGGCGGGGGGGGCGCTGGGGGGGTGCGGGCGGGCGGCAGGCCCGGCCCCCGAGAGCGAGCGGCGGGCGGAGCGGGGACGCGGCGCGGGGGCTCGGCACAGGCGCGGAGCCCGGGGACGGCCGCCGGGGAGGATCGGGGGGTGCGGAGCCCAGACCCCCCCGCGCGCCCTCCCCCAACATGGCCGCCGCCGCCTCCCAGGACGAGCTGAGTGAGTCGGGCGGGCGCCGGGCCGGGGCGGGACCGGGGCGCGGGGGCCGGTGTGGGGGTGCGGGCCGGGGCCGGGGTGCGGGACCAGGGGGCCGGGGCCGGGGTGCGGGGCGCGGGCGAGCGCCGCGGGCGAGTAGGCCGCAGCTTTGCACCGTCACGTTGCGAAACTGAAACCCGAGCTGCGGGCGGAGCCTCGTACCGCCGCGCCCCTGCTGCCCCGAGGGGTGGGGGTGGGTGGGGTGAGGGTGCGGTGGGTGCGGTAGGCTGCCGAGCCCCTTCCCTGCCCTGGAGGCCAGGGAGGCTGGCTGGTGGGGAGATAAGCCCGGCGCCTGCCTGGAAGTGGGGGCCCAGACTCTGCCCTGGAGGTGGGGGGACCTGCTGCCCCTGCCCTGGATGTTGGGGCCCAGTCCCTGCCCTGGGGGTGGGGAGACCTGCTGCCCCTGCCCTTGGAAGTGGGGGGCACCCTGCCCTGGAGGTGGGAGCAGTCCAGCTTCTCTCCATGGCCAGGAGCCCCAGGGTGAACAGGAGAGGTGCAGCCCTTGTTTGGGGGAACTGGTCACCCAGTCCAGGCCGTCCAGCTCCCATGACGTGTTGGTAGTGTAGTCCGAGGCGAGGTGGAAGGAACACCGTGGGGAAACGATGGGGTGGGTCATCGCAGGACTGCCAGGTGGGCCCTGCCCGCTGTCCCCCAGTTGATGGGTCAGGTGGGCCCTGCCCGCTGTCCCCCCTAGTTGATGGTCAGGTGGGTCCTGCCCGCTGTCTCCCCAGTTGATGGGTCAGGTGGGCCCTGCCCGCTGTCCCCCAGTTGATGGGTCAGGTGGGCCCTGCCCGCTGTCCCCTAGTTGATGGTCAGGTGGGCCCTGCCCGCTGTCCCCTAGTTGATGGTCAGGTGGGCCCTGCTCGCTGTCCCCCAGTTGATGGTCAGGTGGGCCCTGCCCGCTGTCCCCCAGTTGATGGTCAGGTGGGCCCTGCCCGCTGTCCCCCAGTTGATGGTCAGGTGGGTCCTGCCCGCTGTCTCCCCAGTTGATGGGTCAGGTGGGCCCTGCCTGCTGTCCCCCAGTTGATGGTCAGGTGGGCCCTGCCCGCTGTCCCCTAGTTGATGGCCAGGTGGGCCCTGCCCGCTGTCCCCCAGTTGATGGCTCAGGTGGGCCCTGCCCGCTGTCCCCCAGTTGATGGGTCAGGTGGGCCCTGCCCGCTGTCCCCCAGTTGATGGTCAGGTGGGCCCTGCCCGCTGTCCCCCAGTTGATGGTCAGGTGGGCCCTGCCCGCTGTCCCCCAGTTGATGGGTCAGGTGGGCCCTGCCCGCTGTCCCCCAGTTGATGGGTCAGGTGGGCCGTGCCCACTGTCCCCCAGTTGATGGGTCAGGTGGGCCCTGCCCGCTGTCCCCCCTAGTTGATGGTCAGGTGGGCCCTGCCCGCTGTCCCCCAGTTGATGGTCAGGTGGGTCCTGCCCGCTGTCTCCCCAGTTGATGGGTCAGGTGGGCCCTGCCCGCTGTCCCCTAGTTGATGGTCAGGTAGGCCCTGCCCGCTGTCCCCCAGTTGATGGGTCAGGTGGGCCCTGCCCGCTGTCCCCTAGTTGATGGCCAGGTGGGCCCTGCCCGCTGTCCCCCAGTTGATGGGTCAGGTGGGCCCTGCCCGCTGTCCCCCAGTTGATGGGTCAGGTGGGCACTGCCCGCTGTCTCCCCAGTTGATGGTCAGGTGGGCCCTGCCCGCTGTCCCCCAGTTGATGGTCAGGTGGGCCCTGCCTGCTGTCCCCCAGTTGATGGTCAAGTGGGCCCTGCCCGCTGTCTCCCCAGTTGATGGTCAGGTGGGCCCTGCTCGCTGTCCCCCAGTTGATGGGTCAGGTGGGCCCTGCCCGCTGTCTCCCCAGTTGATGGGTCAGGTGGGCCCTGCCTGCTGTCCCCCAGTTGATGGGTCAGGTGGGCCCTGCCCGCTGTCTCCCAGTTGATGGGTCAGGTGGGCCCTGCCCGCTGTCCCCCAGTTGATGGGTCAGGTGGGCCCTGCCCGCTGTCCCCCCTAGTTGATGGTCAGGTGGGCCCTGCCCGCTGTCCCCCAGTTGATGGGTCAGGTGGGCCCTGCCCGCTGTCCCCCCTAGTTGATGGTCAGGTGGGCCCTGCCCGCTGTCCCCCAGTTGATGGTCAGGTGGGTCCTGCCCGCTGTCTCCCCAGTTGATGGGTCAGGTGGGCCCTGCCTGCTGTCCCCCAGTTGATGGTCAGGTGGGCCCTGCCCGCTGTCTCCCCAGTTGATGGTCAGGTGGGCCCTGCTCGCTGTCCCCCAGTTGATGGTCAGGTGGGCCCTGCCCGCTGTCCCCCAGTTGATGGGTCAGGTGGGCCCTGCCCGCTGTCCCACACTTGATGGGTCAGGTGGGCCCTGCTCGCTGTCCCCCAGTTGATGGTCAGGTGGGCCCTGCCCGCTGTCCCCCAGTTGATGGTCAGGTGGGCCCTGCCCGCTGTCCCCCAGTTGATGGGTCAGGTGGGCCGTGCCCGCTGTCCCCAAGTTGATGGGTCAGGTGGGCCCTGCCCGCTGTCCCCCCTAGTTGATGGTCAGGTGGGCCCTGCCCGCTGTCCCCTAGTTGATGGCCAGGTGGGCCCTGCCCGCTGTCCCCCAGTTGATGGGTCAGGTGGGCCCTGCCCGCTGTCCCCCCTAGTTGATGGTCAGGTGGGCCCTGCCCGCTGTCCCCTAGTTGATGGCCAGGTGGGCCCTGCCCGCTGTCCCCCAGTTGATGGGTCAGGTGGGCCCTGCCCGCTGTCCCCCAGTTGATGGGTCAGGTGGGCCCTGCCCGCTGTCCCCCCTAGTTGATGGTCAGGTGGGCCCTGCCCGCTGTCCCCCAGTTGATGGTCAGGTGGGCCCTGCCCGCTGTCCCCCAGTTGATGGTCAGGTGGGTCCTGCCCACTGTCTCCCCAGTTGATGGGTCAGGTGGGCCCTGCCCGCTGTCCCCTAGTTGATGGTCAGGTGGGCCCTGCCCGCTGTCCCCTAGTTGATGGCCAGGTGGGCCCTGCCCGCTGTCCCCCAGTTGATGGGTCAGTTGGGCCCTGCCCGCTGTCCCCCAGTTGATGGGTCAGGTGGGCACTGCCCGCTGTCCCCCCTTGTTGATGGTCAGGTGGGCCCTGCCCGCTGTCCCCCAGTTGATGGGTCAGGTGGGCCCTGCCCGCTGTCCCCCCTAGTTGATGGTCAGGTGGGCCCTGCCCGCTGTCCCCCAGTTGATGGTCAGGTGGGTCCTGCCCGCTGTCTCCCCAGTTGATGGGTCAGGTGGGCCCTGCCCGCTGTCCCCCAGTTGATGGGTCAGGTGGGCCCTGCCTGCTGTCCCCCAGTTGATGGTCAGATGGGCCCTGCCCTCTGTCTCCCCAGTTGATGGTCAGGTGGGCCCTGCCCGCTGTCCCCCAGTTGATGGTCAGGTGGGTCCTGCCCGCTGTCTCCCCAGTTGATGGGTCAGGTGGGCCCTGCCTGCTGTCCCCCAGTTGATGGTCAGGTGGGCCCTGCCCGCTGTCCCCTAGTTGATGGCCAGGTGGGCCCTGCCCGCTGTCCCCCAGTTGATGGGTCAGGTGGGCCCTGCCCGCTGTCCCCTAGTTGATGGCCAGGTGGGCCCTGCCCGCTGTCCCCCATTTGATGGGTCAGGTGGGCCCTGCCCGCTGTCCCACAGTTGATGGGTCAGGTGGGCCCTGCTCGCTGTCCACCAGTTGATGGTCAGGTGGGCCCTGCCCGCTGTCCCCCAGTTGATGGTCAGGTTGGCCCTGCCCGCTGTCCCCCAGTTGATGGGTCAGGTGGGCCGTGCCCGCTGTCCCCCAGTTGATGGGTCAGGTGGGCCCTGCCCGCTGTCCCCCCTAGTTGATGGTCAGGTGGGCCCTGCCCGCTGTCCCCCCTAGTTGATGGTCAGGTGGGCCCTGCCCGCTGTCCCACAGTTGATGGGTCAGGTGGGCCCTGCCCGCTGTCCCCCAGTTGATGGGTCAGGTGGGCCCTGCCCGCTGTCTCCCAGTTGATGGTCAGGTGGGCCCTGCCCGCTGTCCCCCAGTTGATGGTCAGGTGGGCCCTGCCCGCTGTCCCCCAGTTGATGGGTCAGGTGGGCCATGCCCGCTGTCCCCCAGTTGATGGGTCAGGTGGGCCCTGCCCGCTGTCCCCCCTAGTTGATGGTCAGGTGGGCCCTGCCCGCTGTCCCCCAGTTGATGGTCAGGTGGGCCCTGCCCGCTGTCCCCCAGTTGATGGTCAGGTGGGTCCTGCCCGCTGTCTCCCCAGTTGATGGGTCAGGTGGGCCCTGCCTGCTGTCCCCCAGTTGATGGTCAGGTGGGCCCTGCCCGCTGTCCCCTAGTTGATGGCCAGGTGGGCCCTGCCCGCTGTCCCCCAGTTGATGGTCAGGTGGGCCCTGCCCGCTGTCCCACAGTTGATGGGTCAGGTGGGCCCTGCTCGCTGTCCCCCAGTTGATGGTCAGGTGGGCCCTGCCCGCTGTCCCCCAGTTGATGGTCAGGTAGGCCCTGCCCGCTGTCCCCCAGTTGATGGGTCAGGTGGGCCCTGCCCGCTGTCCCCCAGTTGATGGGTCAGGTGGGCCCTGCCCGCTGTCCCCCCTAGTTGATGGTCAGGTGGGCCCTGCCCGCTGTCCCCCCTAGTTGATGGTCAGGTGGGCCCTGCCCGCTGTACCACAGTTGATGGGTCAGGTGGGCCCTGCCCGCTGTCCCCCAGTTGATGGGTCAGGTGGGCCCTGCCCGCTGTCTCCCAGTTGATGGTCAGGTGGGCCCTGCCCGCTGTCCCCCAGTTGATGGTCAGGTGGGCCCTGCCCGCTGTCCCCCAGTTGATGGGTCAGGTGGGCCATGCCCGCTGTCCCCCAGTTGATGGGTCAGGTGGGCCCTGCCCGCTGTCCCCCCTAGTTGATGGTCAGGTGGGCCCTGCCCGCTGTCCCCCAGTTGATGGTCAGGTGGGTCCTGCCCGCTGTCTCCCCAGTTGATGGTCAGGTTGGCCCTGCCCGCTGTCCTCCAGTTGATGGGTCAGGTGGGCCATGCCCGCTGTCCCCCAGTTGATGGGTCAGGTGGGCCCTGCCCGCTGTCCCCCCTAGTTGATGGTCAGGTGGGCCCTGCCCGCTGTCCCCCAGTTGATGGTCAGGTGGGTCCTGCCCGCTGTCCCCCAGTTGATGGTCAGGTTGGCCCTGCCCGCTGTCCTCCAGTTGATGGGTCAGGTGGGCCCTGCCCGCTGTCTCCCCAGTTGATGGGTCAGGTGGGCCCTGCTCGCTGTCCCCCAGTTGATGGTCAGGTGGGCCCTGCCCGCTGTCCCCCCTAGTTGATGGTCAGGTGGGCCCTGCCCGCTGTCCCCCAGTTGATGGTCAGGTGGGTCCTGCCCGCTGTCTCCCCAGTTGATGGTCAGGTGGGCCCTGCCCGCTGTCTCCCCAGTTGATGGTCAGGTGGGCCCTGCCCGCTGTCCCCCAGTTGATGGTCAGGTGGGTCCTGCCCGCTGTCTCCCCAGTTGATGGGTCAGGTGGGCCCTGCCCGCTGTCCCCCAGTTGATGGTCAGGTGGGCCCTGCCCACTGTCCCCTAGTTGATGGTCAGGTGGGCCCTGCCCGCTGTCCCCCAGTTGATGGGTCAGGTGGGCCCTGCCCGCTGTCCCCCAGTTGATGGGTCAGGTGGGCCCTGCCCGCTGTTCCCCAGTTGATGGGTCAGGTGGGCCCTGCCCGCTGTCCCCCAGTTGATGGGTCAGGTGGGCCCTGCCCGCTGTCCCCCAGTTGATGGTCAGGTGGGTCCTGCCCGCTGTCTCCCCAGTTGATGGGTCAGGTGGGCCCTGCCCGCTGTCCCCCAGTTGATGGGTCAGGTGGGCCCTGCCCGCTGTCCCCCAGTTGATGGTCAGGTGGGCCCTGCCCGCTGTCCCCCAGTTGATGGGTCAGGTGGGCCCTGCCCGCTGTCCCACAGTTGATGGTCAGGTGGGCCCTGCCCGCTGTCCCCCCAGTTGATGGTCAGGTGGGCCCTGCCCGCTGTCCCCCAGTTGATGGTCAGGTGGGCCGTGCCCGCTGTCCCCCAGTTGATGGCCAGGTGGGCCCTGCCCGCTGTCCCCCAGTTGATGATCAGGTGGGCCCTGCCCGCTGTCTCCCCAGTTGATGGTCAGGTGGGCCCTGCCCGCTGTCTCCCCAGTTGATGGTCAGGTGGGCCCTGCCCGCTGTCCCCCAGTTGATGGTCAGGTGGGCCCTGCCCGCTGTCCCCCAGTTGATGGTCAGGTGGGCCCTGCCCGCTGTCCCCCAGTTGATGGTCAGGTGGGCCCTGCCCGCTGTCTCCCCAGTTGATGGTCAGGTGGGCCCTGCCCGCTGTCCCCCCTAGTTGATGGCCAGGTGGGCCGTGCCCGCTGTCCCCCAGTTGATGGTCAGGTGGGCCGTGCCCGCTGTCCCCTAGTTGATGGCCAGGTGGGCCCTGCCCGCTGTCTCCCCAGTTGGTGGAGAAACCCTGCAGCTGCTTTCAGGGGAGCCAGGACTGGGTGAACTGGCAGCTTTGTGACCTGCAGCCCCTTCCATCTCCGTGTGAAAGTGGTTGTGGCTGAGGTTGTCTGAGTCTTCTCTGTAGCTGTTTGTATACCCAAGATCTCACCAGAGCCCTCCATAGCTGCCCCAGGCACGTTAGTGGGAGTTATCCTGTTTGAAGACACAGGCGTAGAAGTGATTAGGGCTCATTTAGAAGGTTGCTGGCTGTACCATGCCTGATGTCTGTTCACTTTGAAGCTGAAAGCAGCAACTGGTGCGGCTAGCAGGGTGCAGAGTGAGTGGACAGGGCTCCTGCTGTGCTTGGAGAGAGACGTGGACTCTTAGCCACAGAGCTGGTGACGCTGAGGCTTGCTGAGGCGTTTCTGCTCTAAACGTGTGCGGTCATCATCGCTGTTCAGCTCCTGAACACGTTCCAGCATGCAGACTGACACGGCCAGCTGAACCCCGATTCCCCCTCCCCGTCTTCACTCCATCTGCGGCAGCTCCCCCACTTCCAGCCTCTGCGATTCCCACTGCTCTGGGCGTCTCCTGTAGGTGACCTCACAGAGCGTTTGCTGTTTTGTGGCCGATCAGTTTCCTCATACTGTCCTTAGAAGGCCGATCACGCCCTGCATGTGCCAGTGTTCACGGGCTCTGTAGAGGACGTTCCCGTCAGGGACAGAGGAGGGCTGTAACCCACCATGCTCTAGTTGCGTGCACACAGGCCGTGCGCCTTGTTTTGGTTAGGTGTGCTCTGTGACTTAGACACAACAGCGGAGTCACCTAAGAAGTTGATAGGAGACTCGAGACTATCTTTCTTCCCTCTAAGGACTGGATGTGTGCCGGAGAGATGGTGCGTTGGGTAGGGAGACCGTCTGCCATGCTTTTTGCAGGCTGGAGCCCCAGCGTCACGTGGAAGGTGTTTGGCAGTGGACGTTTAGTTCTGATGCCGTGGGCTCCCCTTAGGCCCCCTCCCCACAGTGACAAAGTGGCCTAGGTGGACCAGAAGGTGGGCTCTGAGCATGAGGTCCTGGGTTCAGTCCTTGGCACATATATCTGGGTGAGTGATTCTAGCTTACTCTTTAAATAAGTAAATAGATAAGTAAGCATTAGAAAAATGAAAAGTGGCTTAGAACAGAGAAATTACACATGTGTGAGTCCCCGCCTCCCCCTCTTCCCCCACTCTCTCTCACACACACCTTTTTAAAAATTGGTTTTCTTTTTTTAGAACTTTTAAAAAATATTTTTTATATTTGTTTTTCCTTTTGCTGCCTTGTTTTTATTATTGTTGTGGTTATTGATGTCGTTGTTGGATAGGACAGAGAGAAATGGAGGGAGGAGGGGAAGACAGAGAGGGGGAGAGACAGATAGACACCTGCAGACCTGCTTCACCGCCTGTGAAGCGACCCCCCCCTGCAGGTGGGGAGCCGGGGTCTTGAACCGGGATCCTTACGCCGGTCTTTGTGCTTTGCGCCACCTGCGGCGCTTAACCTGCTGCGCTACCACCCGCCCCCCGCCCCACCTTTGTATGTGTGTATTTTCTTTCTTTTTTTCCCCCGTGCTGCATTTTCTTACCCTACGTCTGTTGATAGATACTTGGGTTGTTTGTACGTTTTAACTTTTATGAATAATGCTATTCTGAATGTGGTTGCGCATGTCTCTGAGGTTCTTTTGAATATATACCAAGCAGGGGGATTGCTGGGTCATATGTTATATCTTTATTTTCTTGAGAAATCGTGATGCTGTTTTTCACAGCGATGGTACCTTTTGATGTTCCCACCGACAGTGCACGGGTCACAGTCCTGTAAAGCCGTGCCAGTAGTAGTTACTGTGCTCTTCCTCATGCGATGGAGGGATTCAATACACAGCCTCAGGTCAGCGTGACATGTGCTCTACTCCCCCGACCCTATTTTAAATCTGATCTTGCTGTTGTTTCTTGTCATTATGGGACACTGCTCCAGAACTGACAGTCCCCTAAACCTGGAGAGCTTTTCTTTTTGTATTTCTTAGTCAATATGAGGTAGTCTGCTACTCCATTTTTTTCCATATGAACGAGAGAAAGAGAGAAGCCAGAATACTGTTCCAGCATATGTGGATACAGACATGCACAGACGCCCCCTGCTCTGTACATTGTGTGGATACAGACATGCACAGACCCCCCGGCTCTGTACATTGTGTGGATACAGACATGCACAGACCCCCCTGCTCTGTACATTGTGTGGATACAGACATGCACAGACCCCCCTGCTCTGTACATTGTGTGGATACAGACATGCACAGACCCCCCTGCTCTGTACATTGTGTGGATACAGACATGCACAGACCCCCCTGCTCTGTACATTGTGTGGATACAGACATGCACAGACCCCCCTGCTCTGTACATTGTGTGGATACAGACATGCACAGACACCCCTGCTCTGTACATTGTGTGGATACAGACATGCACAGACGCCCCCTGCTCTGTACATTGTGTGGATACAGACATGCACAGACGCCCCCTGCTCTGTACATTGTGTGGATACAGACATGCACAGACCCCCCTGCTCTGTACATTGTGTGGATACAGACATGCACAGACCCCCTGCTCTGTACATTGTGTGGATACAGACATGCACAGACGCCCCCTGCTCTGTACATTGTGTGGATACAGACATGCACATACCCCCCTGCTCTGTACATTGTGTGGATACAGACATGCACAGATGCCCCCTGCTCTGTACATTGTGTGGATACAGACATGCACAGATACCCCCCTGCTCTGTACATTGTGTGGATACAGACATGCACAGACCCCCCTGCTCTGTACATTGTGTGGATACAGACATGCACAGACGCCCCTGCTCTGTACATTGTGTGGATACAGACATGCACAGACCCCCCTGCTCTGTACATTGTGTGGATACAGACATGCACAGACCCCCCTGCTCTGTACATTGTGTGGATACAGACATGCACAGACCCTCCTGCTCTGTGCATTGTGTGGATACAGACATGCACAGACCCCCCTGCTCTGTACATTGTGTGGATACAGACATGCACAGACCCCCCTGCTCTGTACATTGTGTGGATACAGACATGCACAGATACCCCCTGCTGTGTACATTGTGTGGATACAGACATGCACAGACCCCCCTGCTCTGTACATTGTGTGGATACAGACATGCACAGATACCCCCCTGCTCTGTACATTGTGTGGATACAGACATGCACAGACCCCCCTGCTCTGTACATTGTGTGGATACAGACATGCACAGACCCCCCTGCTCTGTACATTGTGTGGATACAGACATGCACAGATACCCCCCTGCTCTGTACATTGTGTGGATACAGACATGCACAGACCCCCCTGCTCTGTACATTGTGTGGATACAGACATGCACAGACGCCCCTGCTCTGTACATTGTGTGGATACAGACATGCACAGACACCCCTGCTCTGTACATTGTGTGGATACAGACATGCACAGAACCCTGCTCTGTACATTGTGTGGATACAGACATGCACAGATACCCCCTGCTCTGTACATTGTGTGGATACAGACATGCACAGATGCCCCTGCTCTGTACATTGTGTGGATACAGACATGCACAGATACCCCCTGCTGTGTACATTGTGTGGATACAGACATGCACAGACCCCCCTGCTCTGTACATTGTGTGGATACAGACATGCACAGATACCCCCCTGCTCTGTACATTGTGTGGATACAGACATGCACAGACCCCCCTGCTCTGTACATTGTGTGGATACAGACATGCACAGACCCCCCTGCTCTGTACATTGTGTGGATACAGACATGCGCAGACCCCCCTGCTCTGTACATTGTGTGGATACAGACATGCGCAGATGCCCCTGCTCTGTACATTGTGTGGATACAGACATGCACAGACCCCCTGCTCTGTACATTGTGTGGATACAGACATGCACAGATACCCCTGCTCTGTACATTGTGTGGATACAGACATGCACAGACCCCCCTGCTCTGTACATTGTGTGGATACAGACATGCACAGACGCCCCCTGCTCTGTACATTGTGTGGATACAGACATGCACAGACGCCCCTGCTCTGTACATTGTGTGGATACAGACATGCACAGACCCCCCTGCTCTGTACATTGTGTGGATACAGACATGCACAGACCCCCCTGCTCTGTACATTGTGTGGATACAGACATGCACAGACCCTCCTGCTCTGTGCATTGTGTGGATACAGACATGCACAGACCCCCCTGCTCTGTACATTGTGTGGATACAGACATGCACAGACCCCCCTGCTCTGTACATTGTGTGGATACAGACATGCACAGACCCCCTGCTCTGTACATTGTGTGGATACAGACATGCACAGACCCCCCTGCTCTGTACATTGTGTGGATACAGACATGCACAGACGCCCCTGCTCTGTACATTGTGTGGATACAGACATGCACAGACACCCCTGCTCTGTACATTGTGTGGATACAGACATGCACAGAACCCTGCTCTGTACATTGTGTGGATACAGACATGCACAGATACCCCCTGCTCTGTACATTGTGTGGATTCAGACATGCACAGATGCCCCTGCTCTGTACATTGTGTGGATACAGACATGCACAGATACCCCCTGCTGTGTACATTGTGTGGATACAGACATGCACAGACCCCCCTGCTCTGTACATTGTGTGGATACAGACATGCACAGATACCCCCCTGCTCTGTACATTGTGTGGATACAGACATGCACAGACTCCCCTGCTCTGTACATTGTGTGGATACAGACATGCACAGACGCCCCTGCTCTGTACATTGTGTGGATACAGACATGCACAGACACCCCTGCTCTGTACATTGTGTGGATACAGACATGCACAGAACCCTGCTCTGTACATTGTGTGGATACAGACATGCACTGATACCCCCTGCTCTGTACATTGTGTGGATACAGACATGCACAGATGCCCCTGCTCTGTACATTGTGTGGATACAGACATGCACAGATACCCCCTGCTGTGTACATTGTGTGGATACAGACATGCACAGACGCCCCTGCTCTGTACATTGTGTGGATACAGACATGCACAGACGCCCCTGCTCTGTACATTGTGTGGATACAGACATGCACAGACCCCCCTGCTCTGTACATTGTGTGGATACAGACATGCACAGACCCCCCTGCTCTGTACATTGTGTGGATACAGACATGCACAGATACCCCCCTGCTCTGTACATTGTGTGGATACAGACATGCACAGACCCCCCTGCTCTGTACATTGTGTGGATACAGACATGCACAGACCCCCCTGCTCTGTACATTGTGTGGATACAGACATGCACAGACCCCCCTGCTCTGTACATTGTGTGGATACAGACATGCACAGATACCCCCCTGCTCTGTACATTGTGTGGATACAGACATGCACAGATACCCCCCTGCTCTGTACATTGTGTGGATACAGACATGCACAGATGCCCCCTGCTCTGTACATTGTGTGGATACAGACATGCACAGACCCCCCTGCTCTGTACATTGTGTGGATACAGACATGCGCAGATGCCCCTGCTCTGTACATTGTGTGGATACAGACATGCACAGATACCCCCCTGCTCTGTACATTGTGTGGATACAGACATGCACAGATACCCCCTGCTCTGTACATTGTGTGGATACAGACATGCACAGACGCCCCTGCTCTGTACATTGTGTGGATACAGACATGCACAGACCCCCCTGCTCTGTACATTGTGTGGATACAGACATGCACAGACCCCCCTGCTCTGTACATTGTGTGGATACAGACGTGCACAGACCCCGTGCTCTGTACATTGTGTGGATACAGACGTGCACAGACGCCCCTGCTCTGTACATTGTGTGGATACAGACATGCACAGATGCCCCTGCTCTGTACATTGTGTGGATACAGACATGCACAGACGCCCCTGCTCTGTACATTGTGTGGATACAGACATGCACAGATATCCCCTGCTCTGTACATTGTGTGGATACAGACATGCACAGATATCCCCTGCTCTGTACATTGTGTGGATACAGACATGCACAGATACCCCCCTGCTCTGTACATTGTGTGGATACAGACATGCGCAGATACCCCCCTGCTCTGTACATTGTGTGGATACAGACATGCGCAGATACCCCCCTGCTCTGTACATTGTGTGGATACAGACATGCGCAGATGCCCCTGCTCTGTACATTGTGTGGATACAGACATGCGCAGATGCCCCTGCTCTGTAAATTGTGTGGATACAGACATGCGCAGACCCCCCTGCTCTGTACATTGTGTGGGTACAGACATGCGCAGATGCCCCTGCTCTGTACATTGTGTGGATACAGACATGCACAGACCCCCCTGCTCTGTACATTGTGTGGATACAGACATGCACAGACGCCCCCTGCTCTGTACATTGTGTGGATACAGACATGCACAGACCCCCTGCTCTGTACATTATGTGGATACAGACATGCACAGACGCCCCTGCTCTGTACATTGTGTGGATACAGACATGCACAGATACCCCCCTGCTCTGTACATTGTGTGGATACAGACATGCACAGACCCCCCCTGCTCTGTACATTGTGTGGATACAGACATGCACAGACGCCCCCTGCTCTGTACATTGTGTGGATACAGACATGCACAGACGCCCCTGCTCTGTACATTGTGTGGATACAGACATGCGCAGACCCCCCTGCTCTGTACATTGTGTGGATACAGACATGCACAGATACCCCCCTGCTCTGTACATTGTGTGGATACAGACATGCACAGATATCCCCTGCTCTGTACATTGTGTGGATATAGACATGCACAGATACCCCCCTGCTCTGTACATTGTGTGGATACAGACATGCACAGACGCCCCTGCTCTGTACATTGTGTGGATACAGACATGCACAGACGCCCCCTGCTCTGTACATTGTGTGGATACAGACATGCGCAGACGCCCTGCTCTCCTCTGTGCATCAGGCGCTTGATAGGCTGCTGGCAGTACTGCTGTTCCAGGGGTTTACTACTTCAGCAGCTATTGAAAAGCTGCACCCAGGGAGGCTCCCTGTGTCCCAGCTCTCCCTCTCTCCTTTTTCTCTTTCCTGACTCCTCCTACCCTCTTTCTCTTTCGTTTTCCCCCTTCTCTCCCTCTCCCTCCCCACTCCCTATCCCTCTGCCTTTCCTTCTCCCTCCCCCTCCACCCTCTCTTTCCTTAGTTTTTTCTAATAGAGACAGGGTAGGGTGGCCTGGAGGTGGCACAGTGATAAAGCTTTGTTCTCTCAAGCTTGAGGTGCTGAGTCCAGTCCCCAGCAGCACATATGCCAGAAATATGGGTGTGGTTCTTTCTCTCTGTCTCTTCTCCTATCTTTCAAGTAAATAAATAAATAAATAAATAAATAAATAAATAAAATCCTTAAAAGAGAGACAGACAGACAGTGACTACAGCCCTGCAGCTTCCTTCGCTGTGCTGTGGACCATTTTCAGACTGGCTGGACACATGGCAGTGCAGCCACTCTTCAGCTGAGCTGTTTCACGGCCTCCTCACTCCCTCCTCCTCCTCCTTCTTCTTTTTAAACTTTATTTACTTTTTATTGATTTGGAATGAACGACAAGATCATAGGATAAGAGGGGTATAATTCCACACAGTTCCCACCACCAGCGTTCCGTATCCCATCCCCTCCCTTGGAAGCTTCCCTGTTCTTTATCCCTCTGGGATCAGGGACCCAGGGTCATTTTGGGAAGCAGAAGGTGGGAGGTCTGGCTTCTGTCATTGCTTCTGCAGTGGACATGGCAGGTGGATCCACCCCCCCCCCCCCGTTTCCATCTTTCCCTAGTGGGGCAGAGCTCTGGGGAGGGGAGGTTCCAGACATGGGTGAGTGAGGTTGTCTGCCCAGGGAAATCAGATTAGCCTCATCGTACCATCTGCAACTTGGTGGCTTAAAAGCATTAAGATATAAAACAGAAAAAAAATGTTTAATAATCAGGAACCTAATGGCAAGATGAGATTTGGGGTCTCCTGTCGTATGCTTTACATTGGCTTGTTCTAGCCCTCCCCCTCCAAGAGAATTGGATGAGTCCTGTTAATTTCGCGGGCCTGCTTGGCCCCGCCCCAAGGGACCCTGGGAGAGGGTTCCGGAGTCCGAGAGTTCCTGAGTTCCCCAGTGACAGAGTCCTGAGTTCCGGAGTTCGAGAGTGCGAGGGTGCGAGAGTTTCTGAGTTCGAGAGTAAGGGAGAGGGTTCCTGAGTTCCAGAGTAAAAGAAAGAGTGCTTGCGCCGCCGCAAAGAGACAGCAGAGTTCTGTTTGGTGATTAGTTTGTCTTAGTTTATGAATAGTTCCTCCTGAATAAAGAAATACAACTTCCCTGCCCAGCCGTTGTCTCCGCGTCTCTGTTCACCACCGTGAAGCTAGCCGGCCCGGCAAGAGCCTCAGAAATTTTAACAACAGTCTCCATTTTGGAACAAGCTAGTAAGTCTATTTTAGGTCTATTCCGAGGGGCCCATGACGTTACTAGTTTCTGCCTGAGCCTGACAGCTAACATGTAGGTGGGCCAAAAGTATTGTCTGAGGAGATGGTGTCAGAGTTGTAAAAAAGGGCTAGAAAGCTGGATCAGAGAAGAGAGTAGCTCCGAAATATGGGGAAAGTATATGAGTGAAAGTATATAAAAGTATATCAGTATTGCTAACTGTAACCCCCATCGATCTGATCTGGGGTCCACATTCAGCACAGGAGCCTGTGTGACCTCTGCATCCCTGCAGGTCTGAGCTCACAGTCTGTGGTCACAGCTGGGAACATTCCAGGCTGCACTCATTGCAGGACCCGTCATCCTCGAGTACTGAGTATGTTGGCCCAGCCGTCTTTGGAGAGGGGTGGTTGTACCTACCATTGTCGTTCACATGGAGGCCAAGGTCCTAGAGAGCCCCAGGAGGGTCTGAGATGCTGTTCCTGATGGAAGTGACCAGTGATGGTGGAGAGAGGGATCAGTAGTCTCTCTCTTTTTAATTATTTTATGATTTTTAAATTTTATTGTTGGATAGAGACAGCCAGAAATCAAGAGGTAAGGAGGAGATAGAGAGGGAGAGAGACAGAGATGCTTGCAGCCATGCTTCACCACTCACAAAGCTTTTCCCCTGCAGGTGGGGACCGGGAGCTCGAATCTGGGGCCTTGTGCACTGTAACATGCGCACTCAACCAGGTGCGCCAACACCCGGCCCATCACTCTTTTTTGTCAGGCAGCCCCCCTGCTCCATGCTCCATTGCTGACGCTATGGTCTATTTACATAATCATTGATTTGCCTGAAGGATCCCCACCACGTTATCCCCTCAGGGTATTGCTAATTCAGTTAAAACCATCGCCACAGTTGCTAAGGACGCTTCCACCTTCCCAGCATGCCTTTTGCCTCTCTCCACCCCCTTTCCTAGCCATCTCTGTTCCTGACTTGCCACTTCCAGTTTTTATCCCATAAAACCCACTTCTGTTCCTGGTTTCGCTCTCTTTCCTCTCCTGCGTCCCGACCTGGAGAAGGACTGGCGTGCAGAGCGAGAGGCGGCCATTGCAGTTTGGTGCCACGTGGCCTAGCCTGCTGTGCTCACACCCGACTCTGGGGCCCCGCACCAATAAAGAATTGCGTTCCCGCTCCGCCACGAGTCCGTGGTCTCTCTCCCGTGTCGCTGAGTAAGCAGCAGCCCAGGTTGGCTCCGGTCGAGTTCTCTCCAACCCAGAGAGCACGTGCCCGGGAAGAAACACCCTCACGCCAGGCCGGCACTTTTTCTGTCTGGAAAAGTTAGCTGGGAGCTGTGAAGCCCTGGCAATGACCGGCACACTCTCCCCCCACCCTACCCCCCAAATCCACCATAGTGACAGGAGCCAGGCCTCTGTTTGCCAGTGGTGTCCTTAACTAGTAGATGACAATAGGAGAGCAAACCCGCTGCCAGCATTGGGTACTGTTTTCTGTCCCGTAGTATTGATAAAATACATTTAAATGCCGAAAAGGTTAAAATGAGTCTCTACAGACCCACTGATTGGACTGTGTATTTGCGGTTTTGGTTGGGTTTTACTATATGCCTGTCCACCTGTCAATCCATCTTGTATTTTTCTCTTACATATTATTTGAGGAAATACTGTGTGAAACACATGGAATTGTCACATTTTAAAATGTATAGTTCTGTGACACTAAGCACTCCACTCATCTTTCCTTGGGTGCATTTCAGAGCCAGTTGACACTGACCACTCTGTGCCCCCTCGGTCTCTCAGCCCCGGCACTGCACTGAATAGACTTGTCCAGGCTGAGAGCAGTAGCTCTGTGGGGAGGGTGTGGACTTGCACTTCTGAGGCTCCTGGTCTGAGCCCCCTGCACCATGTATGAGCGCGGTGCTCTGGTTTCTCTCTGTCTTGTGAGATTCTCTCTCACATGTAATAGAAATAATACGAATCTCTTAAAAAACCATCAGCATTAAAAAAAAAGATTATTTATAAAATGGAAACACTGACAAGACCATAGGATAAGAGGGGTGCAATTTCACATAGTTCCCACCCCCAGACCTACGTATCCCATCCCCTCCCCTGATACCTTCCCTGTTCTTTATCCCTCGGGGAGTATGGACCCAGGCTCATTGTGGGATGCAGAAGGTGGAAGGTCTGGCTTCTGTCATTGCTTCCCCTGCTGAACATGAGCGTTGACAGGTGGATCCATACTCCCAGCCTGTCTCTCTCTTTCCCTAGTGGGGCAGGGCTCTGAGGATGTGTGGCTCCAGGACACATTGGTGGGGTCGTCTGCCCAGGGAAGTCCAGTTGGCATCATGGTAGCATCTGGAACCTGGTGGCTGAAAAAGAGAGTTAACATACAAAGCCAAACAAATTGTTGATTTATCATGAACGTAATGGCAAGAATATTGCAGGTGAGATTTGGGGTCTCCATTTTGGAAAAAGCTGGTAGGTCTATTTTAGGTCTATTCCAAGGGGTCCATCCATGGCTTTACTAGTGTTTGCCTGAGCCCGACATCTGATATGCAGGTGGACCCAAGTTATTGTCTGGGGAGATGATGTCATGGCAGGGAAAAGGGCTAGAAAGCCGGATCAGGGAAGAGAGTAGCTCCCAAATATGGGGAAAGTATATAAATATTGTTAACTGTAACCCCATCGATTTGACCTGGCGCCCATATTCAGCACAGGAGCCTGTGTGACCTCTGCATCCCTGTAGGTCTGAGCTCACAGTCTGTGGTCATGAGTAGGAATGTTCCAAGCTGCACTCATTTGCTATCCAGCCTCCCTTTGGAGGATGGAACATTCCCCACCCTTGTTGATCCACACTGAGGGCAGGGTCCTATGGGGCCCACAGAGGGGTCCATTGTGTTGTTCCTGATGGAGATGAGCAGTGACCGTGGAGAGAGGGTCTGTGAGAGCTCTAGGCCCATCATGTCTGTGTGGGGATCCCAGGACTCCCTGACTAGGGCCCAGGTGCTGGGGTGGCCTGGCAGTGACTAAGAGTCATCACTGAAGTGTGCCGGTCTCTTGCCCTTATGCAGCTTTTGTCGTCCTTGCTTTGTCTGACAAGGGCAGCTTTGGAGTGACTGAGGGAAGTGGAATAGGAGGTAGATGAGGAGGGTGTCTAGGTCTAAGTAGAAGGTGTTTCATTAGGTACTTTATGGTGTCTTTTTAGGTCTTTCTACTTGCTTGCTGCCTTTATTGACTCACTGCAGACTATTGTGCACTTTTGCTTTAACTTTTGTACCTTAACTTCATTGTGGGTGGTTCACTTCCTAACAAAGCCCCAAACCTAGATATAGACCAGGTCCCATGAGATAGGGCATACGTGTATCCATAAGTTTGGGCAAAAAAAATGTCAACATTTTTAATTTTATCAATTTAGTCTCCTGTAAGAGTAATTCTAAGAGGTAGATTAAAACAGACTTGTTACGTTGCCAAGGTCCAGCAGTGAGGTGGCACTGGCTGTGGGTCTCTGCCATTCCTTGTGTGTCCTAACTAACCTTGTAACTAACCCGTAGGCCATACTGCCTCTCGGACCGGTCAGTCTGCCCATGCTGATGACGCTGTCACTGAATTCTCACTTAGACTTTTCTTTAGTCCAACTATTTGCCTTCTATTTAACGTTTCTGTACCTTACGAAGGAAACGCTAGAACCCACCCATGGAATGATGAAAAAGAAGTAGAGAGATTATATGTAAGCAGGTATTATGTAAGGCGTGTGATGATCATATGCATGACACGGAGCAGTGTCTTCTCTGGCCCCAGGCCTGATCTTTAGAGAGTATAGCTGGTGATGCTACATTTCGGTAGGTTTTGTATCAAAATTTTTATCTGCATTTATTTTTTCTTAGCAGAGCACTGCTTAGTTCTGGCTGATGGTGTTAGTGGTAGAGGGTGGCTTGAACCTGGGGTTTCGGAGCCTCAGGCATGAGCACTATGCATAACCACTATGCTGTCTCCTCCGTCCCATATCAAGATATTACCTCTCCATTTGAAGTGCTCACACACGTCATAACCTGACTTACATCGACCAGTGCTTTCAGTTCACCTGCCACCACGCTTGGCAGCAGCTCCTGAGATGTGGAAGTGACTGACGTGGGTTTGCCTCATGGCCTTTGAGTCGTCGTCGTCTCACTGGTGCATGGGAAGTAGGCTCCTGACCTGGGGGTTCAGGACTGGCTATCCTTTGAGTCAGGTGATTATCAGAGGCTGAATGAAAGTAAGCCGAGCGTTTATGGGAGGTGTTCTGTGTGCGACTGACTGAGTCCTGCAGCAGCCGGGAGTGTGGCTTCTCAGTGACGTCCTCCTGTGACACAGCTGGGGCTTGAACTCAGAGCCTCTGATCCTCAAGTTAGTGTTAACTCTGCCCTGCCCAGTAGTTCTTTTTCTGAAAGGGAAAATGCACATTTTTTTTTTTTCACATTTTGCTAGCCTCCAGAAGAATCTTTTGTTGTGTGTGAATTTGTGGCAATATTCTGAGACTCATTGAACAGAATATATTAGATCTTTGCCTAAGATGTCAACATAAAGAACAATTCGTTTTGACTTGTTAAAGACCGTTCTGAAATCTAGTTTGTAAATTAAGGTCATGGTGTGTGATCTTGTTCAGATGCTATAACTGCATGGAATGAAATGAAATCCGGCACAGAGCCTGTGGCCAAGCCTCTCTTCTAATGTCATCCTTTGCCCGTTCATGGGCAGTTCACATTGAAGGAGTCTGAGCAGCAGGAATGGTAAAGTGCAAATAGGAAAGTGAAAATGGGAGACAAGGACATTTCTTTCTTTTTTATAGTTCTAAGGTTGGTGTTGGTGAGAACAGATGGCTCTGGGGTACTTGACCTTGTTCAGAAAGCAGATTTTAAACTCGTAGGCACTGCCAGCGAGCTTAGATGGGTAATCTGAGCTGCTGGCCTCTGGTCACAGGCCTGGCCTCTCTGACTTGATGCTTGTCTGCCCACACAGTGTCAGGTCGAGAAAGTAGCCTTTGAACATCTTCACCGTGACTGTGATTCAGTGTAGAGGCGGATTTGCATGTCAGCACAAGTAACTGACTGGAAGGAAGGAAGCATGGTATGAAAGTGACCCGTGCAGACAGCCCTTTGGGAATGTCAGGGCGAGTCTCCGGGTGAAAGGGCACCTGCCAGCTGAGTCACAGAGGCTGGGGAGCACACTGTGCTGGCGTGTGACACACACTACTGGGAGCACAGATAAAATTCGGAGTTTGACACTTTGCTTTCTCTGCTTTGCACAGTTTGGAATCTTGTGTAAAGTACCTTATCTCCCAAAGACTTACCTTCTCTTCATAAAAAGAACTAATACGGAACGCTCATGCATTGTTAGGATCAGTTGTGTGAAAATGCACCGCATGCAACAAGCTCGGTGTAAATCATTGTTGGACGGCGTGGTGGGTAGTGGGAGGGGAGGCTGGGGACAGGTGTAAGAATGCCAGCACAACGAGTTTGGACTTTGCTCAAGGCAGTAGCGGCCATCAAAAACTTTTCTAAGCAGGGTGGAACATGAGAAGGTCTGCTTTATGAGAGACAGCTGACAGTGGTGTGACATTGATTTGAAGGAGCCAGAGAAGGATAGCAGTAAGACTGACTAAGAGAGTGTCACAGTGGTCACATGACTGAAGCTTAGCGTCGGAATGGGGACCCTGGACATGAATTTGTCATGGAGGCAATGTGATCTGGAGCCCCAAAGAGGCAAAAATTACTATCAAACTGAGGGTCATTTAAGAGCGGGGAAGATTCCCAAAGAGGCAAAAATTACTATCAAACTGAGGGTCATTTAAGAGAGGGGAAGATTCCCAAAGAGGCAAAAATTACTATCAAACTGAGGGTTATTTAAGAGCGGGAAGATTCCCAAAGAGGCAAAAATTACTATCAAACTGAGGGTCATTTAAGAGCGGGCAAGATCCACAAGACCAGATGAGATCTAAGTTTCCCTGGGGCCACAGGTACCAGAGTGATGCCCTGGTTCTCTCTCTTCCTACTTAATGAATATTTTAAAAAAGATAATCAAAAAAAGGATATAACTGTCTTGTGCTTAGCAAATATATTATTTATTGAATGTATAACTTGATTACCGAGGCTGCTGGCTGAGTTTGGAGTGGCCAAGACCTCCAGCACTAGAGTGACAGCTGGTTTTTGAATCATGGCTCTACAGCTTTTTAGTTCATTCTTGCTCCTGCTCCTGCTCCTGCTCCTGCTCCTCCTCCCCCTCCTCCTCCCCCTCCTCCTCCCCCTCCCCCTCCCCCTCCCCCTCCCCCTCCCCCTCCTCCTCCTTCTCCTTCTTTTTTTTTTTTTACCAGAACACTGCTCAGCTCTTGTTTGTGGTGATATAGGGGACCAAACCTGGGACTTTGGAGCCTCAGACATGAGAGTCTTTTTGCAGAACCAGTATGATGTCTATCCCTGCCCTTCCTTTGAATTTCTTTAAATTCAGGTTGTAATCTGCTGTCTTGAGAGTAGCTGCTATGTGTTTGTTGCTACCTTACAATTTAACCCTTGTATCTCCACGCTCCACTGCATCCTGCTAACTTTTGGGATTCCTTCGGCCTTTGATGAGGGGTGGAATGAAGGGAACATTTTATAAAGCACATGTTCAACTTTTGAGTGATTTTTTTTTTTTTATTCACCATTAACCATCTTCTCCTTCCTTCCTTTGTTTTATCTTCCTTTATTTATATATTTTAAGATTTTTTAGTGAGTAGGCAAGGGGGGGGGAGAGAGAACGCCAGAACGTCACTGGCACAGCCTGGTGTCAGCTGAGTCCAGTCTTGCCCGTGAGAGTGCCACCCCCACGTCTTTAGCCCATGCCAGAGCAAAGGAAAATCAGGAAGTTGGAGGGATTGTTTGGAAAAAGAAATAAGAACTAAATTAAATCTTAGAGCTTTTGGGCCTATTATGATAGATATATAATATTATTTATTTAAACCAGACCACTGCTCACTCAGCTCTCTCTGACTTATGGTGGTACAGGGGATTGAACCTGAGACCTCGGAACCTCAGACATGAGAGGCTTTTTGCAAAACCATTATGCTGTCTACTCCTACCTGATATATATTATTGGGACGTACCGAAAGTAGGTCTAAGTATTTAAATAGGGACTTAAACAACACTCACTAGTTTACACTTGCAAGTGAACATCGCCGTATGCCATTAGATCTTACACTTGACTTTTATAGGGTCTGAACTCTTGCACAGTATAAAGTATCTCTGTCTGACTTTCAGAAACTAGACTAATCTCTGTGACCACCCATGTACTCATCCTCCCATTTCCTGGGGGAAAGGTCGTGAGAGTTGGGGAGTGTCGGTGGACCTCAGAGTCTTTGGGTCCTGACACTTGCTCAGGCTGGGGTGCGCATGAGAGCTTGTTTCCTCAGCTCTGCCAAGTCGTTCCCAAGACTTTGACCAGTGCATGCGCCTGTAGAAGCTGGGGAGCACACGGTAGCCTTGCGTCAGGCTGTGCTGGGTGGACATTGAGCTGCAGCCTCCAGACAGCGTGTGCTGATAAGCAGGACTTCAGAAATCAGAAGAGGATGCTCCCCCTTCCCTGTGCAATCCCTCCTCCAGTGCATTCTGTGAGGGGCTTCCACACTAGATCCCCTCCGGGCTCCGGGGTGAGACCAGCGGGCTCAGGGCCAGGAAGAGGGGCTTCCACACTAGATCCCCTCCGGGCTGTGGGGTGAGACCAGCGGGCTCAGGGCCAGGAAGAGGGGCTTCCACACTAGATCCCCTCCGGGCTCCGGGGTGAGACCAGCGGGCTCAGGGCCAGGAAGAGGGGCTTCCACACTAGATCCCCCCGGGCTTCGGGGTGAGACCAGCGGGCTCAGGGCCAGGAAGAGGCTACAGTTCTGGGGTGAGAGGGTGCGGGGAGGAGCTGTGTCCATGAGTCGTGGCCTGCAGCGCTCTGCACTCCCTCAGCTCTCGGGCCAGCAGTGTGGACAGAGGCGTCTCCCAGATACACAGGAGTGTCTGTCTGTCTGTCTGTCAGTCTGCTCCCTGTCCCTGGCTTGTCATGGTGCTTGTATATAGCGCCAGCCTTTCTGACACTCTCCTTTTAAGCGCATCTGCATTTGAGCTTCTTCAAGTGGGACATGGAGGCGACCCTGCACTTAAAGCCATTTGAAAACAGGGAATAGAGCTCAGGGCTCTGAGCACCGGCCCTATTTGAACACAGGAATAGAGCTCATGAAGGGGAAACTTCACGAGTGGTGAAGTAGGGCTGCAGGTGTCTCTCTGTCTCCTACTCTATCTCTCCCTCCTTTCTCAATTTCTCTCTCTCTACCCAATAATTAATACATAAAAAATTTTAAAAAAGAAAGACATACATAATTTTATTGGTCTGCCAGAAACTATTGAATATCACATACAAAATTTAGATCCCAGAGAGGATTTCCTCACTCTTCATAGTTTAATGAGTCATACACGCTTAATTGCAGAGATTGTCAAAGTCCACAGTCGCTGAACTCTGTCCTTATCCTATCCACAGCATGCCTGACTTCATGAATTACGCTTTCTTAGCTGCTGCTGCCTCGCTTCTTCACACCCTTTCCCTCCCCTCCCTTCCCCTCCCCTCTCCCTCTCTCTTTCCCTCCCCTCCCTTTTCTCCCCCCTCCTCCTCCTCCTTGCCAGAGCACTGCTCAGCTAAAGCATACAGGTGCGGGGATTGGACACTTTCTCAGCTTCTAACCTCCCCGTCCTGAAGATGGTGTTTTGATATGCCCATATCCCCTTGTCAGTCTGGACGCGAAGCCCCTTTGAATCCCAGAGCACTTGACAGCAGACACAGGGTTGCCCCAGACACCATATGCCCTCGATGTGAGTCTTGAGGAGACAGGACACTTGATGGCCCTGTACAGGTTGACTCGCCTCCTCTTATGTCTTTTCACTCACACTGCACACTTCTTGATTTGGAGCAAAACAGTTGTTTAGTGACTAGGCCAGCGAGGAGAGACTCGGGTCTTCCGGAGTCTTCCCAACCACACCTGGAATCACTGCCTCCTTCCCCCACATCCTAACCACTTTTACGGTGTCATAAAACAGCTCCTGGTCAGAGCTGGAATCAGGACTTCAAATTCCACCACTTTCCTCCTTTCTTTTGCTATAGATGGTAGATGTATAGACAGATAGCTTTTCTAGTGCATGAAGAGTATTTCCATTATCTTTTTTACCTTGCCATTCAAGACTCTGAACCCGCACTGCATTTTCAGGGCTCTAGCTGCTCCGCACTGGGATTTGGCTGGGAGGCCCTGCGAGTTTCTGGGTGACAGTGACTTTCCAGACCTGCACGCGGGTCGAGGGCACTCGGATCCCAACGTGGATGACGAGGACACTCGACTGCCACGAGCTCTTCCGCTAGAAGGCCCAGAGCAAGCTTTAGACAGCTCTTTGATCCTACTGCGTGTCCAGATTCATGGCTCAGGGGCCGCCGCTGCCTCTGGCCTCGCCTCCCCACCTTGCTCACAGGGTTGAGTGTGTGTGGGGAGCATGCCGGGCCGTGGAGACTCAGGATGAGGAGACAGGTGCGGGGAGCCGTGCACTGCTGTTGTCCAAGGGGGATGCGGCATGTGTGCACGCAGCAGTGTTCGAGCGGCTGCTGTCTGCAGGGCCTGGACGCTCCACGATTCTCAGCCTGAAGAGCTCTGGAGATGGACGGAGGCAGTCATGTGGCGTCGGGCCCGAGTCACATCTCCAAGAACCGTTAGAGTTAAAGGAAGACTGCCGTCACATGTGTGGGAAGATAGTGATGCCGGGGAGATGGAGACGTGTGATGGGGTTTGCAGGGCTAGAACAGAATGTGTGAGTGCAGATCTCGTGCGGTTTGAGCTGGACCTTTGTGGACAGGACTGGTCCTGTGGGTAGTGGAGAAGTTAGAGGGCTTGGGGGCTGGGCTGACTGAAGTTAGTGGAATAGGAGCATGTGGTAGGGAGGCAGCTGCTTGAGTGACTGTTGGCAGTGCTTGGGGCTTGTAGGGGCCACTCTTTTTTTTTTTTCCCCTTCCCCAAATAATTTTATCAGTGGGGTTAGTAGTTCACAGTACAGTAGTTGACACGTGGACAAGATTTATTACTTCCCTGTGATAGATGTCTGCAAAACACTGCCAACGTAGGTCCCTTCCCACCCTCTATCATGCAGCAGGGCAGGGCCCGCAGGCCCTCTCCACCCTGTCACGTTCCCTCCTTCCCAGAGTCCTTTGCGGTGGTGCCGTGCACGCTACCCAGTCCCGGTTGCACTTGGTGTTTTCCCCTTCTGTCTTGTTTCTTAAGATCCACCCGGAAGTGAGGTCATCTGGTATTTGCCCTGCTCTTTTTGGCGTACCTCACTTACCATGGTTCCTTCAGGTTCCATCCAACATGGGGCAGAGTTGGCTCTGTGATCTTCAACAGCGGAGTGATGTTCAGTTCTGTCTAGATACTACAGCTCCCTTAGCCACTCATCTTTCCTTAGGCTTCTGGGCTGCTGCTACTGGTCCTGGTTGTGCTGCTGTGAACACAGGTACACAGAAGTCTCTTTGGATGGGTGTGCTTGTCTCCTGTGGCTGGATGCCCAAGAGAGAGACTGTGGGCCGCAGGGCAGGTGTATGTCTAGTGTCTGCGAAGTCTCCAGACTTGTCCACAGGCGTTGGGCCAGTTTACATTCCCACCAGCAGCGCGAAGCGTTCCTTTCTCCACAGACTTGCCTACACTTGATATCTGGCATTCTCACGGGGTGAAGTGGTAGCTCATTGTTGTCTTTATTTTCGTTTCTCTGATGATCAGTGACTGAGCATTTTTCATATGCTTGTTGGCTCTATGAATCTCTGTTGGTGAAAATTCTGTCTGTAACCTCACCCCACTTTTTAGTGAGTCATATTTTGGTTATTTTAGCCTTTTATCTGGTGTGTCATGCAAAGCTCTGTTGTAGGCTGTCTTTCTGCTGTGGTGACTGTCAGCTTTCCTGTCCAAGGGCTTTTCAATGTGATGTAGCCCATGGGTGTGTTGCTTTCCTTGCTGTTGGGCTTGAATCTTCAAAGACGTTTCTGAAATGTAGGTCCTGATGTGTTCTGTCACTGTCTCCTGTGCATCTGATATACATACATATATATATATATATATATATATATATATGTGTGTGTGTGTGTGTATATATATATATGTGTGTGTATATATATATATATGCATTTGGTCGAATATGTATGGCTTTGGTCCGTTTGCAGTTGACTTTTGTGCATGGTGATATGTGGTGTTCTGTTTGATGCATCTGTGCCTTTCAGCCCAGTTTTCTCAGCACCATTTCTTGAAGAGACTCACCTTTTTTCATTTAATGTTTGCATCCCCTTTGTCAAAAACTAGACGTTCATGCGCGTAGGGGTTTATTTCTGGGCTCTAGATTCTGCTCCACTGGTGTGTGTGTGTGTGTGTGTGTGTGTGTGTGTGTGTGTGTGTGTGTGTAAGCGTGTGTGTGACTAAGTAAGTGCATGTGTGTTAGTGTGAGTGAGAGTGTGTGTGTGTGTGTGTGTGTGTGTGTGAGTGTGTAAGCGTGTGTGTGACTAAGTAAGTGCATGTGTGTTAGTGTGAGTGAGAGTGTGTGTGATTGAGAGTGTGTATATGAGTGTGTGTGTTGAGTATGTGTTGTGTGTGAGTGTGAGTGCATGTGTGTGAGTGAGTGTGAGAGTGTGTGTGAGTGAGTGCATGTGTGTGTGAGTGCACGTGTGTGTGAGTGCATGTGTGTGAATGAGTGTGAGTGCATGTGTGTATGAGTGTGTGTGAGTGTGTGTAAATGTAGTGTGTGTGAATGTGTAGTAAGTGTGTGAGAGTGTGAGATTGCATGTGTGAGTGTGTGTGAATGAATGCGTTTAGGCATTTTAATGTACCAAGAAATGCAGAATATGAAGGTCTGACACTTCGCATGTGATTTTAGTTTTCTCCTTGTTAAAGATAAGGCTTACAGATCAGTTCACATGCTTGTAGAAGTCATTCCAGAGACACCCAGAGGCCACACTAGCTGACCTTACACAGTCGTCAAACTCAGCATGGTTTCTGGTGTTCAGTTCTGTGGCGTCTTGTCATCTCCTCTCTGCTGCCACTCTTTCAAATGTCTCAGATTCTCCCTGCTCTGCCTTTTCTCACATTTTTTTGCTGTTATTTTTATTAGTTATTAATTTACGCTTTTCTATTGTTACTTTTCATTTTGTGAAGCATCTGAAATCTACTCTGCCGATTTCCACTTCAATCCTGATGCTACTATTTTTAAAGATTTTATTTATTTATTCATGAACAAGATAGGAGAAGAGGGAGAGGGAGAGGGAGAAAGAGAAAGAACCAGGCATCACTCTGGTACATGTGCTGCAGGGGACTGAACTCCGGATCTCACACTCGAGAGTCCAGTGCTTTATTCACTGCGCCACCTCCTGGGCCTCACACTCCTGATTATCTGACAGACATTCCAGTAACGATTTTCACCTGTAGATGCTGCAGTCAGTTATGACCCAGAAAAAGCTTCCTGCACAGATCCTATCCCCAGCCCCATCATAAGCCAGAGCTGAACAGTGCGCCCAAAGCACCAGCATCACTAGCCTCTGGTGCCCTCACCCCCACCTGACTGGCTGAAGTGGCAGCACCAGTGTGCTGGCTGCTTGTCTGGGCTTGTCATGGCTGGGGACTCAGCAGCCCCGTGGCTCTGCCCAACAAGGCTGCCCTCCACAGTGGCTTTGGCTGGAAACTGCTCTCACATTCTGGCTAAGAAATCCCAGCGTAGTAGTGGGCGGCGGTTCTGTCATTGGAGAATCTTCATCAATAAGATGGTTTCACCAGAGACGTATTGTCCCTGGCATCCGATTTAAGTTTTCTCACCCCGTTTTGCTAGCTAGGTCAAGGTTTCTTAAACAAACAAACAAAAACCCTTGCAGCCGGGGGAACTACTGAGAGTGCTGGACTTCTGTGTCCAGGCTCCCATTTTGTTCACTGGGATTGCCTGTTTTTTAAAAAAAATATTTTTATTATCTTTATTTATTGGATAGAGACAGTCAGAAATTGAGAGGAGAGGGGGGAGGTAGAGAGGGAGAGAGACAGTCTGCAGTCCTCCTTCACCACTCATGAAGCTGTCCCCCTACAGGAGGGACTGGGGCCTTGAACCCTGGTCCTTGTGCGTTGTGGTGTGTGTGCCTCCATCGGCCCTGGTAACGCCTGTTTTGGAGTGGTGCTCTGATCTCTCTTTTCTCACGTGAAACTGTCATGTGAAGTAAATAAACCAAGCCCTCAAGCAGTCATATGTCCCTACTGTCTAAGCCTTCTGTAGGGAAGCATCTGCTACCCCTTGTTTTCCTCCTTTTTAAGTTAAATCAGGGAAAGTGAGACATTAAAATGAACTAGTCGACATTTTTAGTGTCGATTCATTGCTGTGTTAAAACCATCAACATGATCCTTTTTTCTCCCCTGTAACGTTTTTTCCTTACAGGCTTTCCACTGGTGAGGGAACCTTGGGTCTTATACATAATTTTTTGAGGACCTTGCCAAAGGACCTATGCAAGGTCCACTAAAAACAAACAAACAAACAAAAAAAAACCATCAACATGTGATTGAAAAGTCCTTTGGTGCAGGAAGAATGATCAGGTCGGAAACAGCGGTTTCTTTTTATGTTACAGATCAACTTGAACGGGTCTTTTTACGCCTTGGCCATGCAGAGACAGATGAACAGCTACAGAACATCATATGTAAATTCCTCCCTCCGGTTCTGCTCAAGCTGTCCAGCACGCAGGAGGGGGTGCGCAAAAAGGTAAGCCTGCGAGACAGCCTGGCACAGGGCGCACGGGCGCAGATGCCGGGCTCACAGGGCGCACGGGTGCAGATGCCGGGCTCACAGGGCGCACGGGCGCAGATGCCAGGATTACGGTGTACGGGCGCAGGAGCACAGATGCCGGGCATAGGGCGCATGGGCGCAGATGCCGGGATCACGGTGCATGGGCGCAGGAGCACAGATGCCGGGCACAGGACACACGGGCGCAGATGCCGGGCGCATGGGGGCAGATGCCAGGCTTAAGGCGCACGGGTGCAGATGCCGGGCGCATGGGGGCAGATGCCAGGCTTAAGGCGCATGGGTGCAGATGCCGGGCTCACGGCGCACAGGTGCGGAGTGTCATGAAGGGGGTTTTCTCTTTCCATTTTTGAAGTAAAGGCTCGAGATCCAAACGATCGCCTTTCAACAAGGAGAGTGAGTGTGAGACAAGCTCATGGGACCTGAGGCGGCCTGTGGTTGTCATAGCTGATTGCCACCAGCTCTCCTGCTCGGGGCTGTGTCGGAGATGTGGAGGCCTCCACATCTGTGCCCTGGATGCCAGCATGGAAGTCAGACAGCAGTGGCACAGCAGTGGTTTCCAGTCATTGGCAGACTGTGAAGATAACCTTAAACACGAGCAAAATAAAAGTTTTTGAAAAATATTTTATTGGGGCCAGGTGGTGGCACATCTGGTCAAGCACATGTTACAGTGCACAAGGACCTGGGTTCGAGTCCCTGGTCCCCACCTGCAGCGGGGAAAACTTCTGTCTCTTTATCTCCCCTACCCTCTCAATTTTTTGGGTATCTCTATCCAATAAAAATAAAGATAATAAAAAAGTTTAAAAATCTGGGGTCCGGCAGTAGCGCAGCAGTTTAAGCACACGTGGTACAAAGTGCAAGGACCGGGGGAGGGCGTAAGGATCCCGGTTGGAGCCCCCAGCTCCCCACCTGCAGGGGAGTCGCTTCACAGGCGGTGAAGCAGGTCTGCAGGTGTCTGTCTTTCTCTCCCCCTCTCTGTCTTCCCTCTTCTCTCCATTTCTCTCTGTCCTATCCACCAACAAACGGCATCAACAACAACAATAATAACCACAACAAGGCTACAACAACAAGGGCAACAAAAGGGGAGAAAAATGGCCTCCAGGAGCAGTGGCTTCATGGTTCAGGCACTGAGCCCCAGCAATAACCCTGGAGGCAAGAAAAAAATCTTTTATTTATTGAATAGAGATAGAGGAATTGGGTGGAGTAGATAGCAATGGTTATGCAACAAATAGACTTTCAAGGCTGAGGCTCCAAAGTCCTAGGTTCAATCCCCTGCACCACCACCAGAGCTAAGCAGAGAAAGAGGAAGAGAGACATCTGTAACAGGGCCTCACTACTGGTGGAGCTTGGCCACGCTGGGGATCTGGGCCTTGAACCTGGTCCCCGCGCACAGTAGCACGAGCACCTACCCGCGTCACCCAACTGCAGTGACTGCTGATAGCAGCAAGGCGTTGCCTGGCTATTCCTTGAGGCTTATGTGAGTGCTAGTGCTGTTATCAAGAGGGGAAAACCGACTCATTGAAACTTTCTTTTTTAAAATATATTTTATGTATTCATTTATTGGCTAGAGATGAGAGCAATCAAGAAGGAGAGAGGAGGTAGAGAGGGAGAGAAAGAGAGACACTGGCAGCCCTGCTGGACTGTTTGTGGAGCTCACTTCTGCTGGTGGGACCAGGGGCTTGAACCCAGGTCCTTGGCACGGTGATATGGGCTCAAGTGGATGGACCAGTTCCAAGATTCTTCTTTTTTCTTTCTTTTTCAAAATTTTATTAGTGATTTAATTTTGATTTGCAACCAAGATTTTCTTTAATGGGTTGGGGAGGCAGCAGAATGGTTCTGCAAAGAGACTCTCATGCCTGAGTCTCCAGTGTCCCAGGCTCAATCCTCCACACCACCATAACTAGAGCTGAGCAATGCTCTGGGGATTTTTTTTTTTTTTCTTTTATAACCCAAGTTTTTTTTTCTCTCTCTCTCTTATTCTTGTTATCACCAAGGCTTCATTTCTCTGGGCCTACTTTTTCAGACAGAAGAGGGAAGGGCAGAGAGATATCAGGGCATCCTTCAGAGACGTGGGGGCAGGGAACTCAGACACCTTCCCTGGCGAGATGTCCAGCTGTCTTGTCTTTTTTCATTTTAAAAATGATTCCCACTGTATTTAAACTGGACCTTGAGATCTCTGGCTGTCCCCAACTTTAATCCCTTGATCTCTCTTGATGGATTGGCACTGACTTCCTGAGGGTCTGTCCTTAGCAGGGCCTAGAGGTGTGAGTTGAGGTCGTGGAGAGGGAATCTGTAAGTGTGCCTGCTGCATTTTCAGAAGAACAGGGAGTTCTTACCTGTGCTTGACAGGCCTGCTGCCAATACAGCTTTGTTGAGGTACACAGTCACTCATGTCACTTTGCTGTTTTGCAGTTCTTGAGTGGACTTCCACCACCACGCTCAGGATAGCAGGGGACTAAGAGGTTCCTCGTGGGTTGACTTGTCTGTTTACTTGTTTCTAGTGGTCCACAGAAATTGTGAGATTTCAGGGTCGTGGTTTACCGCTATGCTGAGGCTGGCTTCTGTTTATTTAGCTCACTGAGTCTTGTCATTGTCAGGTATTACCTGACGGCTGTTAGGCATGCATTAGTGAGAGAGACGTCTACCTAGGGAGGCCATATACAGTACGAACTAGGTAAGGGCCTACGATGGAAAAGGAATGTATGACCTTATGTTTGGGGCCTCGCTGTAAGCTGAGTTTAGGCGTAGGGAACACGCCTACACTTCACAGGATGTAGGAAGTAGCCAAGTGGAGAGATGGAGTGAGGGGCGTTATTGAGTGTTAGGGACGAGGGAGTCCTGTAGAGAGGTTCTGAGATGGAACACAGTGAATTCTTCAGGAGGCTGAAGAAGGCCGCTGGTGACGGCCAGATAGTTTCACTGTCAAAGTAAGATTGGGGACATTTGACTTAAGTCTCTGTTCTTTCATTTTTACCCATGGGGATTAATGACTTACCTCTTTTTCTGCTCAGGAGAAAATTGTTATTACACCCTGAAAACTTTGTTAGAGTCATGCACCTTCAGAATGAAGTAGACATTTCTCAGCATTGTACTTACTTACCTGCCTACTGACCAGAGCAGCTTTGTTTCTGGTAGTGCCAGGGATGGAACCTGGAACTTTGGAGCCTAAGGCATGAAAGTGTTGCTGTGTGACCTCTATGCTATCCTCTGTTCCTTTTACCAGTCCTTTTATAATGGGACCCTGCTTTCTATCTTTTACCAGTCTGTTTACCAAGCGCAGCATGCCATTTTCTCAGACTCACTGCTGTCACTTTATCCCTGGGTTGCTCCGTGATCTGACGGGAGAGTTGTCTTCCGTGAACACATGGTGCCTGGCACACGCCTGTGACTGCAGCATTTTGCTCTGTCTGAGTTTGGCTCCTAGGACAGACTACTGGCCACTGGGTGACTTACACAGCAAACATCCACTTCTCCCAAGCTAAGAGGCATACAGCTGTGAGCTCGGGATGCTGGCATGACCCGGCTCTCGCACAGGAGCTCTGCGCGGCTTGTCGAAGACCTCCTTCTTGCTGTTTGCTCACACGGAGGAGATGACTTGGCTTCTTCGTCCATCGTGAGGGGCCTCGAGCCCTCGACTGCATCCAGATCTAGCTGTCCCTCACGGTGTTGCGCTGGAGATGGAGATTTTATGACATGAGTTTTGAGGAGACAGAATAAGTTCGTAGCACTGCGTACTGCCACGGCCAGCGGGTTTCTGATGACCTGGCTCAGTCCAGACTTATCTGGGAATTCAGTTGGGCATCATAAAATGAAGTCAATCCACAGTGAAATTACAGTGTATGCACTTCTGAGAGAGAGCATTTTGGAGTGGGGCTCTGATGCCCCTTCTAGTATGTCCGATTTATGTCCTCTGTGAGGACAAAGTGGCTCCCATTCATCAAAATAAATAATAATGGAGGATTGAATTTGAGTGGAAGGTATGAAAAGTAATCTGAGTCCCTATTTTCCTATATCTCAGGTCATGGAACTCTTGGTCCATCTGAACAAGCGCATAAAAAGCCGTCCCAGGATACAGCTGCCAGTAGAGACACTCCTGGTTCAGTACCAGGACCCCGCTGCAGTCTCCTTTGTCACAGTAAGTCCTCTCTGCTTTTCTTTACTGGGGGAGTAATGGTTTACAGTCAACAGTAAAATGCAGTCATTTGTATATGTATAACATTTCTGTTTTCTTTTTTTTTAAAAAAATAATATTCTTTGACTTTGTGAGTGTTTTCTCAAAATCATTGTCAGATATAATCTTACTTGTTGATAGGCTTAGAATTTTACCTCAGATGATTTCTAAGTGGAACATGAGATGTTTTCCTACTAAGTACCAAATCTAGAGGAAATTACTTTAAAGAAGATTGTAGAACAGAATAATGCATTGTCGGGCTGAGCTTCACTGACGGGAGACAGACGACCAGGGACTCATGGCTGAGCTGTACGCAGTATCTCTTTATTAATGCAGAACGCAGCACCATCTAAGCCAAGCTAAGCTAAACTAAGCTGAAAACTCACAATCCTGCCCTTATATATACTTGCCAAGTAGGGTATAAACAGGATGTGACGTAGAGAGGGTGGAGTGAAAAAGAGATTGGTGCAAATCAGGGTGTGACAAGGAGAGGGGGCGGAGCGGGCGAGAATTCTACCACTGAACCGCCAATGCCCTGGAGGGAGGGCGGTGCTTAGTTCACAGAGGTTATGTAAATAGACCGCAGCTTAGAGTGGGATCAGACCAATGCCATGGGGCATGCCCGTGCTTAGTTCACAGTGGTTATGTAAATAGAATACAGTGTTAAGCAGGGGGATTGAACCAAATGAAACAGAAGGGGTTTTTAGAAGCAGAATTAGAAGCATACCAACAGTGCATGATATTTTATTTTATTTATTTATTAATTTATTATTTTAAATTCATTTTAATTAATTTAATTTTAATTTTATTAGTGACAGTATTGATTTACAAAATTCGAAGATAACAGGGGTACAATTCTGCACTGTTCCCACCACCAAAGTTCTATGTCCTCTCTCCCTCCATTGGAAGTGAGAGCAATTCTCCTAAGGTTACAGATAATGGGTTCACTTATTATCTTTAAATATTTATTTACTTATTTCCTTTTGTTGCCCTTGTTGTTTTATTGTTGTAGTTATTATTGATGTCGTCGTTGTTGGATAGGATGGAGAGAAATGGAGAGGGGAGGGGAAGACAGAGAGGGAGAGGGAAAGACAGACACCTGCAGACCTGCTTCACCTGCAGGTGGAGAACCGGGAGCTTGAACCGGGATCCTTATGCTGGTCCTTGCGCTTCGCACCACGTGCACTTAACCCGCTGAGCTACTGCCCGACTCCCGGGTTAACTATTATTTATACAGCCGTCTGTCTTTGTATGTACTTGCCCATCTCCTCCCATGGTCCTCCCGCCCCTTCTCTGCCCAAGTCACACCGACACCCACTACTGCTTCTGAATGTCCTTCCTTTTCTCCTCTTCTTTCTCTGCGTCCTTGCATGACCTTTTATATTGGGCAGAGGACTGTTGGGGAGATGGCTTATAGGTGTTTTATATATAACCGAATGATTGCTTCTTGGTTGGAGATTCTATGAGATGAATCAAGTTTAAGCATGGAGAAAGGGTAATAGGAAACAGGAGTAGTATGCAAGAAGAGATTATAAAGCCGAAATAAGAAGTATCTGTGTGAAGCAAGCACACCGTAAGCCTCATGAGAACTCTGGTGGTCGCCTTCGGGGGCTGGGAGGGTGGGACACACGGCTTTGGTGGTGAGTGTGGTGTGGAGCTACACGTTGCAATCTTTCAGTCTTGTAACAAACTGTTAATAACAAATAAAAAATTTTAAAAAGTGATCTTTTGCCATGCGTATATATGTATTCAGAGAGGCACTATTAAACATCGTGGAGTAGGCAGGCGTTGGTAAGAGGTCCCTGCTGAGTTGTCACCTTCTTGGAAACGAGCTGCAAGTGGTCGGTGCCGTGCGGCGATGCCAGGTGCTGCTCTCGGTGTTGAGACTGAGGCCCGGCTTTCCGCCTCCGGTTCACACCCCTTGTCTGTGCCGACTCGGCGCACAGCACCGGCACTGACATGCACCTTTCTCTCAGCAAGTGGAGACGTTGTGTAGCAATAAAGCGCAAATACACTTTTACAAGAATGGTCCATGAAGGCTGTTCTAAGTTGAAGCAGTCACTAGGAAAGCAAATATTTGTCTTGTGTGCAAGTCCACATTCGCACTTTTGGGTTTGCTTATAAAGAGGGAAGAGCAGCCTCCACCTGGGCTGTGATGCTGTAAGGACCCCAGGGCTTTCAGTTTGTCTTGACAGCCTTGGTCCCCGGCTGGAGCAAGGAAGGCAGCACTGCTCTGTACCAAGGCTGCGTTAGCAGGTGACCAGTGGACAAGCGGAAGCCTAGAATTTGGCATGGTCTCTTCTTCCCTTTAAGAGATGAATGTAACACACTGGCAGACCTGATACTAACGTGTATGTCTAGGTTAGTTAAATAATCATAATAAGCAATCATAAACAGTAGTTGCATGTGTCAGTGTGTCTTCACACCCTCTGCTTTACAGAGGCCTAGTGGCCCAAAGGGATTGGCCAGCTCAGTGGGGCTGGGCTTCTTGTAGAGAAATGTGATGAGCCCTGGAAGGGAGGGTGTGACTTGCCACAGGCTTTGCTGAGCTCCTCCAGCACGCTCTTCACCCTCACTTGTCTTTCTCTTACTTTGTTAGAATTTCACTATAATTTATGTTAAGATGGGCTATCCACGCCTGCCGGTGGAGAAGCAGTGTGAACTGGCCCCCACGCTCCTGACAGCCATGGAAGGGAAACCCCAGCCACAGCAGGACAGGTGAGACTCCCTCAGCTTCCACATGCCCCAGGGTGTCAGCACGGGGTCGGTTTCCCTGGGGCAAATGTGTCTGCTGGCCATCTTCCAGCTGGCAGAAGACTTACCTTCTGTGTTACCAAAGCGATATTGTTTTGTTGGTGCTATCGTAAAGTGCCTTGATGTGAGCATATGGGAACAAAGTGAAGCAAATGGCATGTCTCTCAGTCTGCACGCATTACTTGTTTGCCAGATTCTGAAGCACATATTTCTATGTGATTGCCAAAGGGAGAATTCAGAAATGCTTTTCAGGAAAACACTTCTGTTGTGGAGGATGTAGAACATAAGGAATCAATGACCTTTTATGTCGCGTGGTCGTGGAAGAGGCTTGAGAGAACAAACACCCTTAGTCTCTAGCTATGTCCTGTAGTCTTAGCACGGAAAAGAAAAAAGGCAGGCTAGCAGCTGGGAGAAGATATGCATACATTATAGTTCTGATAAGGAAATGATTCCGGCAGTAGATACAGAAATCACAAACTCAGCAAAACCCAGAATAACCCATTAAAAAGTGGGCAAACTCTCTAAACAGACTTTCTGCAGAGAAGACGTACAGATAGCCCACGGCATCTATATATATGTGCGTGCGGCCTCTCTAGGGAAAGGTCCACCAAAACCACTGTGAGACAGCGCCTCCCTCTGGTGAACAAGGGCTGACGGGGGAGGGAAGAAGGAGCTGGCAGGCTGCTGAGGCTGGACTGCCATGTCCTGTGGAGGGCTCTGCAGTGTCTCCTCAGCGAGTGGGGAGACCTCACAATGTAGCGACACCACCCCTGGACATTAGTGGGAATGACCTGAAGGCAGTTGCCGGCAAGGATATAGATGCCTCCCCTATGTTTGTAGCAATATTATTGGCAAGAGTCAAAATAGGGATCCAACCTAATTGTCCAAAGGTAGATGATTATATAAAGAAGCGTATATATTCATCTTCATATTCAGTGGGATACTAGTCTACTGAAAAGATGAAATTTTGCCTTTTTTGATAAAATGGCTGGAACTTGAGGTGGTTACATAAGTAAATAAGGAAGTGAAAGACTATTAGTGATGATTTCACTTGTAACATTCACACTTGCAAAACAAAACAAGGAAACTAGCTCTCACACTCAGCACAGCCTGTGGTGGTTATGTAGGGGATGAGTGGGGGGGGGCATGGAGAGGATGGGAAGGTGTTTGTTTTGTTGTTGTTGTTGTTGTTATCTTTATTTCTTGACTAGAGACAGCCAGAAATCGAGAGAAGCAGGTGATAGAGAGGGAGAGAGACAGAGACAGCTGCAGCCCTACCTCACCACTCGCAAAGCTTTCCCCCTGCAGGCAGAGACCGGGGCTCGAACCTGGGTCCTTGCACATTGTAACATGTGCGCTCAACCAGGTGCACCACCACCCGGCTCCAAGGAAGGGGGTTTTGATGTGATGGGCCTGGAGTTTGGCTGGTAGCTTTAATAAGCCCTGTGGACAGGGCGAGGCGTAGACCTGGACCCCTGAAGTTTATGCCACTGTGAGGCAAGACTGAGCAAAAACAGCAGAATAGAGTGGAGGGGCCTGGGTGGGCACATGCATCACCGTGCACTTGGACTTTAGGGCTCAGGTTCAAGCCCCAGGTCCCCACCGGCAAGGGGGAAGCTTCAGGGGTAGGGGGCCAGGGCTGCACTGTTTGCCCCTTCTCTTCCTGTTCTGACCTTTTACCTTCTCTCAAAAAGGAAGATGGTGGGCAAAGTGCCAGGAGGGTCAGTGCAGCAAGCAGGTGACGTTAACACCGGAAATAGGTTTGGTGGCACAAAAATAAATAAATAAATATAGCCCTTGTTATAATTGCTCGATAGTTTTTGTTTTGTTTTTTATTTGCATGTATAACAATCTTAATTTTTTAAGTAGTTGCAATAAATGTGGTTGTTTTTTCAGCTTAATGCATCTTTTAATACCAACCCTTTTTCACATGAAATACCCTGTCAAATCACCAAAATCAGCTTCTCCGTTTAATCTTGCTGAGAAACCAAAGACTGTGCAGCTGCTCTCGGACTTCATGCTCGATGTCCTTCTGATGCCTTATGGGTAAGCCGAAGCGGAGCAGCGCCCTGCTCTTTACTGTGTGTGAGTCAGATTTTTAAATGATGAAAAATGACTGTGTAGTGAGTGGACATGCCCTGGGTTTCTCTTCCCCTTTTTCTTTTCTCTCCTCTTTATTTTTCTTTCTTTCTTTCTCCCTCCCTCCTTCCCTTCCTTCCTTCCTTCCTATCTCTCTCCTGTCTTTCTCTCCTTCCTTCCTTCCTTCCTTCTTTCCTTCCTTCCTTCCTTCCTTCCTTCCTTCCTTCCCCCCCCTTTTTTTTTTTTTTGCTATTGTACAGCTCAGCTCTGGCATATGGTGGTTTGGGGGTGTTGAACCTGGGACCCTGGAGTCTCAGGCATGAAAATCTCTTTGCAGAACCATTATGCAGTGTCCCTGGCCCGTGACCCAGGTCTCCTTCTCTGTGTCACTGTCTTCTTAACTCTAGCTCACCTAAGTGACCTTCAAGAGTGTATGCTTTCAGTCTTCACTGGTCCAAACTGAATTCATTCTTAACTCATAAAAATAATTTGTTTTGTTTATTAGTGCTGTCATGATTTCCCTAGCCAATCACATGTGCAGTTATACATCTTATATCTTTTTATTTATTTTAAGATTAATTTCTTTCACGAGTGGGGAAGGGGCAAGATAGAGAGAGAGAGAGAGAGAGGGAGGGAGGGAGGGAAGGAGGGAGAGAAGAACAGCATTAAATATATATGCTGTGCCAGGGATAAACTCAAGGTCTTAAGCTTTACAGGTACAGAGCAGTAGTGCTGGGCTACCTCCTGGGCTACCTTTATGCTTTTACACACACACACACACACACACACACACACACACACACACACACACACACTACCTATACACACTCCCTGCATACACACACACTGTATTCACATGCACACATACACACATGCACTGTTTTTCCATATGTGTGTCAGGCATTGAACCCAGGGCCTCATGCGGGCAAGACATGCACTGTCCTGCTCAGCCATGCTCTCTCCTGTTGAGCCACCCCTGGCTCTTTTTCCTTTCTTTCTTTCTTTCTTTCTTTCTTTCTTTCTTTCTTTCTTTCTTTCTTTCTTTCTTTCTTTCATCTCCAGGGTTATCACTGGGGCTTGGTGCCAGCACTACTCCAGCACGAATCCACTGCTCCTGGAGGCTATTTTTCACATTTTTGTTGCCCTTGTTGTGGTTGTTACTGTTGTTGGACAGGACAGAGAGAAATGGAGAGAGGAGGGAAAGACAGAGGGAGAGAAAGACAGACACCTGCAGACCTGCTTCACCGCTTGTGAAGCGACCCCCCTGCAGGTTGAGAGCTGGGGGCTCGAACGGGGTCCTTATGCGGGTCCCTGCGCTTTGCTTAACCCGCTGCGCCACCGCATAGCCGCTCTTCAGTCATGAATCTCACCCAGCTTTTTCTCTTCCCTGTTCCTGTGCTGTCAGCCCCAGAACCGGCCTCCTCCCAGAACCTCTCCTGTGCTAAACCCTACCTCTTGTCTGCTGTTTTAACCAGCTGCTCTTCAGAACTCTCTGCACTGCCAAGCACAATAAGTGTATTACGTGTGCACGTGTCATCTGTATAGGCTTGACTTCTGTGTGACAGCAGGGAATGAACTCAGGAGTTTGTATATACTTGGTACCACTGCCTCTCTGGCTCCTTTACTTACTTATTTATTTCCTAGAGAGGAAAGAGACAAAGAGAGATTGTATAGCACCCCTCTTTGTTTATCTGAAATTAAGAATGAAACAATTGCCTGGAAGTGGTGGGATCATGCCTGTGTGAGGGAGGGCCCTTAGTGTAGCAAAAAAACAAAGCAAGAAGCGACTTTGGGCTGTTGCTTCCACTCACGACAAACACGTGCTCATGAATCTCACAAACTCTCCTCTAAATGCCCTTCAGCCTCTACCTTTTTTTTTCTTTCCCAAACCCCTTTGAGGAGAAGTTGATTTACAAGACTCTGATTTCAGAAGCACGACTAAGTATTCCCAGTATTCCAACCCTCTGTGTCTCTGATAGAAATTTCATTTCTTTGACATTGTTTCTCCTTTGTTATAACAGTAAGTACCTGTGTATTGGTATGTCGCCCATTTTTGCTTTAATTGTTGCCGCACCCACCTTCAAGTAGAGAGCTTTCTTATCTTGCTCTGATTCTGTGCAGGTTGGAAACTCCTTTGAGTTCAATTATTTTCTAGGTACCTAACCACTGTATATATGTGGAGCTGTCATATATATATATGTCTATGTATACCAATATCTATCTCAATGTCTGTGTATCTATATATCGCAGCCCTTTCTTCTCTAACTTACTCTCTTTCTGCTCATCTTCTCTGGTGGTAACTATATTTTCTGAATTTTTATTTATTTATGTTTGAAGATTTTATTTGTTTACTAATGAGAAAGGAGAGAGAGAGAGAGAGAGAAAGAACCAGACATCACTCATGTAGGGATTGAACTGAGGACCTCATACCCACTGCACCGCTTCCCCCACCACTATTTTCTGACTCTCCGACACTCCATCTTCACTTCTGCCACCTCTGCCTGTTCTTTCTCATCCCTTTGCCACGTGATGACACGCCAGCCGCAGAAGGCAGACCAGGCCTTCCACCTTCTGTTCTGCACTCTAGCACTTGGCATGGTGTTTGACACAACATTATTATCTAGCAGTCATTGATGATCACTTACAGCCAGCAGACCATAAAAACCTTTTAAAGCTGTGAAATTAGACGGCAACCACAGCTGGCAAGTGACGACAGCCCTGGTAAATGAAGGTAGAGGCCATATTTAATTTGGCTGCGTATTTTATTCAAGTTAAAGATGTGATTTCTCGTGAGTGAAAATTTACCTCGTTTATTTAAAAATATTAGTCATTCCCTAACAGGTACTTTTTTCAGCAAATGATTTTAGCAGTTGACTAAATATGTCACATAAGTAATATGGCACAGTTACTACTGTGTCCTAGGCCCCAGGTGTAACTTTAATTGTAATGGCAATTCTGTTTTGATAATGCAGTCTGATAATGGGATTTGTCACCGTAGCATATTAGAGTTTGAAGGGAGATTCCTGCCAAACAGTTTCATTTTGTAGATGAGGAAAACTAGATTAAATAGGTCAAAATGAATATACCAGAAATTGTAATGTGTAGAGAAAACAGTGAAACAAGATGATTGATAAGTGGCTACAAGGGTCCTTATGTGCTCAGAGAGGAACGGCAACTCTTTGACTTTTCATTTTTATGCCTCCAGGGCTATTGTTGGGCTTGGTGCTGGCACGACGAAGCCACTGCTCCTGGTGACCTTTTTTTTTTTTTTTTTTTTTTTTCCAATTTTTTTTCCCCTTTGGTAGGGCAGAGAGGAATTAAAGAGTCGAGAGGGAGACTGAGGGAAAGGAAGAGAGAGACAGTGCAGACCTGCTTCACTGCATGAGGCTCACCCCTGCAGGGGAGGGGTGGGGCTTGAATGGAATGTCAGTTCTCATGATTTTTTTTTTCTTTTTTAATTAAAAGAGCACTGCTCACCTCTGGCTGATGGTGGTGCAGGGGATTGAACCTGGGACTTTGGAGCCTCAGGCAGGAGAGTCAGTTTGCATACCCATTATGCTATCTACCCCTGCTCAGTTCTCACGATTTTTTTTCTCTTTTTGGTTCCTTTAAATTTTTAAGTTTGCAGGGGTAGGGAGTGCATTCTGTACTTACGTGATGAATGGTTTGTAGGTTACATGGGGTTGGGTTTTTCTTTTCTTTTCCTTTCTTTTTGGCTCACAGATCTTTTGCTGAGGCCTTGTACCTGTGCCAGTTCTCTGCTCCCATTGGAGCCCCCCCTCCCTCACCCCCTGCCCCGTAAGAGAATGAGTGACAGAGAGAAGGAAGCGAGTTATCTCATGCAGTGGTGTGACGAATTCAGGGAGAAGGATGGGGAGGGTGGGGGAGAAAGCACAATGGTTATGCAGAGACTCTCCTGCCTGAGGCTCCAAAGTCCCAGGTTCAGTCCCCTGCACCACCATAATAAGCCAGAGCTGAGCAGGACTCTGGTTAAAAAAAAGTCATCCCTGAGGCTCTGAAGTCCCAGGTTCAGTCCCCTTTACCACCATAAGGCAGAGCTGAGCAGGACTCTGGTTAAAAATAAATAAATAAATAAATAATTGCAGCTTAAGAAACATTGAAATGAATACAACAATACTTGCACTCTGAGCATAGAAAAAGCTTTGCATCCTGTGTTTTTGCCAAGGAAAAGCTCCAGATGCAGTTGTTCCGCAGACTGAGTGAACAAAGTGCTCGTGGTCCCGGTTATGGGGCTGTGGCCACGCTAAGCGGATGCTCTCTGTGCAGCTGCTGAAAGCTGTTCCAGAGTTGACGCGGGTGCTGGTGAAAAGTTAGATTTGGTTGTCTTTCGGAAACGTGACAGTCGAGTGCTCTGCGTTTGCGCATTTTCATGGAGGGGGTGACATTTTTATATCTTTGCAGATTTGTGTTAAGTGAATCTCAGAGTCGCCAGAGTTCATCCTCAGCACAGGGCTCTTCCCCCAGCAGCGGGGGCACTCCTGGCCTGCCACAGCCTCCCCCGGGGATGAGCTTTTACTCGGCTAAACGCGTCATTGGTGACGTCCCGTGGACGCCTGAACAGCTGGAGCAGGTAACGCCTGCCACACTGCCCCCGCCCGGCTGAGCTGTCTGTCTGTCTGTCTCAGCCCAGTGCAGTAGCTTGAAAGGGGACTGGTGTAAGGCTTCTTCCTCAGGCCACTTATTTGGAAGCCCCAGGGGGAGGAGGGAGGAGTGGGAAGTGCTTCTTAGTTTTTCCCCATAGCCTTACCTATTCAAGTACAAAATGCAGCCCACTTTTGACTTGATTATGCTTCTAATTGTAGGTTAATAGTCATCTTGCTGCTTTGGTACAGTTAAGATACAATCTGTCAGGGGGCCTGGTGGTAGCGCAGTGGGTTAAGCGCACATGGTGTGAAGCTCAAAGACCAGCCAAGGATCCCGGTTCGAGCCCCCGGCTCCCCACCTGCAGGGGAGTTGCTTCCCAGGCGGTGAAACAGGTCTGCAGGTGTCTGTCTTTCTCTCCCCCCCTCTGTCTTCCCCTCCTCTCTCCATTTCTCTCTGTCCTATCCAACAATGACATCGGTAACTACAACAATAATAAAAAGCAAGGGCAACAAAAGGGAAAATAAATAGATAAGTATAAAAAAAATAATAAAACAGACCGTTGCTCTACAGAGAAGGTGCCACCCTCCCTGTATCTGTCATCAAGCACCTCAGGGAAGGACAGATGAGATCAGTATGGAATTGTTTGGGAATTCACGCAACATGGGTTGGTCTCCAGTCCTTCCTTGATCTCTCCATGCTGTCTAACTGGTCTGATCTTCTTCTTTTTGGGAATGTAAGTGACCAGTGATGAAAAACAGTGTCCCTAGGAGATGGAGAATGAGCAGTGGTGCGTCCTGGCCACCTTTAGGGCACTTTGCCTGGTCGTGTCTCTCTCTAGACTCTCTCGTCAGAGCTGAAAAGAGCGACGTGGGGATGAGAGGGATACGGCCGAAGCCGCTCCCCACCACGGGCCACGGGCCAGGCCGTGCCGAGCACTCGAAGTCACAGCAGCACCGCTGAAGTGTCCACATTGTTCCATTTTCTAAAAGTGACTGAGGCTTTGAGAGTCAGTACTTTTAGTACTGCTGGATTTTGAATCTAGTTCTGCCTTTGTGCTGAAACTATGAGTGCTGGAAATAGCTGTTGCCATCAAATTATAATTTTATATTGGTCATTAATTTGCTAATTTCTAAGAACCCCTCTGTGACTGATGTTTTTTAAAAAAATATATTTAATTTCAAAATCTAATGTTGAAATGAAGGGTTTAATTGCAGTGATATAAGCTGTTTTTCTCTAGTTTTTAGTTTTTCTTCTGGATAAGACAGGTTTTATTTTTTAATGATGATGATGTAACATGTCAAATAGTACAGAACATTATAAAGAAAAGTTTAAAATTGCTTAGGATTCTAGGCCCTAGTCTGTCATTTTTCTGTGGCTTGCTGTTTGTGAATAGGTCTGTATGGACACAAATGCAGTTTCAGGCAGTGCAGTATCACATAGTTATGTTACCCCTTTGCATTTCGTAGTATATCAGATTTTAAATTTCATACTTTTTAATGTCGGTACAAAATTTAACTACATGTAAACCATAGCAACTGTTATATAACTGACGTTTAAGGTAAAGACTGCTTTTCTAGTATATTTCTTTTAAATACCGTCTGTAGTGAAATTCTTAACACGTTGCATGAAGTTCCAGCAGAATCTGTCTTCTGAATGATTCATTCTAGCCATTCAGCTGCAGGACTGTTCCATTAGATTTCACTTTCATTCACTCAGCTATGTCTGAAATCATACTGTGTTCAGCATGTAGAAATACGGAGAAGAAGAATTACTTTTCCAACAATAGAGTAGAGTGAGCTCCAGCCCAATTACTACTTTCTTTTTGTGAACTATCATAACGATCCATGGAACACTTTATTCTTAACGTACGCTTACCTATAGACTCCAAGTTTGGGGTCTAGTTCAAGACTTCATCATGCAGACAGGCTGTGTGGCTAGCAAGGAGTGGCTGTCCTGTCACAGGTCATGGAATTTGAGAGACTTGGGTTTGAACCCTGCCCTCTTTATATACTGTGTGTCTTTATTCCTTAGCTTTGCCTCAAAGTCCTCATCTGGAGGATGAGTACAAGTATTCTTCTGTGTGGACCCTGAAGGTTAAGCGGCTGTGTAGTCCTACACAGCAGAGGCCCAGGGGAACTGCCGTTGCTTCCTATGAGGCCTCTGTTAGGACATTAGGATAAGTGAACAGTTACTTTTTTGTTCCTGTCTTTTGTATCTCTGACCATCACGGAGGCTTCTTCCTTTGGTTTGTCTGCAGTGCAAACTGGGTATAGTGAAGTTCATAGAAGCTGAGCAGGTGCCTGAACTGGAAGCTGTTCTCCACCTAGTGATTGCTTCCAGCGACACACGCCACAGCGTAGCCACGGCAGCTGACCTGGAGCTGAAGAGCAGGCACAGGTAAACTCCTTTCCGCTCAGCTCAAGACACTTGGCAACTCAGTCAAGGTTGTTATTGATCCACTGACATTATTAATTCAAATAGTCTTAGAAAGCAGGCTTAAATTGTTTTACTTTATTGCCACTGTGGGGCTTGATGCCAGCTTGATGAGTCCACTGTTTCTGGCAGCCGGTTCTCCCTCCCTCCCTCCCCTCCCTCCCTCCTTCCTTCCTTCCTTTCTTTTTATTTGATAGGACAGAGAGAAATTGAGAGGGGAAGAGGAGACAGAGAGGGAGAAAGAGAGACACTTGAATCCTACGTCACTGCTCATGAAGCTTCTCCACTGCAAGTGGGGAGCAGAGACTTGAACCCAGTTCTTTGTGCATGGTACAATGTGCCCTCAACTGGTTGTCCCACCAGCCAGCCTCCACAAACAGTTTATAGTAATTATTTACAAAAATACAACCTGCAATCTCAATCTTTTTTTTTTCCTGTACCTTTATCTCAAGAGAATCATTGAAAAGAAGAAAAATATTTTATTTAGAAAAATGTTACCTATTCTCTCCTTCTGTTTCTTATGATTGTAAGAGAATCGGAAGCAGATACATTCTTTTTTTTAATTAAAAAAAATTTTTTTTATTTAAGAAAGGAGACATTAACAAAACCATAGAATAAGAGGGGTACAGTCCCGCACAATTCCCATAACCCGATCTCCATATCCCATCCCGTCCCCTGACAGCTTTCCCATTCTCTATCCCTCTGGGAGCATGGACCCAGGGTCGTTGAGGGTTGCAGAAGGTGGAAGGTCTGGTTTCTGTAATTGCTTCCCCGCTGAACATGGGTGTTGACTGGTCAATCCATACTCCCAGCTGGAAGCAGATACATTCTTCAACGAGCATATAGATCCCTGCAATGGGGGATATTAAATATAATTTCTTATAATTGTAAGAGAATTGGAAGCAGATACATTCTTCAACGAGCATATAGATCCCTGCAATGGGGGATATTAAATAAACTGTTTCTTTCTGGGACACTAACAAGAGATATAGATCTACATGTACATGGCCTTCAAATCATGGCAAGTGACTAAGACAGGATACAAGATGTCCTGATGGTGAAAATATAAAATGATCTGTGTACTGGTTTTAAAATGATACGTAAAAACTGAAGGGTAGCATACAAAATTGAAGTTATTTGGTTGGAAATAACTCAGTGTTGGAGTAGTTTTTAAAAACTTTGTTTTGGGGTGCTGGGTGGTAGCGCAGATGGCTAAGTGCACCTGGCGCCAAGCTCAAGGACCGGCATAAGGATCCCGGTTCGAGCCCCCGGCTCCCCACCTGCAGGGGGGATGACTTCACAAGCAGTGAAGCAGGTCTGCAGGTGTCTGTCTTTCTCTCCCCCTCCGTCTTCCCCTCCTCTCTCCATTTCTCTCTGTCCTGTCCAATAGCAATAATAACAACAAGGCAACAAGGGTAACAAAGTGGGAAAAAATGGCCTCCAGGAGCAGTGGATTCATAGTGCTGGCACCGGGCCCAGTGATCACCCTGGAGGCAAGAAGAAAACAACAACAACAGCAACAACAGAAACCCAAACAACAACTGTGTTTTTGCTTTGGTGCTCGGAGAACAAGGGAGTGTGGATAAGGCCATAAAAGTTTACAAAGTTCCTCACGTCATGCTGCTCTGGGGTGAGAGCGTTGATCCCCGCAGTCAGTCATGCTACTCAAGTTCATCCCCCAGCCCCATAAGCCAGAAGTTTGCTCTGGCAAAGAATAGACAAACAAACAGAAGAGAAAGAAACATGCTCCACACTGTTCTGATTCATCTCACTCAGGGCCCACACAGGGGTCAGCCTGAGGGACAGCAGCACCGCCGCACTGTGGAATTCAGTGGCCAAACTGGGTCTGTGTCCTCAGAGAAGCGGATGCTGGGAGCCAGGGTCAGGGACACTAGAGCAGTGCCAGGGAGCACCCAGGCTCATGCTCATGACTTCAGTCAGGACGACTCTCGTCACTTGACACTTGAATCCCAGCTGGCTGAGCAGAAGCCTCTTGCCCTGCTGTGCTGGACTAGTCTAGAACAGCTCAGGTCTTGGGGCTTGTTTCACAGCATTGGTCCTAAGAGTAGCATACAGCCCAGGTGTTTTTTCCATATAAATAATCATTTTTTAATTGGGGGATTAATAGCTTATAGTCGACACTGAATACAGTTGTTGGTGCGTGTGCAGAATATCTCAGTTTTCTATAAAGCACCCCCCCAACCTGCGTCCTCCTCCACCATCATGCTCCAGGACCTGGCCCCCCTCCCCCTTGACTTTGGTGCAGTGCACCATCTCCAGTCCACGTCCTGCTCTGTGTTCCCCTTCTGTTCTTGCTTCTCTACTTCTGTCTGTGAGTGGGATCATCCCATATTCATCTTCTCTTTCTGACTGATCCCACCCCACTCTCTATGATTCCTTCCAGCTCCATCCCAGAGGAGGTGAAGAAGGTGAATTCACCATTTATAGTAGCAGAGTAGTATTCCACTGTGTATACATACCACAGCTTACTCAGCCACTCATCTGTTGTTGGACACTACCAAATTGGGTCTTAGGATACAATGATGTGAGTGGTTAACCGGTGCACCCTCGCCTGGTCCCTAAGGATACAGGGATCTTTTGAATTAAGGTGGTATGATATACATCTTTGTTTTTTTTTTTTTTTTTTTTTTAATTTATAAAAAGAAAACATTGATAAAACCATAGGATGAGAGGGGTACAACTGCACACAATTCCCACCACCAGAACTCCATATCCCATCCCCTACCCTGATAGCTTTCCCATTCTTTATCCCTCTGGGAGTATGGTCCCAGGGTCATTGTGGGATGCAGAAGGTGGAAGGTCTGGCTTCTGTAATTGCTTCCCCGCTGAACATGGGCGTTGACAGGTGGATCCATACTCCCAGCCTGCCTCTCTCTTTCCCTAGTGGGGCAGGGCTCTGGGGAAGTGGGGCTCCAGGACACATTGGTGGGGTTGTCTGTCCAGGGAAGTCTGGTCAGCATCATGGTAATGGAGCCTGGTGGCTGAAAAGAGAGTTAATATACAAAGCCAAACAAATTGTTGACCAATCATGGACCTAAAGGCTGGAATAGGGCAGATGAAGAGTTGGGGGGGGGGGGGGTCCTCCATTTTGTAGATAGCTAGTAGGCATATTTTAGTTATGTTCCAAAGGGCCTGTGGCTATACTAGTTTTTTTTTCCCCCTGAGTCTGAAATCTGATATGCAAATGGATCCAAGTTATTGTCTGGGGAGATGATTTCATGGCTCGAAAAAGGACCAGAAAGCTGAATCAGGGAAGAGAGGAGCTCCCAAATATGGGGAAGGGGTATAAATATTGTTGACTGTAAACCCCATCGATTTGATGTGATCTGGGGCCCATAATCAGCTTAGGAGCCTGTGTGACCTCTGCATCCCTGTAGATCTGAGCTCACATTCTGTGGTCATGAGTAGGAACATTCCAGGCTGCCCCAATATCAGGACCCATCTTCCTCAGGTGTAGCCTAGAGTGTTGTATGTTGTCCAGCCTCCCTTCAGAGGATGGAACATTCTCTACCACTGTTGCTCCAAGTTGAGGGCAAGGTCCTATGGGGACCCACAAAGGGGTCTGTTGTGTTGTTCCTGATAGGGATGACCCGTGACAATGGAGAGAGGGATTTATTCGCGGTCTAGGCCCATCAGGTCTGTGTGGGAATCTCAGGACTCCCCGACTAGGGCCCAGGCTGATGGGGAGGTTTTCTTCTTCTTTGAAAGCTAACTTTAGTAGAAGTTGTTTTTCCCCCTTTTTCTATAATGTCAGTTGCACAGTAGACCTGTGTCGTTTTTCCTAATATCCTTTGGTAACAAATCTTGGAGCTATGACTTTTTGAAATTATTGAGGTGAGAAGAAAAATCATTTTAACAGAAGTTGTTTAAACCTCCCACAGCTTAATTGACTGGAATAATCCTGCCATTATTAATAAGATGTTCAAAGTATACCTTGGAGATATACCACTGAAGACAAAAGAGGTAGGCCACTTTGCTCTATTCTCATACCATCATAGAAACATTGTGTTGACTTGAGCTGTATATTCTTGAACATTTTTGCTTAGTGTTTTACTTTTTTCCATTTAAGCTGATCCTATGCTACAGTCTTGAAGCTATGTCGTGTATGTATGTTGGAACACGCTAACATGTTTACTGTCAGCCAAGGTGCTTGGAAAGCCATGGCATATTATCCAGACTAGGGAACAGCAAACCTCTGTAGAGACTTTGGATTTTGCAGGCTGTCTCGTCTGGTTCTAAGGCTGCAAATTCTCAACTCTGATGTAACACAGAAGCCGTTGTAGACATGGTACTGAGTGAATATGGCTGGGGGCCAGTAAAACTATGGACACTGAAGTTTGACTGTATATGATTTTCATATATTTCACAATACTATTTTCTGATTAAAAACACCTTTTGAAGTGTTAAAACCTATTTTTTTCTTTGTGGAGTCAGTCAGGACCATACACATGTGTGACTTCACCATTTCTGGTCACCTTTTCATTGTGACAGAGATAGCAGACTGCTGGGTCTTCAATCTGGGCTTGTGCCCCACAAGGTGAGCTGTCTCTAGCACTAAAACTTTATTTAATGGGCTGGGGTAGATAGCATAATGCTTGTGCAAAAAGACTTCCATCCTGAGGCTCTGAGTTCCCAGCTTCAGTCTCCTGCATCACCATAAACCAGAGCTCAACCATGTCCTGGTAAGAAAACAACAACAACAACAACCACCACCGGAAACAAAGCAGAACACCTTGCATTTCACTTGGGCTTTACCAAGACAGATTTTGAACGGAATTTGACCCAGGGGCTATAGTTTACTGACCCTCCTGGTCTAGAATCTAGGACAGTGATAGTTGGGTTCTTCTGAACTTTAAAAAACAGTGTTTACTTAATAATAGATTCTGTTTAGTTTGTAATATTTAAACATTTTCCAAGTCCACTTTCAGACATTGTATGGTTATTTGTTTTTTCCTTGAGCTATAGTTTTTTTTTGTTTGTTTTTTTTTAATTAGACTAGTCTCAGTCGACTGTACAGAAAGAGCAGTGAATTAGGGACTGGCACATAGCTTTTATGAGTTCAGAAAGGCTGCATGGGGAAGGGGGGCAATCTGTCTGGTCACAGCATTTCCCAGAACCTTGCTCTTCACGTGGAAACTGAAAGGGTTCCATCAGGTCTGAGGTTGCTGCCTGCAGACACTTGTCAGGTGATAGAGAAGCTTGTAGACGTCTGTTGAGAACGGGAGGACTTGCTGTTTCGTCGCAGAAGTGATGATGGCCAGCTGCTGGGTAGCATGGGCCAGGGCAGTGTGACCAGCTGATACGGCCCTCGTCCTGTTCACTGTCAGCACTCATGGCCCAAGGGGAAAAGAGTGTGTGTACACGAAGGAGAGAATCAGACTGGGCTTTACTTGAAATGACCTTGAGGAGGTAGTAAGGATTATTTTTGCTTGAGGCATGCCCAGACAGACCATGGTTTGTGCTGTCAGCTTTGGCAGGTATCTTCTCTAAAGTGAGCGAAAGAGGCTTTAGGAATGATAAAATGACTCACTGGCAGTGATGAAACTCGAACTTTGAAGCAAACACTAGAATTTTGGGAATTTGTATTCATTCTAATGAGCCTAGTGGCTTGAAAATACTTTTAGACTACTGGTGAGGCTGTGGTTATGTGAACATGTGACTTGAGGGGGTACTTTATGTCCAGATGTCTGCTTAGCTCAGAGAGTGAGCACACAGAGGTGAAGGAGCTGTGCAGCATGCACGACAGACTAGTGGTATTTAGAGTACGGCTTGGATTGCTCAGGGCTTCTAGTCTAAGTGGCAACCCACCTGTAAGTGACTTCTGTCTGTCAAGCTTTGGTGTACAGTCAGAGTATCCTTAGTTACCAGAACCAACTGAAACATCCCCAGTTTTCCCAAGGACATGTTTGTGTGAAACTGATTTTTTTTCTCACTGCTTGAAGTAACATTTCAACAAAGGATGGCGGAGACGACAGAAGAGTTTGTTTCTTCCATAAAGTTGCACATTGAAAACATTTACAGAAGCTGCAGAACTACACTACTTTCTCTCTGTTTTGGAAAATATATTTCTTAGAGCATGCTATTTATGAAAATATGAGTGTTTTAACGTTGTGGTGTGTGCCTGGTGATCAGCCAGTGTCAGACCTAGCGTCCCCATGTGAAGGTTGGACTTCCCTCAGCTGTATCCTGAGCCTGTTAGGGTCATGGTTAAGTGAGCAAATAGTTGATTTTTGGTTTGATTTCTGACATAGGAAATGTCAACAGGTGTTCCAATACAGGTTAAAATACAAGTAGACAGTCATTTCTGAGGATGTAAAGAGGTCAGGCTGTAAGGATGCTGAGAGATCACTTGATTTAGATAATGCTCATTGCTGTTAAGAGTTCAAGACAGTCTTAAAATGTTGAATCATAGCAGATCCACTTTTTGACAGGGAGCCGTCCTAAAGCCAGAGCTGAAGCGGGACCCAGTCAGCACGAGAGTCAAGTTGAAGATCGTGCCCCACCTCCTCCGGTCCAGACAAGCTGCAGAGACCTTCCCAGCCAATATCCAGGTAATTGGGAAGTAGCCTGTTTACGACATTCACGCTTGTTAAATTAGAGAAGAAACTAAATCAGTGACTTGTTGTTATTTAACTTAAAAAGGGTTTGGGGGCAGGTGCGGTGGGTGAAAGGATTCACTGCGGGAGCTGGGAACTGGTTTAAACAATACACGGTTTATTAGGGTGATACATGTAAAAGGCAAAATAAGCACTTATCAGCAAGGGTGAAGAGTACCCTAGGTCCATAAGGTCTGAGTATAGTTATCAAAGGTTCAGTCCCGTAAGATAAACAACTATCAGCTCTGCTAAAGGTTGCTCGTGGCTGTAGAGGGGTCTAAAAGTTTACCGGCTAGCAGAGTCACACGTGTTCAGTTCCCAGGAGAAGTAGCTGTGGCGGACACTCCACTGAGATGCACCTGACCAGGAGAAGCAGCAGCAGCCAAAGAGCCACATGCTCAAAGCCCCTGCTTTATACACTCCCTTCTCCGAGCACCTCCTCAGGGTGCTGTCGTCCCAATTCACAAGGATTAATGAGACTCACTGTCTTCTGCTCTACCTCAATTTAGGTAGAAAAGTGAATTTTAAAACTTTTCTTATAGGATATATGTCATATACAGTTATCATTTATGCTAAATATATGGTCCTATTCTATCTTTTTAATTTTTTTATATCTTTTTAATTTTACTAGTGCTTTATTATTGATTTTAAAAAATTATGTGATAATATGGCTATAATTCCACACCATTCCCATCACCAAAATTTTGTGCCATTGTCCCCTCCATCGGAAACTACAGCAGTTCTCCGAAGGTTACAGATGTGGGCGACTATTATTTCTATAGCTGCTCCAGTTATATATATTTGGCAGTTTTTTCTATGGTCCTGCCTCTATTCCTTTCTTTTTTCTAAGTTTATTTATGAAATAAAAATAGAAAACATCGGCAAAACCATAGAATAAGAGGCTGAAATTCCACACATTTCCCACCACCAGAGTTCCATATCCCATCTCCTCCATTGGAAGCTTTTCTAGTCTTCCCTCCTTTCTTTCTTTCTTTCAGATTTTATTTATTTATGAGATAGTTGGAGAGAGAAAGAACCAGACATCACTCTGGCACATATGCTGCCGGGGATTGAATTTGAGACCTCATGCTTGGGAGTCCAAAGCTTTACCACTGCGCCACCTCCCGGACCACAGCTTTCCTATTCTTTATCCCTCTGGGAGCATGGTCCCAGGATCATTATGGGGAGCAGAAGGTGGGAAGTCTTTTTTTTTTTTTTTTAAATTGCTTCTCCAATGGACATGGGCATTGACAAGTGGATCCGTACTCCTGGCCTATCCCTATCTTTCCCTAGTGCTGCAGGGCTCTGGGGAAGTGGGGGTCCATTGGTAAGGTTGTCTGTCTGTGTGAGTCAGGTTGACGTCATGGCAGCATCTGCAACTTGGGTGTTTGGAACGTGTGTTCCTTTGCCTCCTCCTCTCTTGTGGGAACTGGTTCAGTAGTTCTTGTAAGGTGGGGTTGATTGGGGCAAGTTCCTTTAGTTCTTGAATATTTGAGAGAACCTTTATTTCTCCCTCACATTTGAAGGATGATTTTGCAGGATACAATATCCGTGGCCGGAATTCCCTCTCCTTTAGAACTTCGAATATGACATTGCACTCTCTCCTGGCCTTTAGTTTGTGAAGAGAAATCTGATGAAAGTCGTTTAGCTGCCTTTGTATGTAACTCCTTTCCTTTCCCTAGCAGCCAGCAAAATTTTTCCTTGTCGTTGACTTTCGATAGTTTTACAGTAATGAGCCTCGGTGTTGGTCTTTTTGTATTTATAAATCTGGGTGATCGTTCTGCCTTTTGGATGAGAATGTTCTGATGGTTTCCTAAGTGAGGGAAGTTCTCAGCTAAAATTGCTCTGAAAATGGACCCTGGGCCTTTGGCCTTACCACTCTTATATTCGATCTTTTGACGGAGTCTGCAATTTCACAGAGAGCCGCTTCGGTCTTTCTGAACCATTCCTCTCCCTCGTCTCTGAATTGAAAGAGTGGCCTGGCCGTATCTTCTGGACAGGAGATTATGTCTTCTGAATGTGTGATTATTGATTATTTATTATTTCTGAGTGTGTGGCCCTACTTCCTGAGCCTTCTACCTGGGCTGGGTGGCCGTTAGTGTCTTTTACTCCCTGGAGCTCTGAGTGAAGTTCTTCTTTCCAGATTTGAAGATTCTTAGTGAACTCTGTTATAAGTTCCTCTCGTGTGTGTTTTAATTCCATAGTAACATGCCCTTTTAATTCTTGCTCAAGTTCGTGGAGCGTCCTCATAATGAGCTTTCTGTAGTCTGTCTCTGAGAGTGTCTGTGAATCAGTAATTCCTTGGGTTTCCTCTGTCTCATTTCTGTCTGGCTGACACGGCCTGGTTGGCTGTTGCTTCTGTTTCTAGCTTGCGCATTTCTTGTGCTGCTTATTGCTGGCCAGCAGGTGGTGCAGTTGTGACCTCTAGGTTTCTCTTGTTGGCATGATCTGCCGCGTGTGGGACGGGTGGCAGGTGGTTGCTTTGGGCTGCCTTGTGGTCAGAAGTGCCCTGTTTGATGCTGTGTCCTCGCCTTGAAGTCAGAAGACCAGAGCGCCCCCCCTCAGTCAAAGACTGGGAGGTTTTCCGCCCCTGTCTCTTTTCTCCGGGCGCTAGGAACCCTGTGGCTTGCTTGCTGCCCTTCACGTGGAATCCCCACCACGGCGCAGCTCAGCCCTGCCGCCCCAGCTCTGATCTGACTTTGCTGCTCTTCAGCCCGCGCCCCTTTTCGCTCTAACCGCACGCGAGCCCCCACCCGAGGCTGCAGAACCTTCAGCTGTGGATTCTGACTGCCGCTGGGTCTCTCGCATTTATTGGTTGTTTTGGGAGAATGCAGCTGGGTCTCTCGAATTTATTTGTTTTGGGAGGAGAGGCAATTCAGTTATTCCTTGGCCAGGCCTCCCAGAAGTCCCTATGGTCCCATTCCCTTTCAGACTGGTGTTTTCCCGATGGTCTATTCTCCAAAAATGTTGCCACCAGAGACTTGATTACCTGGAAAAACGAGTCATCCTTGACAGAAATTCCCTGTGAAGGCGGTCGCCAAGTTGTCCTGGTCTGCTCTGATGTCCTTCGTTCCCTCCTGAATGCTGGCATTAATCCAGCCTGTCTTGTTTCGATCACAGCAGTGAGCTTTTATCTTGTTTTCTTGCTTCTAGCCTTGCCTATAATGGTGCTGTTTTCTGTCGCCAGAGTGACTTCTGCAGGGGAGACCCTTGCTCTCTGTTGGTGCTGCAAAGGCCCCCCCCCACCTTTTCATCTGACCAATGCCCAGCTCAGCTGTGGAGCCAGAGAGATTGAGCACAAATTTGTCTCAACTTCTTTCAAGCTAAAACCTCAACTTTTTTTTTCAGCTTTTCTTGTTATTTAATTTTTTTTTGTAAATAGTTTGTTACAAGATTGTAAGATTGCTCCACACCACACCACACCCCCCACCAAAGTTCTGTGTCCCCACCCTCCTCCACCTCCCAAACACAACCAACCACCAGAGTTCCCTCACAAGTCTTACAGCTGCTTCTGTTTTGTTTGGATTTTTTTTTCTCTTTTTGGCAAGTTTATATAAATCACATTTCTAGATTCCACATATGAGGAAGCCCACTGGTAGTTTGTCTTTCACCTCTTTATTTCACTAAGTCTAATCACTTGTAGCTCCATTCAGTTTTGATTCGATTTTTAATTGGCAGCCCAGGAGGGGGGGCAGCAGATACGGTGTTACATCCTCAAGTGTGAGCTCCCAAGTTTGATTTCCGGTATTGCATGTGCCGGAGTGATGCTCTGATCCTCTTGCTCATAAATGGATCTCAAAAAACTTGTGGAGTTGTCGGGCTGCGCGGCGGGGGAGAGAGAAGCGATTGGAGCGGAAAGGGAACACAATCTTTCTTCACGCGGGCGGTTCTGGCCATGTGGAGCTAGCAAAATGGCCGCCTCCTGCTATGCCACGCGCAGCGGCCCTTCTCTGCGCCCAGTCCCCAGGTGAGAAGGGGCAAAGGGAACTAAGCCGGCACAGCATCGGGCTTTATAGGGGAAAAGCCGGAAGTGGCAAGTCGGGTCGGGATTGGCTCGGAAACAAGGTTTCAGCTCTCTCTCGCGAGAATGGGCAGGGGGCGTGGAGAAAGCAAAGCACTGCAGGAATGGGGTTTCAGCTGGCTCTCGCGAGAATGGGCAGGGGGCGTGGAGAAAACAAAGCACTGCGGGAATGGGGTTTCGGCTGGCTCTCGCGAGGATGGGCAGGGGGCGTGGAGAAAACAAAGCACTGCGGGAATGGGGTTTCGGCTGGCTCTCGCGAGGATGGGCAGGGGGCGTGGAGAAAACAAAGCACTGCGGGAATGGGGTTTCGGCTGGCTCTCGCGAGGATGGGCACACCCTGAGGGTATCTGCACAGTTACACAACGCGGAGCCATTGCCGTGACAGCAGTGACTTCGCCGCAGTGGCGCGACGGCTGAATGGACTGAACTTGGGAACTCTGCCCGCAGTTGTCAGATTCACGAAGTTCACAGTTTCTCAGAGGTGGTAAAATGTTTCCGTCGTTATTTTAACCTGCTGGTCTGATAACGTGCCGGCGTTCCCCGCACTTCGTGCCCTAGCAGTAGATGGCTTCCGCAGTAGCGCAGGCGGGTAAGCGCACGTGGCGTGAAACTCGGAGACCGGCGTGAGGATCCCGGTTCGAGCCCCGGCTCCCCACCTGCAGGGGCGTCGCTTCCCAGGCGGTGCCGCAGGTCTGCAGGTGTCTGTCTGTCTCTCCCCCTCTCTGTCTGCCCCTCCTCTCTCCATGTCTCTCTGTCCTGTCCCACAACGATGACATCAGCAACAACAACAATAACCACAACAATGATAAAAAACGAGGGCAACAAAAAGGGAAGATAAATAAGAAATAGTATAGATATTGTTTATTTTGATAAGGGAGATAGAGGATAGGGTGCTTCCAGGGAGGGGAGAGGTGGGGAGGGAGATGCCAGAGCCCTGCTCAGCTCTGGCTCTTGGTGGTACTGGGCTTTGACCTTGAAACCTTGGAGCCTAATAAGTGCAGAACCATGATGCTGCCTCTCTATAAACTTTATATGTAGTTATTTAGGTCCTAGAAATAAGTCCAGCGGGTGGAGGGTAGACCGCAAATGCTTCTGTAAATAGACTCGTGCCTGAGGCTCCAGAGCTCCAGGTTCAATCCTCTACACCACACCATCAGTCAGGGTTGAGCAGAGCTGTGGTTAAAACAAAGAAAAGAAAGAAAGAAAAGTTCTGTCCATCCGTCTGTCTGCCACTCAGATGAGCCTGTTTTCTGAGGCTTTGGGCCAGATGCACGTAATGTTGCCTGGATTTTGAACACAAAAGCACACTTCTGCGCCTCCGCTGTGTGCCTTGGGCTTTATTTCCCCACAAAACCTTAGAGCCGTAGCTGCTCGTTGAGCTCGTACTGCCTGACCATTTGTCGCATGCCGTAGGGCACCGCTGTGTCTTCCGAGTCTTTGCCGGACAGTGCGGTACCTGACTCCATCTTGTCCTGGAGCGTTTGTAGAGTATGTGTACACCTGACTCTTTCTTAAAAGTTCTTTTGTTATCTTTATTTATTTATTTATTGGATAGAGACAGCCAGAAATCAAGAGGGAGGGCATGATAGAGAGGGAGAGAGACAGAGAGACACCCACAACACTGCTTCACCAGTTCCAAAGTTTTCCCCCTGCAGGTGGGGACCGGAGGCTTGAACCTGGGTCCTTGCGCTCTGTGCCATGTGCACCATAGCCTGGCCTCTGCACGCTGGACTCGTCACCCAGGCTACTGCCCGATGGTGAAGCTTCCTTCCTCCCCTCCTTCTCCTCTTCTCCTCTTCCTTCTCCCCTCCTTCTCCTCCTCCTTCTCCCCTCCTCCTCCTCCTCCTCCTCCTCCTTTTTCTTCTCTTATAGTTCATGGTACTTTTGTCTCGTGCGAGTTATGTAGCACTTGTCCAGTGCTGTTTTGTGCAGACACGTAGGGGACCAGGCCAGGAGAGAGATGGTGGGAGACCTTTTCTGACACAACCTCAGTGTAACACGCTGTGCGGCTCTCCGAGAAGCCTCCGCACCACGTGCTGCACAGCAGCGACACCGACTGACCTCTTCCCAGACGAGATTAGAGACAGAGTGGCTCAAATCCAGAAGGTACAAAATTACATAATTGGGCGAGGGGTCCAAATTCACGGGGAAGTTCTCCGGAAGTTACTGTATAAACGCGTCCTAGTAGGTGTGTTCGGCGGTCCATTCCGTGAATGGCTCCAGGGTCCCTGCTCCAGAGGGCCTCCATTTCCCCCTCCCGTGGACCCTGGTGGGGGCTGGACTCCCCAGCTGCAGAGTCAGCTCCCGCATAGACACACCTGTCATTGCTGAGTCAGGTCAGAAGCTGGTTTCAGGCACCCAAGTGTAGAGGTTATTCTTTGACTAGAGCGCAGCTCCGCTGTGGCTACTGGTAGTGTCGGCACTGAGCCTGGAGCCTTTGTGCTACCACTGTGCTGTTCCCTGGCCTTTAATTATTCATCAGATACTGTATTTTTATTTATTTATGAAATGAAAATATCAGCAAGACCACAGGACAAGAGGGCTACAACTCCACACAGTTCTCACCACCCTCTCCCTTGCAAGCTTCCCTATTCTTTATCCCTCTGGGAACATGGACCCAGGATCTTTATGGGGAGCAGAAGGTGGGAGTTCTACCTTCTGTCATGGGTGTTGGCAGGTGGACCCACACCCCCAGCCTGTCTCTGTCTGCCCCTAGTGGGGCAGGGCTCTGGGGAGGGGAGGCTCCAGGACACGTGGGTTAGGGCGTCTGTCCAGGGAGGTCAGGGTGGTGTCATGGTAGCATCTGGAACTTGGTGGCTGAAAAGCATTAAAATATAAAGCAGAACAAATTGTTGACTAATCAGGAACCTAAAGGCAAGAGTAGAGCAGATAAGATTTGGGGTCTTCATGTTGGAAAAAACTAATAGGTCTATTTTAGGTCTATTCCAAGGGGCCCAAGACTTTACTAGTTTTTACCTGAGCCCGACAGCTAACATGCAGGTGGACCAGAGATATTGTCTGAGAAGATGGTGTCGTAGTTGGGAATAGGACTAGAAAGCTGGATCAGGGCAGAGAGTATATGGGAAATATGGGAAAAGTATACAAATACCGTTAACTGTAACCCCATCGATCTGATCTGGGGTCCACATTCAGCACAGGAGCCTGTGTGACCTCTGCATCCCTGCAGGTCTGAGCTCACAGTCTGTGGTCACGGCTGGGAACACTCCAGGCTGCACTCATTGCAGGACCCGTCATCCTCGGGTGGTAGGCAGAGTACGTTGACCCAGCCTCCCTTCAGAGGATGGAACATTCCCCACTATTATTGATCCACATTGAGGGCAGGGTCCTATAGGGGCCCACAGAGGGGTCCGTTGTGTTATGTTGTTGCTGATGGAGACGGGCAGTGACAGTAGAGAGGGACCTGTTAGAGGACCTGTTAGAGGTCTAGGTCTAGGTCATGTCTGTGGCATCCCAGGGCTTCCTGACTAGGGCCTCGTAGCGACCAAACAGCCATCACTGAAGTGTGCTGGTCTCTTGCCTTATCCAGCTTTTGTGGTCCTTACTTTGTCTGCCAAGGTTAGCCTTGAAGTGAAACAGGAAGTAGGTGAGGAGAGTATCTAGGCCTAAGTAGAAACTACTTGATTAAGTACCTCATGTTGTCTTTTTTTTAGGTCTTTCTACTTGCTTGCTGCACTTATTGAGTCACTGAAAACTATTGTGCACTTGTACTTTAAGGTGCATATTTTCCCTAACTTATGGGCACATGTGCCTTATCTCATATTTATTGTATTTTAATGAGAGAGAGAGGTAAGAGAGAAAAGCTGAAAGAAATTCCAGAGTACTGTTCACACCTGGCTCATGGTGGCTGTGTGTGTTGAACCTAGGATCTTGGAGCCTCTGGCACGAGAGTCTCTTTTCATAACCATTATGCTTTTTTCCTTAGCCCCTAAGGAATTTTTTACCCGTATCATTACCTTTCCTCAAAAGGAGGAATTTATTTATTTTTATTTGGATAGAGACACAGAGGCAGAGACAGAGAGAGAGACAGAGAGAGAGAGAGAGACTGAGACCACAGCACCAAAGCTTCCTTCAGTGAGGTGGGAGCCAGGCTCAGACCTGGGCTGCACACGTGGCCGAGCGTCTCAGTGTCTTTGAGCTATTTCATCGACCCTGAAAAGAAGGGACTTGAGGAAGTTCGATTTCTTTGATGCTAATGTTTTAGACTCTGAGCCTTCTGTATGTTGCACAGGACCATTTATTATGTGACCTTTTGCTTCTAGAAATGATTGTGCAGTGCACCCACTCTGTGCTCGTAGAACGCTTTGATGTCAATATCTTCCATGGATTTTTACTCTAATTTCTGTTATATGACTGTGAGCCTCTGGAGGGCATCGTGCTGCTCTCTGTAGAATAGTGGGGCAGCACAGTGTGTCACAGCAGATAACCAGGCGCCACATAGTGAATGTTCACCAGGCTAAAAACGCTCTCAAACCATTACAGAGATGGAGAAAGTTTAGACACACGCTACTGGGAGAAGCCGTTCTCAGAAGGTCACATGCAGTGTGGGTCCAGCTCTCTAACATTTGGGGAAGAATGGAGGTAGTAAAGTGGTGCTTAGCAGAAGCAGGAGAGGAGGCCCTACTCGCTGCACAGGAAGAGCAGAAAGGAATAAACAAAGTGAGACTTCTTTAAAGTAGTCTAGTGGGCACCTGCCACTGTACCTGTGATGTCACGGGGGCACCTGCCACTGTACCTGTGATGTCACGGGGGCACCTGCCACTGTACCTGTGATGTCACGGGGGGCAGCTGTCACTGTACCTGTGATGTCACGGGGGGCACCTGTCACTGTACCTGTGATGTCACGGGGGGCACCTGTCACTGTACCTGTGATGTCACGGGGGGCACCTGTCACTGTACCTGTGATGTGACGGGGGCACCTGTCACTGTACCTGTGATGTCACGGGGGCACCTGTCACTGTACCTGTGATGTCACGGGGGGCACCTGTCACTGTACCTGTGATGTCACGGGGGGCACCTGTCACTGTACCTGTGATGTCACGGGGGCACCTGTCACTGTACCTGCGATGTCACGGGGGGGCACCTGTCACTGTACCTGCGATGTCACGGGGGCACCTGTCACTGTACCTACGATGTCACGGAGTACCTGTCACTGTACCTGTGATGTCATGGGGGCACCTGTCACTGTACCTGTGATGTCACGGGGGCACCTGTCATTGTACCTGCGATGTCACAGAGTACCTGTCATTGTACCTGTGATGTCACGGGGGCACCTGTCACTGTACCTGTGATGTCATGGGGGCACCTGTCACTGTACCTGTGATGTCACGGGGGCACCTGTCATTGTACCTGTGATGTCACAGAGTACCTGTCATTGTACCTGTGATGTCACGGGGGCACCTGTCACTGTACCTGTGATGTCACGGGGGCAACTGCCACTGTACCTGCCATGTCACGGGGGCACCTGTCACTGTCCCTGAGATGTCATGGGGGCACCTGTCACTGTACCTGCCATGTCACGGGGGCACCTGTCGTATGCTTTACATTGGTTTGTTCTAGCCCTCCCCCGCCAAGAGAATTGGATCAGTCCAGTTAATTTCGCGGGCCGCTTGGAGAGGGTTCCTGAGTTCGAAAGTGCGAGAGTTTGAGAGGGTTCCCCAGTACGAGAGTTCCAGAGTTGAAGAGTTGCAGAGTTCAAGAGTTGGAGGGTTCCAGAGTTCCTGAGTTCCAGAGTAAGGGAGAGAGAGTGCTTGTGCCACCGCAAAGAGACAGCAGAGTTCTGTTTGGTGATTAGTTTGTCTTAGTTTATGAATCGTTGTTCCTGAATAAAGAAATACAGCTTCCCTGCCCAGCCGTTGTCTCCGCGTCTCTGTTACCCGCCGTGAAGCAAGCCAGCCCGGCAAGAGCCTACGAATTTTAACAACAGGCACCTGTCACTGTACCTGTGATGTCACGGGGGCACCTGTCACTGTACCTGTGATGTCATGGGGGCACCTGTCACTGTACCTGCGATGTCACGGGGGCACCTGTCACTGTACCTGTGATGTCACGGGGGCACCTGTCACTGTACCTGCGATGTCACAGAATACCTGTCACTACCTGTGATGTCACAGGGGCACCTGTCATTGTACCTGTGATGTCATGGGGGCACCTGTCACTGTACCTGTGATGTCACGGGGGACACCTGTCACTGTACCTGTGATGTCACGGGGGCACCTGTCACTGTACCTGTGATGTCAAGGGGGCACCTGTCACTGTACCTGCGATGTCACGGGGGCACCTGTCACTGTACCTGCGATGTCACAGGGGCGCCTGTCACTGTACCTGCGATGTCACAGAGTACCTGTCATTGTACCTATGGTGTCACAGTGGTGGCTCATGCATTATACTTGTGATATTACAGTGGGCACCTGTCACTGTACATGTGGCCTTAGGGTGGCTGCCAGGAGCAGTGGATTTGTAGTGCTGGCACGACCCCTAGCAATAACCCTGGAGGGAAAAAAATAAAAAGAATGAAAGAAAATAGTAAGCTAGTGTTTTTTACTCCGTTTATTTCTTGTAGGTGGTGTATGATGGACTTTTTGGAACAAATACAAACTCAAAATTAAGGACATTATCCCTACAATTTGTACATCATATTTGCATAACGTAAGTTTTTTTCTAATAACTTATAACCTTTTCAAGCTTGGATTGATAATGACTTGAGTGTATCTTGCCTAGAAAGAACTTGTATTTATTTACCTCGACACTTTCTCAGATGTTAATGAGAATGGGAGAACAGAGGGGAGGGCTGAACTGATAGTGCAGAGTTCTGCCCTGCGGTGTGTTCTGCACTTGACTTGCTGGGCCCCCTTCTAGCTGTAAAGAATTTCAGGTTGTAGTAGGGTATTTAGACATATCACAGTTATTCTCTGAGTGTATTAAGTAATCATTCGACACTGCAGCTGTAAGGTACTCATCTTAAATTGCACGTGTGTGTGTTGTTTCTAAAAGCTGTCCAGAAGTCAAGATTAAGCCACTAGGTCCAATGCTTTTGAATGGACTCACCAAGCTAATCAATGAATACAAAGAAGTAAGTGACCTTGAACTTTGTTGACAGTTTATGTTTAAAAGTATTGCTGTTAAGATTTTATAAATGTATGTGCTGATTTAAATTTTGCATCTTCTTTGGTCATTTTTCAACATTTTTACTTGAAGTCTGGAAAATTTTAGAAATTATTGCCATTTTTTGCTTTTTATAAAATAAGTTAAAAATAGATGAATGTGGTGGGATCTTATTACTTAGTAATATCAGATTATTAAAGCAGATGTACTTGTGGATACTGTGCAAAACTGGAGTGAAAAGAATTAATTTTTTTTTTAATTTTATTTTATGGCCCTTCTAGGTTTATCTGAATTTGCTCATATTCAGAAAATGCCTTAGTTCTTAGTGACTGAGATGCTACTGGTTCAAAATTGCAAACCAAAGCAAAACTAAATCACATGCCTTCAGTAGATTCTGACTGTTATCTAAGTGGGGGGGGGGGGGAACTCCATGAACTAAAGATCTTTGAATCTTGTCTGCTCTGTATCACTCTTACTCCCAGCATTTTGGAGGCACTTTGTTGAAAAACAAAAAAGGTGAAAACAAAAAACAAATAAAAAGAAGAAAGTAAGATCCCGAGACTGTAGCTGCCTTGTTTCTTAGCCGGGAGCTGAGCTCAGATGCGCGTCTGCTGTGGGATGGCGGTCGGGTTTTGATGTTGTGTGCAGTGCGCGCTCGTATGTTCTGTGGAGCTGCTCAAGCCCTCCGCACGCTGTCCTGGGCCACAAAGTCACAGTCTAGGCTGTGAGAGGCTGTGAGCACCAAGTCTGAGACAGTACACGTCAATTGCTCAGCACAGTGAACCACCTTTGTAGAGGTCACTGTTGCCAGTGACATGGTGTCCCTTCATTTCCCAGCTCTGCAGGAAAATGAAAATGAAGGACATGAAGGGGCAGGGTTAGGTCTGGGTTTCCCATCTTTCTTTTACTGAATCCTGCTACCACGGCTTTCAGAACTTTTCTGATTTTTTTTTTTTTTTAATGGCAAGAGTCAGATGCTTTGGATGACTGGTAGCAATAAAAAGCTTTTTGGGTTTTCAAGAGGGAAGTTACATGTTTTAAAAATAGGCTAGTGAGGCTTTATTACCACAGGGCTCTGTCTTTGTCTTCAGATGACTACTATATGTCTTCTTAACAGAGGAGCCACAAGACAGGCCACTTAACTGTGGAAAAGGGAATCCCATGTTACACGAGAAGCTGCAACTAACAGAACTTACTGTGTTCTGAGCAATCAGAGTACTGGTTTTCCTAAAACCACATGAAATTCTAACTATCTTGAGGCAGGACCATCTTTGGTGACTTTGATCCTTTTAATTTTTATAGTGAAAGAAGTGATAGAAATCTATTTTGACAAGCTTTAGAGAAAATCTCACAACTTTCTTCAACTTGGGGTGAGAGGATGCTAGTTTAAACCTGGAGTGAACTTGCTGCTAAGTTAAACTGTTTTCCAAATGTATTGGCAGTGTTTTGGAGATACAGGTTAAACATTACAGACAGTACTGAGCTTCTTAGCACTAGTGAAGGGGGCCTCTTTAAGTGTGACAGCATTATTACTTCATCTGGAGTAAGCTGAGAAGGCAAGCTTTGGGGTTGTTTTCCCTTATAGTAGTGTGATGCATTTCAGGTTTGGAATTTTTGTCATACTGGGTTTCAGCATCATGAAGTCAGGAAGAGGGAGATGGGCTTAATAACAAGGAGTAAATAATGCTTGTAATCACAGCAAAAAAGTTTTGGCATTTACTATTTTTTGTTGTTTTGTCTTTTTTGTTTCTTCCCCCCCTTAACTTCAAGGACCCTAAACTACTGTCTATGGCATATTCAGCTGTTGGAAAGCTCTCCAGGTGAGTAGACTCTTTCTCAGTGACAGATAAGCTTGTTGATGAACTAGGAACAGTTCTGTGACATTTGATAATGGATTGAGTACAAGCTGAAAGAAAGAAAAGGCATTTAGAGGCCTTGGCTTGCTCAGAAATGAGGACAATGATGTGAAACATTTTAATTGCTATTTGAAAGTATGTTACAGCGCTAAAGAGTAGTCTGAAAAGAGACTTGAGCTGGCTTGTGTCATAAGGGTGACATTTTCTTATACTCTAGTGACATTTGATTGACATTAATTGTCTTGTTGCTAGTTAAAACTAGTCTTTATAAGCCGGGTAATCAAAGTTATTTTAGCTAGTGATTATCTTTGTGCTATAATGAGGTAGTTCCCCAAGATGCGTTTCCTGCTGCTTAGTGCAGCTACTTCTTTTAAGATCATGCCAGCTTCCTCTGATGCCATGTCTGTCTGTCTATCTGTCTGTTGGGGCACACCACCCTTCTTGGTACTGTGTGCTGCGGCTACCTTGGGGGTAGGTTCTTACTGGCCCATGCAGAGTAGGTTTTGCTGCTTTGTTTTGTGCAGAAGAGCTTGGGGACTCACAAAAAGCCAGCCCAGATAAATGGCAGCACAGTGCTGGCATGAAGACGCAGAGCCCCTGGTCACAGCAGCTTTGCTTTAAAGCAGTTTGTTACTTCTCTGTGTTCTGACATTAAATCAGAAAGTTACATGAACGCATGGACCAACCCTAATGTTTCAACCTTAACCCTAGCCCTAGCCCTAGCCCTAGCCCTAGCCCTAGCCCTAAGGCAACACTTATCTGTTAGTATGTATTAGTCAAAGATTACTTGGACTAGCTATTTAAGGAGTCAAATGTCTGCTGCTGAAGTGATCTGGGTTTGGGGAAGGTAGTCTGGTGATGCCGACACCGTGCTCAGAGATGTAAATGCAAGTTAGGGAGCACGTGTGACATTTCTGGAAGCAATGGGAGCTTTCTGTTCCCTTACAGCCGGATGCCTCACCTGTTCACCAAGGACATCGCCCTTGTGCAGCAGCTCTTTGAGGCCCTCTGCAAGGTAGGGAGAGGTCCGGCAGACTTGCGTCTTCTGCTTGGTGGCTTACCTGAGCACCCAGCAGGGAGCAAACACTGTCCCCAACCTCTTTATAGGAAGAGTCTGAGACTCGACTTGCTATTCAGGAGGCATTATCCATGATGGTGGGGGCATACAGCGCCCTGGAAGGGGCACAGCGGACCCTCATGGAGGCGCTTGTCGCTTCCTACTTGATAAAGGTAGGCCTGACCACGTGCGGCACCGGGGCTGGAACCCTGTGCATTTTATTTTTATCTGTGTTTGTTTTTTACCAAAGCCCGGCTCAGCTCTGGCTTATGATGGTGTCGGGGGTTGTGCCTGGGACTTTGGAGCCTCAGGCATGAGAATCTCATCAAGACATAAACTTGATGCTGTCTACCTTTGCCCTACATTTATGTTTCTATGACTAAAGTTTGGGACTGATTTACTCTTCCCTGTCTTGGTAGTCAGGTGGAACATCGTGTTCAGGTAGGCTGTGTCCTGCTGTCTGTTTCTGATTTCTCATGGTGGCTGTTCAGAGCCTCCCTTATCTGAACACTCTTCTTGTCTCCTTGCTGTTGTCCAAGTTGGAAGCGTCCTGTCTTTACTGGTGGTCAAGCACAGATCCACTCTGGGAGTTACGTAGGGAACAGCACTGATCTAGGTGACATTTCCCCTCAGATACAGAAATGGAGCCCGAAGGAGTGAGGGAAAGGCATCATCCCACCGGGTCGGGGTCAGGCTTGAGCCTGGGTTGTGATACACGAGACTGAACAGGCACACTCTCAAGTGGGTTGTCCTGCTGACTGGTTTTCAAGGGAATTTTTGGGAGAAATTTGAACATAGACATATGTGCATATGTATATACACGTACGATATACAATAATATATATTCACCTGTTCGTTTCAAACAGAGAAGGGTGACGATTGAATAGGGAGTGATGTCAAAAATATTGACAAGACAACTACAGGTTTTCTCTCACTGAAATTTGACTGGCATGCTGAATTCATTTATATTGAGGGGGCTACTAAGGGCTCAGCAAGGTGTCTGCTTTCTGTTGAAATCTGAGAGGATGGCTGTGTACTCAAAGCCTGCTCTGTGCAGAGTCCCATTTATTGCTGAATGTTCTTGGCAGCCGTGTCCCTGTCACTTGTACAACAGGCGCAGACAGGCTTATTTGGATGCCTACCACATTCAGATATGTAAATGTTTCCCCAGATAGTCTTGTGGGAATCGGAAGAGTGATTTCCGCATGTAGTCTGCCAGTGCTGGTGTCCACATCAAACCGTGTGACAGTGTTTTTCACGTCTGAACTAATTGATTTTCTTTCCTCAGACTGCATTTAAAGCAGCCATGCTTGAGGCTACTGTTAAGACAGGCCTTTCACAGAGTTTCTCTTTGAATCCCAGGGAAAGCTTGAGCTAGAGAGCAAGAACTGTAGGGCGACTGGGACCGCCCCTGCTAGTCCACGTCTCCCTCACTTTTGTTCTGCTGTGACTGAAGGAATCGCCTACGACAACGTGAGAATAAGGCATCAGCATCATGGACTCTGTGACTGCTCTTCTCACTGAACTTTGTGTTCAGTGGACTTTTCTTTGGAGTCATTGTTAACTTTAGAGCCCGATATGAAAAAGTCGGGTTACTTTACTTCAATTTTTTTCATTAGAAGTCTTTATTTAAAAAAAAAAAAGATTTATTTTCAAGTGAGTAAGAGAGTGGGAAGCAGAGCTCACAGGGTGTCGGGGCCCCCACTTACAGTCCTGTGTTCTCCGTGGCTACCGCCGGCAGCATCCAGAGACCAGAGCTCTCAGAGACGCCTGCCCCAAACCACATCTGACAGATGTGGAATCTGTGTTTCTAAGAAGCGAATGCTTTGGGCTAAGTTCCCACAGTCAGCTCACTCCAGAGCCAGGTCTGTGTCTTCTGCCAGTGCTGACCTCAGCTGGTTCTAACTAAGGGGGGTGGTGATTGGCTTGGAAAACAGGAGAGACAGATCTTCAATGAGGTGAAAGGCCTTACAGGCTGAGACGAATATGTGTGTGCGTGTGTGTGTGTGTGTGTGTGTGTGTGTATATATATATATATATATATATACATACATACATACATATATATGTGTGTGTGTGTATATTTTCTTTTCTTTTACAGCTTCCTTTTAATGTTTTTATTAATTAGTGATTTATAGAATTGCAAAATAACAGAAGTAGAATTCCACACCATTCCCACCACCAGTTCTGTGTCCCCATTCCCTTCATTGGAAACTGCAATGGTTCTCCCAAGGTCACAGATATGGGTTGACTATTATTTCTCTAACTGTCTGTCTATCTGTCTCTTTATATATTTTCTCCATTTTTCCCCCCTGTGGTCCTACCTTCTCTTCCATTAAAATGTTTTTACTATGTTTATTTATTTATTGGTTAGAGATAATCAGAAATTGAGAGGGTAGGGGAGACAGAGGGAGACAGAGAGACACCTGCAACACTGCTTCACCACTTGTAAAACTTTTCCCCCTGCAGGTGGGGACTGGGGGCTCGAACCTGGGTCCTTGCTCACAGGCACCAGCCCCTTCTCTTCCATTTTAAGTCACACCTACAGCTGTTACTACTTGTGAATGTCCTTCCTCTCCAGTCCTGGAGGTGTCAGGGCTCAGAGCCCTTTGCTCATCTTCTCCCTTTCCTTCATAGTCACAGAGATTCCCAGTGAGCTTTGCATTCCCTGGGAAGTCACCTGAATTTCACTTTTGTGACTGAGTGAGAGTTGGGGAAGTACAGATGACGACTGTCGACTGTCCCGGTGACTGTGGCCCCACAGCTGGGCTGAGGACATGTGTGCAGAGTTCTGCTCGACTTGGCAGATGTGCTCAGTTCATTGCTATCTAGTTCACAGACTCTTTCCAAGTAACGCTACTGTCCAGGAGACTTTTAAGCAACTGGTTTATCACAACAGAAACATAACTTTTCTAGGCTTACAATTAAGGTGACCGGCATGAGTTGCTGGTGATTTTCTTGCTAATCTTTGTGAACATGTGTTTAACTGTCAAATAGCCAGAAGTTCAAGTCCGACAAGTGGCCGTGAAATTTGCCAGCACGGTGTTTCCCTCCGACCATATTCCCTCCAGATACTTGCTGCTACTGGCTGCAGGAGACCCGTAAGTTTCAAAGGTGTTGGTTTGAATGGGGGCTCAGACTGTATTTGGGAACTGTTAAAAAACAGACAAACAAACAATCTGAGGGGCCGGGTGTTGGCGCACCTGGTTGAGTGCACATATTACAATGCACAAGGACCCAGGTTCAAGTCCCTGGTCCCCACCTGCAGGGGGAAGGCTTCACGAGTGGTGAAGCAGGGCTGCAGGTGTCTGTCTCTCTCCTTCTTTTACTCCCCCTTCCCCCTCAGTGTCTCTCTGTCCTGTGCAATAAAATGGAAAAACTGGCAGCCAGGAGCAGCGGATTCTTAGTGCCGGCACTGAGCCCCAGGGATAACCCTGGAGGCAAAAAAAAAAAAAAAAAGAAAAAGAAAAAGTTGGCTTCTGCCTCCTAAAGACCTGGATGTGTTTTGTTTGTTTGTTTGGTAGGTTTTTGTTTATTTATTTTGCCTGTGGAATTTAGAAACAATTTGTAGACCTGAAAGCTTGGTCTTTGACCTGATATAGGCAGTAGCCATACATACATTCACACAGCGATATATGTGTTGTTTATTTGTTTGCAAACATGTCTCTAGCATCCTAAGACGTCATTTTGGAGTTAATGTAAGACAGGTAACATTGAGAAATGCTTATGGGGTTCTGTGCACATGTGTAGATAGAACAAGAGGCTGATAATAAATGCAGTCTAACCGCAGCTCTTAAATTTAAGCCCCTTCTGAGGAGGGAAATAGGAAATGTTGATGGTTTGACATTTTAGTTTGTGGAAGTGGTGCTGTTACGTTGCGATATTTGTATGAGAACAGTATTTAAGTTCATGAATCAATCCCACTAGTGTGTTTCTAGAGTCTTAGGACACAGCTTTTCACTTGTGAGACGTGCTCGGTCGGTGGACCACCACCGGCCTCAGCATGCATTTGAAAGCCGCCTAGTCGGCGTTGACGTGGAGACGGGCCTTGAAGGCCATGCGCGCAGACAGACCCAGGCGGCTCACGCAGGCAGTGCGCCAGCTCCCCCCCCCACCCCCGCTGGGCTCTGCCCTTTGGAGCTCTGCCCCTACTGCTTGTGGGAAGCTTCAGTGCTGTGCTGTCTCTGCCTATTTCTGTTTCTGTTTTTCTGTCTGAAAAACTTGACCTGGAGCAGTGGAGCCCCAGAGAGGACAAAAAAGAAAACAGTCTTTTGTGTGTCCTGTAGTCAGTCGCGCTGCAAGGTCAGTGAGACTCTGCAGCACACAACCGTAAACCATTATCTGGTGTTTCTGTTTTCACATTTTTTAAAAAATTTTAATTCTTATCACCGGTGCTTAAGAATGGTGTTAAGTGTGGTCCAGGAGGTGGCGCAGTGGATAAAGCATCAGACTCTGAAGCATGAGGTCCTGAGTTCAATCCCTGGCAGCACATGTACCAGAGTAATGTCTGGTTCTCTCTCTCTCTCTCTCTCTCTCTCTCTCTCTCCTTTTCTCTTCATGAATAAATAAATAAAATCTTTAAAAAAAAAAAAAAAGAATGGTGTAAGTAAAAGCGTGCTTCCTTTGATAGTTTGAAAGCCAAACCCAAAGTCTTTTGTGTCTGTTGTTTCTTCAGTGAGTACTTTCTTGAAAAGCATTTTCTTACTGATCCACCTGTGTGCTTTTTTAAAAAAAAAAAAATTATTTCCCATGAGGCAGAGAAGCCAGAATGCTGTTCAGGCCCATGTAGTGCTGGGGAGCCAGCCAGGAGCTCTGCTAGTCGAACCCTTTCCCGGCCGCTGTTGAGGTGAAATGTTTGGGGCAAAGAGAAGTGCTCTGACAATGTTAGGTTTTACTCTCTGAACTCTTTCACCTGTCAGGAAAATCAAACACGATCATAGAGGTAATTGAAGGTTCATAGTGTGCTGTGTGGCCTTGAACCGGTGTTGCTACTGAGGCCAGGCTCGCGGCTGGTGGCACTGCAGCGCAGCCTGTGGGGCCGTCGGGGTCTGGCTGATGCGTGTGCACCACGTGCCGGTGTATGCTGATCTTGCGATGGCTGTTAGGATTTGTCTTCCACAAAGGCGAACAAAGTTCACGCATCTGCATAATGAATTTCAGTAATACATTTTTCTGTAAGATTCAGAATAGGAAGGCATATGGCTCCAAATTTCCTGACCTTTCCCCAAAGTAATTTCTTATGCTGTATTATAAATGTCTAGATAACTAGTAATATATATATATATTAGGATGCCAAGACTCATTACAATTGCTTTTCTTATCAGTCAGATTCCTCTCTAGTTTGTGAGATTGCTTTTTCTTTTCTATTTGTCTTTCTGAAAGACGGGAAGAAGTTCATGGAGAAGCCCAGAGAGTGTTAAGGTGTCTTCCTGGTAGAAACAGAGAAGAGAATGTCTCTAAACGGATGCCTTCTTTCCCAGAAATGGTCTATTATATCCAAGAAAAGGTATGGAATCTGATTTTTCTCATCTTTTGTTTGTGATGAACAGTAGGGTAGAAGATCCCAAGATTATCCACACCACATCCACCACAACGTTCTGTGTCCACACCCTCCCACTGACTAAAGATAGCCACCATGGGGGATTTGACTGGGATAATCTGAGTTGTGTAGTCACGAGGGCTGGGCAGTGGCTCACCTAGGTCAGCGCACACGTTGACACGTGCAAGGACCGAGGCATCGCTTCTGTCACACGTGGTCATGGGGGTTGAGTTTGGGGGTCCCGTGCGAGTCTGGTACGCCGTCACTGTGTAGCCTCCAGCTCTGTTGTCAACAAGCCAGCAGCATGAGAAAGAAAGGGCAGGGCACCTGTCACTTAGGGTTTGAGATGTATCTACAGGCCGCATGATTCGGGGGAAAAAGTTCTCACTAGGAAAGTTAATAACAAGCTGTAATATAGCTAGAAACAGTGCTTTTTATTTCCTTTTCTTTTTAATCATTATGGTTTGGAACGATGTTTACCAGGCTTCCCATCGGATGAAAACTCCAGCCAAGTACGTGACTGGGACCACTGCCCTTCCCTTTAACCCAGCAGCCTTTGGAGAGGTAGGTCAACCCCATATCTTGATTTTGCTTTCTCAAAAGGGTTTAAGTGGTGATTATGCTCCAAGAGATGACTAGATAAACCCACATTGTGGTGACATCGTTCTTCACTGAGTTCATTTTGAAAAGTAGTATTTGGAAATTAGTGTTATTTTATTTCACAATAGAATCTCTAATGATATTTATCTCAGTGGATCTCTGAAAAATCCACACTCTACACTGATTATTGTTTTGATGGACTAGATTTAAATGATAAAGCCAACATGTTGTGAGTGTTTGGATTACCCAGCTTAACGGCTGGAACATGAGATCCATGAATCACGTTTGAGGAGGTCTCTGCTACCGAGCTCGCTGCAGGACCTTAAGTAAATGACAAGAGGTGGTCTTGCTCAGAGTGAGTGGGGATTCGCCTGGTGAGACTGTCTGGACTTGGAGCAGTCGTGGAAAGAGTTTTCAGAAGACCCTGGTCTTCATGAGTCTTACCTACTTTCTTTTTTCTCTTTTTTACCAGAGTCCTGTTCAGCTCTGGCTTATGGTGGTGTGGGGAGTTGAACCTAGGACTTTGGAGCCTCAGGCAGGAGAGTCTCTTTGCAGAACCATTATGCTGTCTACCCCTGCCTTGTAGTCTTTTCTAGGTGATCAAAATCCATTTTTTCCCCAAATTCTTATGTCAGTGGAAATGAGTTCCGTAGCTATATTCATTTGTACGCCAGGTTTCTACCTTCTGTCTGTATTTCTTTTATACACACACTATAGTTTTTCAGAATTTAAATATTTAGTGTGCATTTTGACTCTACATGTAGGACACCACTTGGACTTAGAAAAAACTCTGTGTAAACGTTGCTTCATCATGGTGACTTTAGTTGACATAATTTAGTCATGTTTCCCAGCGTCCATGAGGATTGTTGACTAGCTTTCCAGAGGAGGGTAGAGGAGCTTGTCGCTCTAAAGAGCGCTCACTGCACCGGCGTCTTGCGGCCCTCACCTGGCATTCTGCTTCTGATCTCAGATAGTCCTGTACTTGCGCATGTGCCTGGCTCACAGTGCGGGAGTGGCGCCCACCTCCCAGAGTCTGGCTGACATGCAAGATCACGCCCCGGCCATTGGACGTTACATCCGGACATTGATGTCAGGCGGCCAGGCGGCATCCTCCTCCTCGTCTTCCAGGAGCGGAGAAGCCAACCCCGTGCACATCTACGTCGGCCTGCTCCAGCAGCTGCTGGCGGGGGTCGGAGGTAGGAGGACACGAAGCTCTTTGTTTGGGGATATGTAGCCAAGTCATTGCTTCTCCTCATGACTAAGTGAAAATGAGGTCTTGTTTCTTTTTTTAAACATATCTGACTCATCCTTGATGGACTGTTTCTCTTTTTAGAAAGAAAGGCTGATAACATGTTTTGCTTTGGAAATGGGCGTGAAGAACAGAACATCTTTTTATAGATAACTTAGTTTATAGATGTATTATATTGAATTACATACTGTCATTTTTGTTTTGTAGAATAGGAAGGTGTTTCCTAAACTAGTGGCCTTATACTTAAAGAAGCGTAGCAGACTTTATCACTCCTTGAAATGAAAATGGCTCTAATCTCTTCATACTTAGGTCTGCCAGTCATGTACTGTCTACTGGAAGCTGTCTCTGTGTGCCCAGAAAAGCTGGCTGTCAAATTTGTAGATAAAACAGAATGGATTAAGGTATATCTTATTCATGTGTGTTTCCTTCTGATTCTGCACGTTTTAAGTTTCAGTCTTGCTGCTTTTGGTCTCCTACCAGTATTCCTGTGGCATTTCCTGCTTTTCAGTTTTTAAAGAAGTATATGCCTACACCTAGAGACAAGAGAAGTGGAGAAGTGGAGAGGGGTGAAGTAGACAGGGGAGAGCCACACCTGCAGCACTGCTTCACCGTTTGCAGGCTGTAACAGGTGCTTCCTGCCAGGTGTGCCATCACCTAGCCCTCATTAAACACCTCATCTCCTCATTAAACACTGGAGGGAGTGTGGACAGGGAGCCTCAGTGATTCTAGGTGAGAGTCGGGAGTGAATCAAGAGTCCTATAAGAAAAATAGAACTTTTCTGTTTTAATAGTTACAGTGATGGAATAGGTTTGTATAGTTTTAATTAAAAATATGTGAAATGTTTCTTTTGCATACCTGCTTCTCCCCTTCCTAAACATCCCCCTAGACTTTCTGTCCCTCCACTCTCAGCCATTACTTATTTACATATGTCATACTTTCTAGACTTGTTCATAAGGAAAGCATGTTTTATTTTTTTTTTCTCCCAGGCTGGGTTGTATCTTTATGCATGAGGCACTAGAGGCGTCAGGTTCACTCCCCTGCACCACCGTAAGCCAGAGGTGAGCAGGGCTCTGGAGGAGGGGATATATATATATATTTTTTTTAATTTTTTTTTTAATTACCAGAGCACTGCTCAACTCTGCCTTATGGTGGTGCAGTGGAGTGATCCTGAGATTTTTGGAGCCTCGGGCATGAGAGGTCTCTTTGCATATCCATTATGCTACCTACCCCTGCCTGAAATAAATTTTTCTTTTTATTTAAAAAAGCAGCATACTGTTCTCTTTTTTACCTTCTCTGACTTAGCATTAGGACATAGAGCTAAACTCATGTGACTGTAGGTCAAGTATCCTTTTAGACAGCTTCATTGTTTTCTGTTACATAAAAGTGATATAACTCACTCCTGACCCTTATTTACAGTTACATAGGGGACTTCAGCTTGCAGTGAAACATATCATATTTAAAATCATATTCCCCAGGTTGGAATTGAGGTCATATGCTTTCACAACTTAAAAAAATAATTGCCACCCAGGACACTCAGGATTTCAAGCAGTTGTATACTGCAGAGCAGCCTCCTTGATTTAAAAAAAAAAAAGTCATTTTATTTTATTGAGAAAAATGAGAGAGAGAGAGACCGACCCACGGAGAGAAGAGACACCACAGTGCTGTTCCGCCTTCCACGGCTCCCCCGGTGCTGTACATCGTGTCCACGCTTGGTGCCGAGGCTTGAACCCAGAGCTTCGTAAACTCTGCCTGCAAATGGTTTTCCATTCCTGGCCTTAATTCTGAGAACATGCCTTCCCCCAGTCACGTAGGAGAGTGTTCTTGTCACAAGGGAAGAATTACCAGGTTTAGAACATCAAAATCAAGCTTCCTAGTTAAATTTGAATTTCATGGAAACAGTGACAAATGTATTTTTCATTTTTTTTTAGTTGACTGATTCTTTTAATTAGTGATTTAGTAATGATCAATAAAGATTGTGGGATAAGAGGAGTACAGTTCCACTTAATTCCCACCACCAGAACTCCGTATCCCATTTCCTCCCCTGATAGCTTTCCTATTCTCTATCCCTCTGGGAGCATGGACCCAGGGTCACTGTGGGGAGCAGAAGGTAGGAGGTCTGGCTTCTGTCATTGCTTCCCCGCTGAACATGGGCGTTGGCAGGTGGATCCACACTCCCAGCCTGCCTCTCTTCTCTTTCTATTTATTATATCTTATCCAGACTACAGTTCAGCTCAGGTTTTAGTGGTGCTAGGGATTGAACCTGGGTTCTTCACACCTCAAGCACGCAGCCTAAAGTACAGTTCCTGTGTTACCTATCACCCGACTCCAGAATAGTCCTTTGTTAGTATAGCGAGCCCTGACGCATGCCCAGACATGGCTCTCTTGGAAAGCCCAAGTCAAGTTCTGTGTAGAAAACACACACACACACACACACACGCGCGCACACACACACACACACACACACACACACACACACACACACACACACTACCTGGTGTGAGGCCACCTGTGCATCCTGGCTGAGGTTGGCTTTCTGGAAACGTCTGAAATGTACTTTTCTGGAAATATGGTTTCATGAAATAGCTTCTCACCCAAATACGTTTTTATTACTTGTCACTGTCCTTTAATCTAAACCGTGGTAGGCCATTGCAGTGCCAGTGCGGATGGCTTATCTTCTGGACAGCCCAGCCTGGCTGACTTCCTGCTTCTTTGTAGCCCGTAGTCCAGGAACTTGTTTGTGTCTGTGTGTGATTTTCATGCCTGAGGCCCCAGAGGTCACAGGTTCGATTTCTGGCACCACATGTAAAAAACAGTTTCCATAAACTGTTGGTGGAACACAAAATACCTATTTATTCCCCTACCACTGTTGTCTGTGACAGAATAGACTTGTCGTGATAACAGGTCATCTGCCCTCCACATCTTTTTGGTCCTTTACAGATAACTGCTGGGGCCGGGCGGTGGAGTACCTGGTTGAACACACACATCACTATGTGCAAAGACCCAGGTTCAAGCCCCCAGTCCCCACCTACAGAAGGGAAGCGTCTCTAGTGGTGAAGCAGGGCTGCAGGTGTCTCTCTTTCTTCCTTGCTATCTCCCTTTCCCCTCTAAACTTCTGTCTGTCCTAGCAAATAAATAAATTAATAAATAACACATTATTTATTTTGTGAGTATTTTCTTTTAAAACATTCAGGAAAAAAAATCTGCTGACATTTGCGTTAGGTCGCCTGTGTATTCCATCTGTTTCATGTTTTGGATTTTTGAGTTCTTGAGAATCTTGGTAGATACTATAGTTCTTATTTTGAAATAATAGCATGTGCTGTTTTTCTCATGAACAGTAAGAGACTATCCCTTTAATTTCAAATGTTGGATGTTCTTAGCAGAAAAATCACGGTTTCTTTTTCTATTCTGCTCAGAGTCTGATGACTAGCAGCAAAGAAGACATGCGTGAGCTCGCGGCACTGTTCTACTCGGTGGTGGTGTCGGTGGTGTCGGGGGAGGAGCTGAGATCAGTGATAGAGCAGCTCATGAAGACTGCGAAGGACAATCACGTGTGTTTGCTCTTTCTGTACTGTGGGAGCTGTTTCCTGAGGCATCTAGTATGTCTCCGTGTTGGGCACTCATCTGTCTGGCGAGCTTGCCTGAGGGGGTGTGCCCGGCATCTGAGTGCCTGGTGCCCGCGGTAGGCAGCTACCACCTCGGTGCTAGGCCCACGGTGGGGGACGGGGTCTCGGCAATGTTCCTGCTGCTGTTTTCTTTCCTCCTATTGCTACCCATGAGCACACCTGTCCTAGCAGAAGACACTGCCCAAACCATGTGCTCTTAAGTATTTCCTTACCCTGCTTTCTTCCTTTTTCTTTCTTTTTCCCTTTTTACCACAGCCCTGCTCAGAACCTGGAACTTTGGAGCCTCAGGCATGAGAGTCTCTTTGCATGACCACTTTGCTATCTCCCCTGCCCCATTATCTTACTTTTTACTTGGAGATTCAGCTTTAGAAGTAGGATCTGTCCACCGTGCTTTGTTGGTGGTCGGGAGCAAGCAAATTTGAAAACGTGATCGTGCAGGGAGGGTTGAGTAATTAAGCTAGAAGAAAGCGTATAGGTGCTTCAATATACAAGAGAGTCACCTCATGCAGACTGGAGCATTGTGCCTAGGGCTCCAGAGCCTCTAACTGCAGTGAGTCCTAGCGGGGCTTCGCTTCTCGCGGTCTCCCTCGGCGTCTACTGGGGAGATGGCCGTACTCAGTCCATAGTTATTTCCACGTATTCTTGCCATGTGACAGCAAGACAGACTTGTAATTTGTGTTTGATTCAGAGTCCAGAGATACAGCATGGGTCCTTGCTTGCGTTGGGGTTCACAGTAGGAAGATATTTGGCTAAAAAGAAGATGAGGCCGACAGAGCAAGGAGACTTGGAGACAGACGCCAATTTCCTGCCCGGACAAGAACAGGCCATTCAGAGCGCCACAGAAACCATAGGTGATTGACCTGCTGACTTGGGTGCTGCGATTTTTAGTGAGGTCGAATCTGACCACACTCTGACTTGTTTTCAGAGCATTGCAGTTTAAAGTCTTGGTGTAGGGGGCTAAGTGGTGGTCCAGTTTCTCCGTAATGCGTGTGGTTTAGACGTGATCTTGATGCTAGACAAATTCTGTGTTCTTAGAAATAATGAGAATGAAAAAGAATTATGAAAACACTTTATTTTTAAAGATACGTTTCCATATAGCAAAGATGGTTCTGTTGTGGAGAAATTTAATCATGAAAAGTGGACAATACTGTGTGTTCGGTTTCTGTGGTGTTTTATTACAGAGTAAATATTAACAGATCATCAGCTGGGAGATACGTAGATTTTGTTTTGCTGGCTGCGCTGGCACATAAAGCTGGCTGTGCGCGCCTCTCTTTCCATCGCATGTGTCCACAGGCTCATTTTTGGACAGCACGTCCCCCCTTCTCGCGGTTGCTGCCTGCACTGCCCTGGGTGAGATCGGCAGAAACGGTCCTCTGCCAATCCCTAATGAGGGCTCTGGCTTTACCAAATTACACCTTGTGGAAAGCTTACTGAACAGAATACCTTCCAGCAAAGAGACAAATAAGGCAAGTTGCTTCTTTTCCTTCACTTCTGAAATGCTTTTTATTCATAAATGTGTAAATGATTGGAATCAGTCATGAGCCTCAATGGCTATCTGTGAAGGAGGGATTAAGTGGAAAAAGAATGACAAAAGAGAGGGAAGTCTGCCACTCATGCTTCTACGTGCAAAGTATGTGTTCTGGTTTGAGACACCTTACCAGCTCCTAATTGCTTGGTTTTAATTTTAGATTTTTTGCAGACTTTAACACACACACACACACACACACACACACACGTTTATGCATCCCAGTGTTGCAGTTTAAAATACAAGAGTTAATGAGCCGAAAAGTCAGTTTACAACAAATTTAAAAGTCATATAATCTCATCCTGCTTGTAATATAATCCTGCTTATAATATAATATAATCATCCTGCTTAAACTCTCCTGGTCAGACAGTGTAGCTTTTATTAGCTGTGATTCGCTCATCATTTTTGACCATAACCGAGTGCTTATGAAGTATTGACAGTAGTGTGTTAGGTGTTTCACATATATTGATTAACTAAATCCTCCAAAAGACCAAATGAAGCAGGTGCAGTTGTGTTCTCTGTTTTCTGAGTGAGGAAACAGGTGAAGGTGACAGACTTGTAAAGACTTCTAAAATGGTCAGTCTTTGATGGGATCCTAGGCCCTCTTGCCTCAGATCTACCTTTGTGACGGAAAGGTTGACTCTTAAAAACTTTCCTTTTGCAGTTGGAGACCCTTAGTGGGCTGAGTATTCCCACCTCCATAGCTACACACATAATCATGTTAAATTAGTCTAACTGGGTGGCCTCCCCTGCAGAGTCATTCTGACAGCTGTGAGGGAGCCCAGCTCTTAGGATATACTGTCTTTAATCTTTGAACCCTCTGTTCATCTAGATGAAAGAGAGAGCGGTCCAGACTCTGGGGTATTTTCCAGTTGGGGATGGAAACTTTCCTCACCAGAAGCTCCTCTTGCAAGGTCTGATGGATTCTGTGGAGGTATTTATGCTGCTCTCTGATTGCTGTTACTTTGTCTGCTGGATTCTGTATGCCGGAAGACGGGAACCCAACTTGCTGGGTCCCAGCCTCAGGCAGAGCATCCACGGAATTACCGTCCGCAGGAGACATTTTCATGAAATCGCTGAGTCAAGGCAACTCAGTTTGGTGCAGGGAGACACCTACTCCTTGGACTAGGGGGATGGGTGTTGGTCTTTTGCTTGTCCTCAGATGTGAGGCACCCTCCCTTTAAGCGGCCAGTGCAGTAAAGGTCTGTGATTAGACAGTTGCTGGCCTAGTAGGGTCAGCAGCCCGGTGGCCTAACTGGCTCCTAGTCTAGACTCACTTTTTTTTTCCTTTTTACCAGAGCCCTGCTCAGCTCTAGCTGCTGGTGGTATGGGGCATTGAATCTGGGGCTCTGGAGCCTGCTCAGGCAGGAGAGTCTTTTTGCATGAACCTTATGTCATCTCCCCCGCCCGTTACTTGGTTCTTGTTATCTACATTTCTGTACACTCGCCTCTGAGACCTTGGGGCACTTTAGAAAAGCACATATTTTCTTCTTTTTAAAAAATTTTATCTTATTAGTGATTTAATAATGATCGACAAGATTGTAAAATAACGGGCACAATTCTACACAGTTCCCACCACCAGAGTTCTGTGTCCCCTCCCCTCCATTGGAAGCTTCCCTATTCTGTATCCCTCTGGGAGCGTGGACCCAGGGTCATTACGGGGAGCAGAATGTGGGAGTTCTGGCTTCTTCTTCTTTTTTTAAATTTCCTTATTGGGGAATTAATGTTTTACATTCAACAGTAAATACAATAGTTTGTACATGCATAACATTCCCCAGTTTTCCATATGACAATACAACCCCCACTAGGTCCTCTGAATCCTTCTTGGACCTGTACTCTCCCCACCCACCCACCCACCTCAGAGTCTGACTTTGGTGCAACATGCCAATTTCAGTTCAGGTTCTACTTGTGTTTTATTTTCTGATCTTGTTTTTCAACTTCTGCCTGAGAGTGAGATCATCCCATATTCATCCTTCTGTTTCTGACTTATTTCACTTCACATAAATTTTTCAAGGTGCATCCAAGATCTGCTGGAAACGGTGAAGTCACCATTTTTTATAGCTGAGTAGTATTCCATTGTGTATATATACCACAACTTGCTCAGCCACTCATGTGTTCTTGGGCACCTGGGTTGCTTCCAAATTCTGGCTTCTGTCATTGCTTTTCCACTGGACATGGGTGTTGGCAGGTGGATCCACACCCCCAGCCTGTCTCTGTCTGTCCCTAGTGGGGCAGGGCTCTGGGGAGGGGAGGCTCTAGGACACACGGGTGAGGTCTTCTGCCCAGGGAAGTCAAGATGGTGTCATGGTAGCATCTGCAGCCTGGTGGCTTCTTTCTCTTAAAAAACTTTCTATGATCCTTCAAGTTCTAGTAGATTCTTTAGGATTTATAATTAAAACGTAGCACAGTTTCTAACTGCACACTAGCTTGAAAGCAGAGACTTTTTGCTTTACCATGATAAAACAAGTATCTGGTGGTGTGACTGCTGACAGCAGAACCTCCATAAATACTAGCGGAGAATAAAGAGACATTTGCACTTACGACAATAAACTCAAAAAGGCAGGGTGAATAGTTCTGTATGGGAGAATCAATACTGTTTTTTTCTTTTTGAGAGACCATTATTTAATGAATTTCAAAGGGTAGAAGTAAGTGAAAAGCTAGCAGTGTTGTAGAGAGATTAAACAGCGCAAGGACTGGTATAAGTATCCCAGTTCGAGCCCCCGGCTCCCTCTTGCGGGGGGTTGGGGGGAGCGATTCACAAGCAGTGAAGCAGGTCTGCAGGTGTCTGTCTTTCTCCCTCTCTGTCTTCCCCTCCTCTCTCCATTTTTCTCTGTCCTATCCAACAACAACAACAGCTATGACAGTAATACAGTAACAACAGTAACAACAAAATGAAAAAATGGCCATAGGAGGAGTGGCTTCAGTGTCAGCACCAAGCCCTAGCAATAACCCTAGAGGCAAAAAAAATGAGAGAGAGATTATTGTTATTTTAAAAAATATTTTATTTATTTTATTTTTGAGAGAGATGCAGAGAGAGACACACAGAGAGAAACACCGGAGCACTGCTCAGCTCTGGTTTATGGTGGTGCTGGGGATTGAACCTGGGACTTAGGAGCCTCAGGCGTGAGAGTCTGTTTGCATAACCATCATGTTGTCTCCCCCACCCGAGAGAGATTCTTTTTGCGGAGCTGGGGCCTCACACCTCAGCAGCTTCACCCCTCCCTCCTGGACTGTCTTTCCGTCAGGTGGACCGAGGCTCACTTAAAAGAAGGGCTCATGGGAGTCGGGTGGTAGCGCAACAGGTTAAGCGCACGTGGCTCAAAGCGCAAGGACCGGCGTAAGGATCCCGGTTCGAGCCCCTGGCTCCCCACCTGCAGGGGAGTCGCTTCACAGGCCGTGTAGCAGGTCTGCAGGTGTCTGTCTTTCTCTCCTCCTCTCTGTCTTCCCCTCCTCTCTCCATTTCTCTCTGTCCTATCCAACAATGGCAATAACAATAATAAGTACAACAACAATGAAAAACAAGAGCAACAAAAAAGAAAATAAATATTAAAAAAATAAATAAGGGCTCGTAGCCCCAGAGGCGGCGCTGTGCTGAGTGCCTTCACTGTCCTTGCTTGTCCTCCTGGGCCGTGAGGACAGGATTCTCTGTCAGGGATTCGGAATGCATTGTGCGTGTGGATCAGAATCCCCTTAGTCTCACTTTTTAGCCCTCAGCTTTCCTGAGAACAGCCCAGGTGGAAGAGTGACAGCAAAGCAAACTGAGAAACGAAACTGTAGAAATGGATTTTCAGAAATGCTTCCTCTGATTCGTGACTACTTCTTTGCATTGCAGGCCAAACAGATAGAGCTGCAGTTCACAGTTGGTGAAGCTATTACCAGTGCTGCGATAGGGACTGGTTCTGCGGCTGCCAGAGACGCCTGGCTGGTGACGGAAGAAGAGTATCGCCCCCCTCCAGGTGCCCAGTCCCCAACCAGCTGACTTAAGCATCAGTATGAGCCTGTGGAAGGATTTCTTTATTCATGAGAAGGACAGGAGCAGAGACCTCATGGTTGAAGATGCAGTGCATTATCCCCTGCGCCACCTCCTGGACCACTCAGCAATAGGATCCCCTCTCCCCTCGTCTCCTCTCCTCTCCTCTCCTCTCCTCTCCTCTCCTCTCCCCTCCCCTCCCCTCCCCTCCCCTCCCCTCCCCTCCCTTCTTCCCCTCCCCTCCTCTGCCCTCTTCCCCTCCCCTCCCCTCCTCTCCCCTCTTCCCCTCCCCTTCTCCCTTTCCTCTCTCCCCTCTCCCCTCCCCTTCCTCCTCCCCTCTCCCCTCCCCTCTCTCTTCCCCTCCCTCCCTCCCCTCCCTATCCTGTCTTCCCTTCTCATTATCACATTTGAAGCAACATAAAAATGCATATATTTCATCTTAAAATTTGTCATCTTTTTCAGATATGTCTGCCATATCAGCTAGATTCATTCAAGAGACATAGTGTATTAAAGGGGGATTAATATTTTTTGAGCAGTTTTAAGTTTACAGTAAAAATAAAGACAAAGTTACGAATGTTTATGTTCCATATTCTTAGACATGTATAGTCTTCACACTTGTGGGCATACGTTTTCATTTTGGAAATGGAAATCACCTCAACCTTTGAAAGGTCATTTGGCTTTTGCTGGGATCTGGGTCAGGTGATGGCCCCTTCAGCCTCCAATAGCTTGTTTGAGCACTACCATCGCCACTCAGAATCTAATGCCCTAGGATCATAACATGAGTAAAACGGCTGGCTTAATTTTTACAGGCAACTCTTTGGGTGATTTCACTCTCTTTTTTTAACTTTTAAATTTATTTATAAAAAGGAAACATTGACAAAACCATAGGATAAGAGGGGTACAACTCCACACAAGTCCTACCACCAGAACTCCATATCCCATCCCCTACCCTGATAGCTTTCCTATTCTCTACCCCTCTGGGAGTGTGGACCCAGGGTCACTGTGGGATGCAGAAGGTGGAAGGTCTGGCTTCTGTCATTGCTTCCCCGCTGAACATGGGTGTTGACTGGTGGATCCATACTCCCAGCCTGTCTCTCTCTTTCCCTAGTGGGGCAGGGCTCTGGGGAAGCAGAGCTCCAGGACACATTGGTGGGGTCGTCTGTCCAGGGAAGTCTAGTTGGCATCTTGCTGGCATTGAACCTGGTGGCTGAAAAGAGAGAAAACATACAAAGCCAAACAAACTGTTGACCAGTCATGAAGTAATTTTCACTTTTAACAGTCTCTGCTTCCCCCAGGGGTCACGCTGAATGACGTCGTTCCATGGGTGTTGGATGTCATCTTAAACAAGCAAATCCCCAGCCCCAACCCACATGTGAGGCAGGCTGCCTGCATCTGGCTCCTTTCCCTGGTGAGGAAGCTAAGCAGCCACCAGGAGGTGAAGGTAAGTGACGGCAAGCACTGCCAGAAACTGCTTATGGGATCTTCATGACTGCGAGGAGAGGAGGCAGGAAGGAAATGACAGAAGGTGAGGTGTTAGCAAGTCACAGACATTTTCAGGTCAGCTCCACATGGAGTGGCGACTGATGGTGACATATGAGCTGGACAGGAGATGAGTCTACGCTTGAGAATGTCAGGTCAGGAGTGGCAAGGACGGACGGACTCAAACTATGTGCATTGGATTTACTTGTCAAATAGTGCAAGCTGGAGATGATTTGGCTGCCTTCAAATGGGAAACCTACCCGGGCTTGTCACTGCCTTGGGCCATGGATTAGTCCACGGATAGCCTGGGACCAGCATCCTTTGCAGACTGAGTATCCTAACGCTCCCTCTCCTCCTTGCAGTCGCATCTTAAAGAAATCCAGAGTGCCTTTGTTTCAGTTCTTTCGGAAAATGATGGTAGGTTTTTGCAAAGGATTTGCCTGCTAAACTTGATTCATCTTGTATTTTTTTATTTTATTTTATTTATTTTCCCTTTTGTTGCCCTTGTTGTTTTATTGTTGTAGTTGTTGTTATTATTGTTATTGATGTTGTCGTTGTTGGATAGGACAGAGAGAAATGGAGAGAGATGGGGGAGACAGAGGGGGAAAAAAAGACAGACACCTGCAGACCTGCTTCACCGCCCGTGAAGTGACTCCCCTACAGGTGGGGAGCCGGGGGCTCGAACCGGGATCCTTACACCGGTCCTTGCGCTTCGTGCCACGTGCGCTTAACCTGCTGCGCTACCGCCCGACCCCCTCATCTTGTATTTTAAGTTGTGACAAAATGAGCATAAAAGAATGGTAGGGAGCCACTGAGCTCTTGCTAATCAGAGCATGCTCTGAAGTTCTGCGTTTTCATGAAGCAGAGACCTCCTTAAGCTCTAGTTCCTGTGCCGCACTGTGGCTCTCTCTGCTTTGAGTCCTTTTCCTCTTTGGTTTGGACCGAGAGGCAGCAGAGATCCTGTGTTCCCCATCAGCATGGTGGCTTTGCTTCACGAGCCGTTTAAGCACCTGCGGCCTGGCTGAATTCTCCTTTTTAAACAGTCGGATGCCACAAGCGTGTCTCCACCTGCCTGTGTGTGGCTTGCTCTCCCTGATCCTTTGCCCACTCACCAGGCTCACCAGACCTATGATGTAGGCTGCTTTTAAAAAAATAATGATAAATAAATAAAAAGTCAGAGCCCTGATGGTGGTGCTGGGGATTGAACCTGGAACCTCAGAGCCTTAGGCAGGAGAGTCTGTTTGCATAACCATTATGTTATCTTTCCTGCCTTGAATGTAATTCTCATCACTGGAGCACTCTGATATTATATCTACTGAGATAATCTCATGTTTTTCAGTCTTTGATATCTTTTGGACTTAATGATACTATTTTTAGATCTTTGCTATCTTTTGGGGGGTTAATGTTAAAACTTTTAAAATATTTAACTTCATAGCCAGTAGATAAACTTTTATTAAAATAGTTTTTTTTTTCTCCTTATTTTTGTGTAGAACTTAGCCAAGATGTTGCCTCAAAAGGTCTTGGTTTGGTCTACGAGCTGGGCAGTGAGCAAGATCAACAGGAACTGGTTTCTGCTCTTGTAGAGACACTGATGACTGGCAAAAGGTACGGTGACCTTGGCGTTTCAGAAGGTCTGAACACACTGGACACACTTCGCAATATACTGACATATCAGTGAAAATCAGCGTTCCTTTTTCACTAAACCTTTTCTGATTTGGAAATCAAAATTCATTATTCTGTGGATTGTAATTCTTATCCATGTGTACTACTCAGAAACAAAACTATTTAGAAACTTGCTACTTAAGTCTGACTTTGAAAATTGAGTAACCTCGAAATACTGAAAGCACTAGATCACAAAAATGCTGCATTGATTGTTGGACAAATGAGAATTGCTATGTGGAGAAGAAACTTGCCTGCCTTTGCTGATCTGATGTTGAAGCATATGGGGCAGGGCTCTGGTCACTTTGATGCTTATGTTCCTGGCTTGCAGGAGGCCTGGCTTCTGGCACGTGGCTGTGTCCGGGCAGCTGAAGTATAGGAATGCCTCTTACATATATGCATGTGCTCATTCTGGTCTCGATGTCACAAAATTCCCAGCCTGATGGGATTAGCTGACTTACATTTTTGTGCAGGGTGGGTGACGTACCAATTAGTTGAATACTGGTGTGAAAAAAATTTGAGGCTTTTAAAAAATGCTCGTTCTTTTGGTTTAGAGCGAAACATGAAGTCTCTGGAGAAACAGTGGTATTCCAAGGGGGAGGCCTTGGCAAGACTCCAGATGGGTAAGTGTGCCAAGTCTGCTGGTCAGCTGCAGACACCTTTAACACAATTAACGAGAGCAGGCACAGAGTTCGTTTCTGCCTTCCCGGGAGATGAGGCGTATCAGTGAGAGAAGAAAACTGACCTCGAAAAGCATAGTGTGGATCTGGCTTTCTGGGAAGCAGACAGCGAGATGGGCTATGGGTGTCAGAAGTCACTGAAGAATTTGCCTGGGCGGAGGAGGCGGCATAATGGTTCTGCAAAGAGACTGTCACGCCTGGAGCTCCAGCATCCCGGGTTCAGTCCCCCACATCACTATGAACCAGAGCTGAGCAATGCTCTGGGGAAAAAATGTGCCCTGGGGTCACCATCCCTGCCAACAGGACACCAGTGGTTGGAGGCAGCTGCCAGGGTGAAGGAGGTGCCTCCTGAGTAGCTGTGGAGCCCCTGGGCAGGCCTTCAGCCTTGTCCTCCTTTGTCACCTCACACACCGCAACCACTCTGCGACTAGCCATGAACTGATGGTGGTCTGGTCTGAGGGACCACAAGACCTCAGACTGAAAGTCGCTCTTTCAGCTCCTAGTCCGTGAGTTCTTGGGGAGTGGGAAGGAGACCATGGCATAGCAGCTCAATATTTAGTTCAGACCTAAGATTTTGGTTAGTACGGTTCACTTGGGGATTTTGTCATGCCATGCTTTGCATTGAAAGGCAGAAAAGGGAGTCGGGCGGTAGCGCAGCAGGTTAGGCGCACGTGGCTCAAAGTGCAAGTTCCGGCCTAAGGATCCCGGTTCGAGCACCAGCTCCCCACCTGCAGGGGAGTCGCTTCATAGGCGGTGAAGCAGGTCTGCAGGTGTCTGTCTTTCTCTCCCCCTCTCTGTCTGCCGCCTCCTCTCTCCATTTCTCTCTGTCCTATCCAACAACGACGACATCAACAACAATGGAAACAAGGGCAACAAAAAGGAAATAAATAAATATTAAAAAAAAAAAAAAGGCAGAAAAATGGTGCCAGGAGGTGGCGCACCTGGTTAAGCACACACACTACAGTGCACAAGGACCCGGGTTCAAGCCCCTGGTCCCCACCTGCAGGGGGAAAGCATCATGAGCCGTGAAGCAGGGCTGCAGGGGTCTCTCTGCCTCTCTCCATCCCTAGCTCTCTCTCTCTCCTCTCAATTTCTTTCTGTCTCTATCCAATAAAGAAAGAAAGAAAAACAGGAAAGCACACCAAGTGTTTTTACCTTTGGTTTCAACTTAGCACTTAATTTCTGAGACTCAACTCTCTCCCCATAGTTGCTCTGTTGTGTTATGCTGTCCTTTCCCTCACAGTCCTCAGGTGCGCTGCACCGTGCTCTGGCCTGCTGTGTGTCACCGGGGCCTTGCTTCCCTGCCACTCACGGCAGGAAACAGCTCTGTCTCTGATGTCCCTCAGCAGCTCACCTATCACACAGAAAGTTGCTTCCATTGTAGACTTCCAAGTTGTTACAGATGTCTACTTTTTAAAAACAAATAATACAAATGAGAAGTTACCTGATGAAGGGTTATTTGTTTAGAAGAAAAACAACAGGTCTCAAAGGGGTTCCTGGGATTAGAGTTGTCTAGCTCGTAAGACTTAGGACGCACAGCAATTGTCATCAGGTGGCTGGAGTGACTAGGAGGGAGACTGGGCATAACCAGTGAAGAGTCGCTGACTCCTCTCCTTTGGAGCTGCGAGCATGTTTCTTCTCTCAGACCTTGTTGATAGTAAGTTAGGCGACTGTTCATTCTTCTCTTTTATTTTATTTCTCATTGGTAGGGAGATAACGAATAATAGCTTAGTGAAAATGTAATATGAGATGTCCTAGTAGATAATATAATTGGTAATATAGTTGGTAATATAATTCCTTACCAGACTAGCACCACTGTGTTTGTTCCCAAGCCAGGGCCTCTCTACGTACAAGGAGCTTTGTTCTCTGGCGAGTGACCTTAGTCAACCAGATCTGGTGTATAAATTCATGAACTTAGCCAACCATCATGCTATGTGGAACTCGAGGAAGGTAAGTTACTATCATGGGACAGAGAATCTATTTACTTATTGATAGAGACAGAAATTGAGCGGGGAGAGAGACAGAGAGGGAGAGAGGCAGAGAGACCCCTGCAGCCCTGCTTCACTGCTCGTGAAGCTTTCCCCTGCAGGTGGGGACCAGGGGCTTGAACCCGGGTCCTTGCACGCCGTCATGTGAGCTCAATCAGGTGCACCACTGCTGGGACAGACTATTTTTAACTCAGTCTTCAGCTCAGTCCTGCCACATTGACGCAGCCACAGTAGATGTGCGTTGTGGTTTGCACAAGTGTATAATCAGAGAACTAGGCCACTCTGCAGCTGCTGCTACTGACTGGAAACTGGAACCTTCGGGGACGCCTCCGGGGAGAGCCCGGTCCCCGTCTCGTAGTTAGTATTTGGTCTCTTGCCGCATCCCATGCCATGGCTCCAGCTCTGCTGGTCTTTTTTAGGGTGCTGCTTTTGGCTTCAATGTGATCGCGACCAGAGCTGGAGAGCAGCTGGCTCCTTTCCTACCTCAGCTGGTTCCTCGTCTTTATCGGTATCAGTTCGATCCCAACCTCGGCATTCGACAGGCCATGACGAGCATCTGGAACGCCTTGGTCACTGACAAGTCAATGGCAAGTGTCTGCACTCAAGTTTCCCTGGGTTCCACACAGGGTTAACATAGTGCTTCTTCCCATCCAGGTGGTATGTTATTTGTCTAAGCAGACTTTCTTTCATCCTTTGCTTTATTCCTTCTCTCAGAGTATTAAAGATGTTCACGGCAGTATTTATTGAAATCTCTGGGGTGGGGGGGCCGGGCAAGTAGCGCAGCGGGTTAAGCACGTGGTACAAAGCGCCAAGGACTAAGGATCCCAGTTCGAGCCCCCAGCTCCCCACCTGCAGGGGCGTCGCCTCACATGCGGTGAAGCAGGTCTGCAGGTGTCTGTCTTTCTCTCCCCCTCTCTGTCTTCCCCTCCTCTCTCCATTTCTCTCTGTCCCATCCAACAACGATAGCAATATCAACAATGGCAACAAGAGCAACAAAAATGGGGAAAATGGCGTCTAGTAGGAATGGGCTCATAGTGTAGGCACTGAGCCCAGCAATAACCCTGGAGGCAGTTTATGTATATTTATTGAAATCTCAGAAATGCAGACCATGACAGTGCGGCTGTGTGATGCGTGAGGACCCACAGTGCGTCTGTGTCCAGGAGATGCTGAATGTCAGCAGGCGCCTCGCCCGCTGTTGCACGCTGTGGGGAGGACAGAACGGCGCTTGCGTGCAGGCTGTGCACGTGTTGGGGAACTGGGTGGAGAAGGGCTGCATGTGTCTTCTTCTCTTTTCTGTTTCCCTTTCATATTCCACCCGCTTCCCACCTTTACTATTTTACCATTTTTATTGGGGGAGCTACTGGCTCACAGTGCCATGCTGGTACGTGGGCACTGCAGTGTCTTCGCCCCCCTGTGAAGGTCTCTGCAGATCACTCTCACCACATTAGGTCCTGATACAACAGGACCCAAAGATTCTCTTCCCCACAATCCTTTGCTTTGCTGCAATACACCACCCAGTCCACGTTTCACTATGTGTTTTCCCTCTTTGTCCTTTTTTTTTTACTATGGTTTCAAATTTCTTTTTTTTTCTCATTTTTTGTATTTTATTATTTTTTTATTGAAAAAATGTAAACATTGACAAGACTATAGGATAAGTTCCACACAGTTCCCACCACCAGAACTCCGTATCCCATCCCCTCCCCTGGTAGCTTTCCTATTCTCTATCCCTCTGGGAGCATGGACCCAGGGTCATTGTGGGATGCAGAAGGTGGGAGGTCTGGCTTCTGTCATTGCTTCCCTGCTGAACATGGGTGTTGACAGGTGGATCCACACTCCCAGCCTGTTTCTCTCTTTCCCTAGTGGGGCAGGGCTCTGGGGAAGCAGAGCTCCAGGACACATTGGTGGGGTCGTCTGTCCAGGGAAGTCCACTTGGCATCTTGGTAGCATCTGGAACCTGGTAGCTAAAAAAGAGTTTAAAAAAGAATTTAATCAACTCAGAAAACTTGGTATCTTCCTTGGTTTTTGTCTTTTTTTTTTTCCTTCTAAACCAGAACACTGTTCAGCTCTGGCGTATGGTGGTGTGGGGATTGAACCTGGGACCTGGGATCCTCAGGCATGAGAGTCTATTTGTATAACCATTATGCAATCCACCCCAACCTGGGTTTTGTCTTTCTTAACCTGTTAACTCCCACTTGAATCCAGTCACAGATTCTGCTCATTCTCTTTCCACATCATCACTTGAACCACTCACTCCTTTCCTGGTAGAGAGGTTGTCACTCTACTCCTTGGCTTCAGTTGTTTAATGAGCAGCAGAAGGTTTTAAAATCCAAATGGGATTGTGCCCTCCTAGGTTAAAACCCTTCAGTGGCAGGGAGTTGGGGGGTAGCGCAGCGGGTTAAGCACACATGGTGCCAAGCGCAAGGATGGCATAAGGATCCTGGTTCTAGCCCCTGGCTCCCCACCTGCAGGGGGGTCGCTTCACAAGCGGTGAAGCAGGTCTGCAGTGTCTGTCTTTCTCTCCTCTTCTCTGTCTTCCTCTCCACTCCATTTCTCTCTGTCCTATTCAGTAATGACGACATCAGTAACAACAACAATAACTACAACAATAAACAACAACAAGGGCAACAAAAGGAAATAAAAAAATATTTCAAAAAAATCACACATGCCAGAGAAGTGGTCTTCTCCCCCCCCCATCTTTTTATTAATAATCAGTAAATAGACCTTTAAAGGGGAAGAAAAAAAAAACAGAAAAGGAAGCTGTTCACTATCATTATAAGACAGCTTATTCATAGATGTGAAATTTTTATTTTTATTTTATTTTTATTCTTTTCCTTTTATTAGGTTGATAAGTATTTGAAGGAAATTCTTCACGATTTGGTTAAGAACCTTACCAGCAACATGTGGCGAGTTCGAGAATCCAGGTACCATTCATTATTGGAAATATCAGATTTGTAAACCACAACTTAAATTTGTTTTCCTTCGTTTCCTTGTCTTATACTATGTTCCAAAGGAATAAGTTGAAACTCCCAAAAACATATTTCTGGTTGGGTTAAACTGTTAACAGTAACTATTTAAGTTCTAACCAGTGGCCAAAGTCCTAAAACTTATATGTATACATAATATATCTGTATGTGTTTACTTTCATAACTGTGTTAAGGTGGCCTTTTTCATAGATGTACAGTGTACAGTTCACTTGGCAGTGTACAGGGCCTATGGGTGTACGTCTTTGTTGGAAAAGTCACAAAGTCTTTGTTTTTCTTTGCAAAACTGTGTCATGACTTTTCTGACGGCCCAGTGTCATATCTAAAAGAGATTACTGTAGTTGTGGGAACAACAGGTGACTGTCTCTGCTCTATGCCTGTGGCATATTTGAGAAACTGAGAAGAGAATAATCATTGTTGTCTTGGGAAAAAATTAGAATTATAGGCAGAATCCATATTATTACTTGACATGAATGATTTGACTAAAATACTGAAATTTATTGATTCTGTATTTGAAACCAAGGTGTTTATTTTCAGCTGTTTAGCCTTGAACGATTTATTGAGGGGAAGATCCCTAGACGACATCATTGACAAACTTCCAGAAATCTGGGAGACTCTGTTTAGAGTACAAGATGATATAAAGGTATTGAATAAATCCACACTGATTCACAGAATAACTTAAACTTTCTGCACTATGATGCTCAGTAAATATCAGATCATGGTTAGAAAGAAAATAGCTTAAGCTGGAATTGTTAAATGTTTATGCTAAGTAGTTTAACATTTAATATCCAGTCAGTCTTTACACTGTTTTCTACCAAAGGCTTAGTCTTGATGTGTTTGAAGTTGCTAGGCTAGTCAGACTTTTTTTTGACCTTTTACCCATTCTCTTTATTATTTTTATTTTATTTATTTTGATTTCTTTATTGGGGATTAATGTTTTACATTCAACGGTAAATACAATAGTTTGTACATGCATAACATTTCTCAGTTTTCCATATAACAGTACAACCCCCACTAGGTCCTCTGTCATCCTTTTTGGACCTGTATTCTTCCCCTCACCCACCCCAGAGTCTCTTACTTTGGTGCAATGCGCCAATTCCATTTCAGGTTCTACTTGTGTTTTCTCTTCTGATCTTGTTTTTCAACTTCTGCCTGAGAGTGAGATCATCCCATATTCATCCTTCTGTTTCTGACTTATTTCACTCAACATGATTTCTTCAAGCTCCATTCAAGATGGTCTGAAAACGGTGAAGCCACCATTTTTAATAGCTGAGTAGTATTCCATTGTATATCTAGGCCACAACTTGCTCAGCCACTCACCTGTTGCTGGCCACCTGGGCTGCTTCCAGGTCATCTTCAGATTCGATTTGGATTTATGTCACTGTTTTAAAAGGCAGTCACTACATGAGCTTCAGTAGAAATCCTGTGCTACTGATTACAAACCAGTAACAATTTTGAAATAAATCCAGAATAAGAACTTTTATGGTTTTGCAAATTGGGTAAGTCATTCCCAAATTTGATTCCTCTAGGCTTTCCCTGGGCAGTCTGACTACTAGATATTTTGATTAAAATTCGACACTTGAGTTTTACCTTTGTGCTTTATTCATAGAAGTTTTTAAAAATCTGTGGAATACTCTCACAGATCTGTGCGTGCTGTCACGCTGTGGTTAGTTTCTGAACTATCACACTTGATAGCCATGGCTTGTATAAGGCTGCAGTAGGTCACAGTTAGTTCGAAAGCTTAGCATGGTAATATATTCCTTGATGGGCAAAGAGCCTTATGAAACGTTTTTTTGTTTGTTTGTTTGTTTTCTACCTGATGTTGAAAGTAAGATTAAGAAAACAACAGCCACTAATAATCTGTGTAGAACTAAAGGCAGATACATATGCCTTGTGAAGTACTTGAACGAGACTCTTGTGTGATCTCAAAATGTTTTGATTTTCAGGAGTCAGTACGAAAAGCCGCAGAGCTAGCCCTGAAAACTCTAAGCAAGGTGAGACCTCTCACTTCAGATTGGAGGTTAGTGGGACAGTCAAGGCCGCTCCTTCATGTAGAACTGCCTCCACGTTACGTGCGCTCCACTGTTCTGGACAGTGAGACTGGGTGTGTTGTCTGGACTCCAGTGGTCAGCACGGTGTCTCTCTGGCCTCTCCTACTCGGCCCTGAAGGTCCTGCGTTAGACACTTCCGCCACGTGGCGCCTGTCTTTCTCTCTTGGTTTCGCTGTGCTCGTGTGCTGACCTGCCTTCTTTCTGCAGCGAGCTTTCCCCTGGGCGCCGGTCTCTCGTTTACCAGGGACCGCCGCACACTTCAGCCGCGCCCCGGCAGGCTCACAGGGTGCCGCCGCTTTCTTACACGCGGTCTCAGCTCGCTGGGTATTGTGTCTTATGTCACCAGCTGGAAGACAAATCCTTAGAAAGTGGATAGTGAAGTCACTAATAAAATGAAAGAAAGAAAGAAAGCAAAAAAATGAATAGTGGGGTTTGAGGAAGCCTCTGGACTTGGAAACTTGATTCTCATCTGCACCTCATGGGCCAAAGTGGTGTTCTGGTGTGTTCTTTCTCTCTCTCCCTCTCTCTCCCCTTCCCTCTCTTCCTCTTTCCTTCTCCCATCCTTCCTTGTATTAATACTATATATATATATATATATATATATATATATATATATATATATATATCCCATATGAGTGCCAGCATTATGAATCCACAGCTCCTGGCAGCCGTTTTCCTCTTCTCCCCTCCCCTCCCTCCCCTCCCCTCCCCTCCCCTCCCCTCCCCTCCCCTCCCCTCCCCTCTTCTCTCCTTTCCTCCTCCCTCCCCCCTCCCTTCTGTTCTTTTTTTTTTTTTTAATTCCTACTATATTGGATAGAATTGAGAGAGAAGAGGGGGAGACAGAGAGGGAGAAAAAGATACCACAGACCGACTTCACTACTCGTGAAGGGCCCCCCCCACACACACACAGGTAGGTAACAGGGGCTTGAACCTGGGTCCTCGAGCATGTTATTATGTGCACTTAACTAGATGCACCACTGCTTTTTTTTCCCTTAAAGTATATGATCAAATTCTGTGCTTTATTGCTGGCAAACAGAACTCAGCTGCAGACGGCATTCTCCTGTCTCTCCTCACAGCATCATAGAATGTGGGCTCACTTTGTGAATCTGGGGAGAAGGAAGTGTTTCCTCGGGTTAGTGTTCTGATGAGCGGGAGGCTGGTGTCACTGATCCCCTGCTGTTTGTATGAAGGTCTGCGTGAAGATGTGTGGCCCATGTAAGGGAGCGGCCAGCCAGAGAACCATCGCCGTGCTCCTGCCCTGCCTCCTGGACACGGGAGTGATGAGTCCTGTGGCGGAAGTCCGAGCTCTCAGGTAACATGGAGGCATCTACCTGACCCTCAGCGAGAAGCCGGGCCTCCTGTAAGGAGAGACACCCAAGGACCCACCTGTGGGTGCGGCTTGTGCACGTGCTTGGCTGGTGCGTGCCCGCAGTGCTGTTAGATTCTACTCTGTGCCCCTTTTCTGTTTTAGAATGATTGGGCTGTCAGGGATGTCACGACACACTTTTTGCATAGGAAAACATGTCAATAAATGCCATGGCCTTTCTGACAGCCTGGGAGAATGCAGTCTAGGAGTTCTGGACTGTTCAGTTTTCGATTTCTTTATTTTTTATTTTTCTTTTTTTGTCTCAGGTTATCACTGAGGCTCAGGGCCAGCACTACAAATCCAGTGCTCCTGGTGACCATTTTTTCCACTTTATTAGATATGACAGAGAGGAATTGAGAGGGGAGGGGGTGGAGAGGGAGAGAGACACAGAGAAACCTGCAGGTGGGCACGGGGGTCTCGAACTGGGATCCTTACGCTTCATACTATCTGCGCTTAACCCTCTACACCACCGCCTGCCCCCCTGAACTGTTCAATTTCTATTTTGCTTTTAAAATTAATCAGTACTATCAGCACTGTTTCATAATTAAATCGCTGAGGAAGACAAGCTACTTTTAAGAAGCCACCCAGTATCTGTAAAGCAGTGATCCCATGGGGGGCACTGCCCTGCTGTGCTCAGTGGCGCTCGCTGGTGGCCCTGGGTCTCTATGGCAGGAGCCTGATGGTGGCTGTTCAGGCCACACAGGCCCGAGCCCCGACCGTTCCCTGCCCAGCAGAGGCAGGCGCTCGCTCACCGTGGATGTGCTGGTGAGACACGGGCCTCACAACGGCACCGTCAGCAGTTCTTGTCAAACTAAAGCCGAGCCTGGAAACGACCCAGCTTCTGCCTCTGCGCCGGGGAGGGGCAGGGACGTGTGAAGTAGCACATTGGGGACCAGACCGAGCACACGTGCAGGGCACAGGACCCAGTAACGGGACGTGCTGTGTGTGTCCTAGCATCAACACCCTCGTGAAGATCAGCAAGAGTGCAGGGGCCATGCTGCAGCCGCACGCGCCCAGACTCATCCCGGCCCTCCTGGAGTCCTTGAGTGTCTTGGAGCCCCAGGTCCTCAACTACCTGAGCCTCCGGGCTACGGACCAAGAAAAGGTGAGCCGAGGGCACGGGCGCTGTGTGCGTGTGAAGGGAGGCCCACTCAGGGCCTCAGGTGCACCCTGACCCTCAGGCCTCATAGCCGCCTCGGGGACCAGCAGGTCTGCTCACCGATCTAGGGCTCGGCTCCTGTTACCCACAAATGCTGGGCCTTCCACTTGCTTGTGCTCCGGACGGGCTGGGTGGAGAGGCCTCCTAGGAGGGGCACTGGTTTGTGGATCGGATTAAAATCACACTCTCATCCCCCAAATGCTTTAACTCTAAAGGTTTTAAAACACTTTTTGTTTATATTATTTAAAAGGCAGGTCAGTTCCTTCAGAGGCTTTCCATGAATGATTCCTGCTTAATAAATAGGAAAGATTTGTATCTAAACTTAAAAAATATTTATTATTATTTTTGCTTTGGATAGAGAAATTGGGAGGGGAGGGGAGCAAGGGAGAGAGAGACAGAGACACACACATGCTTGCAGCAGTTTCACTGCTTGTGAAGCTTTCCCCTGCAAGTGGGGACCAGGGGCTTGAACCTGGGTCCCTGTGCACTGTGATGTGAGTGCTTAACCAGGTGTGCCACCATCTGGCCCCTGTGTGTCAACTTTGAAATTGTCTAAAATTACTCTGCATTCAGATCTAACTGGACAGCCTATGATTGAAGTCTTCCTTTTGAATTACAAAGGAAATATATTTACTATGAAAGCTTAATCCTAGGAACAGAAAGTCGTTCCCTAGAGAGTTCCTTGTGGTCCAATGTACTGCTCTCAGCAGTATTTATTTTTTCTTCTAGACTTTGTAGTCACAGACTATAAAACAAAAACAAAAAGCATAGTACTTTGAGAGTAGTGTCCTGCAAGCGGAAGAGTGTTTGAACGATGTGTGTTTGTATTTAAGTCTGTCTCTCCCTTCCTTTTCAACGCTGTGTCGTGTTTTATCATGAGGTGGTAGTGAGTGTGTGATTTTTGTGTTGTCGGTAGTTACATCCTAGTCTCTCTGTAGCACATCTGCTGAGAGTCTCATTGTTTTGATCACACTTTCCTGCTGTCAGTGTCATTCGCTGTCATTTTCTGCCGTCTCAGCCATTTCTGCATCTTCTGTGAATGGTGCTTTTCTACCCAGGTCTGTCTTTGTGTATATTTTCACACTTGTCTGTCTTTATGAGGACTCTCAGGTTCTTGTTTATATATGCTGAGTATATTCTCGCAGTTCACTACTTAATTATTTAAAGAGTCATATTATTTATTACAAGAGAGGAAAGAAATTTTATGCGAGAGGAAGGAAGGAGTCAGGAACCTCTGCCAGCCGAGCCGCTGCCCTTTACCTATTAACTCGCCCAGACTCTCCTATAACCGCCCCTCTCTCTCTCCGCTGGCTGCTGCTTCAGCTCACGTTCTTTTTCAGTCAGTAGACTTATCCCTTTGCGGGTTTCCATTTCATGTCTCACTAGGTACTGAGGCGATGTGAATTCTAGTGCAGACTTAGCAGCCTTACCAGGCAGTCCACGTCCGTGTGTCTCACTTTGCTGCCAGTTTTATCTAAGAAGATCATGGAGCACTCCGCAGACATGTGTGTAGCCTTGCCAGGGCCTGAGAACCCTCGCAGCATGTGTGCTGCTCACGTGAGCACCGTGCACCTGACTTTCAGTGACCTGCTGGGTCTGGTCATTGCTCATCGACCCTGCAGCACAGTTGTTAGAAGAAAATACTGCAAATTTGAAGCCCTTTTGTAAAGTTAGTTCAATAAATTCCTTAAGGTTTTACGGCCTAAGCACAAACCCACTTAGACTCTTCTGCACCCAGTGACTGGAGAGCCAGAGGCCCCAGAAGACGAGATAACTTGCCTAGAGCCGGGCTGGGTTCACTTCTTTTCCCTTCCTCTCTCCCTCCTCCATTCTGGTCCCCAGGCCTACTTCTGGGGCTCCGTGCCTGTTCCCAGTGGCCATTTTCTTTTCTGTTAGAGGGTGAGAGACAGAGACAGAGAGGGGTAAAGAGACAGATGCCTGCAGCACAGACAGTGTCTGCAGAGACAGACAGACGCAACTCGGCTCCTCTACTTAGGAAGTTCCCTCCTGCAGGTGGGGACTCGGGGCTTGAACCGGAATCCTTGTGCGTGGTGCTGCTGCCTCCTGGCCACACTTCGTCAGTTTCTGTCTTGAATTTTTCACTGGCAGAGGTGCTGTCTCTACAGTTAAGTGACTGACTGTCGGCTTGGAGAAATCAGACACATTTTGACTCGCTAGACTTACACACTATTTTCTAAAGACAGGAAGTCAGGTCCTTTCATGAGAGCGGGTGGTTCCTTGACTAGTGAAGGTTCAAGTGTCTTCCTTTGTCTCCCCCAGGCTGCGATGGACAGTGCCCGGTTGAGTGCTGCCAAGTCTTCCCCTATGATGGAGACCATCAACACGGTCAGTTCCTACACGGGATGCAACGTCTGCTTGCTTACTTAAAGTCTCCGGCTAAACTGATCCGAGTGTAGAGGCCTGCTTTCTTTGTATCTGCTTTTCTTCCCTCCTAGCACAGTGCACAGGTTGGCTTCTGATGGTGCAGGGGATTGAACCTGAGACTTTAGAGCCTCGGGCATGAGAGTCTTTCTGTAGAACCATTAAGTTGTCTCCCCTGCCCAAAGTAGAGGTTTAAAGGATTAATGATGAGTCAAGCGGCTATGTGATCCTACATTTTGTCTTAGTAAATTCTTTGACCCACTGAAGTTCATTCAGTTTCATTATTATTATTTGTAGATAAATATACCTTTATTAATGCCAAGAGAATAGTTGTCTAATTTATCAGCTTTCCCAAGTAGATCCTTTTTTCTTTTCTTTTTGTCCTCTTCTCTCTCCGGGTCCTCATGGACTTAGAGTTCAGAGCCCTCTGGTCATCTTCTCTTAACATTTATCCCTCTGGGAGCATGGACCCAGGGTCTTTATGGGGATGCAGAAGGTGGAAGGTCTGGCTTCTGTAACTGCTTCTCCACTGGAGAAGCATGGGTGTTTGCCAGTCCCTGTTCAGGCGCCATTATGCTGGTCTAGCTAGCTTCGCGGGCGGGAGACAGACGACCAGGGTGAGCTGGGAAGCAGTATCTCTTTATTCATGTGGATCGCAGCGCAATCTAAGCTAAACTCTAATCACAGTCCTGTCCTTATATATACTCACCAAGTAGGGTGGAAACAGGATGTGACGTAGAGAGGGTGGAGCGAAAAGAGACTGGTGGAGATCAGGGTGTACTAGGAGACGGGGCGGAGCAAAAAGACGTCATGAACCAGTGGAATTAAACCAATGTCCTGCAGGCAGGGCCGTGCTCTTAGTTAACAGTGTTTATGTAAATAGAAGACAGTGTTAAGCAGGGGGATTAAACCAGTGAAACAGAAGGGGTCTTAGAAGCAGAATTAGAAGCAGGCCAACAGGTGTTGGCAGGTGGACCCACACCCCCAGCCTGTCTCTGTCAGTCCCTAGTGGGGCAGGGCTCTGGGGAGGGGAGACTCCAGGACACATGGGTGAGGGCGTCTGCCCAGGGAGGGCAGGGTGGTGTCCTGGCAGCGTCTACGACTTGGTGGCTGAGGCTTGGTGAGTTTCTGAAGAGATCCCGGTTCTATTTTGTTGAGTTCCCAGGTGTTGTTTCATTGTTTTTCCTAGTTTGCTAGGAGCTCAACCTGGAACGGCCCCTCCTCCACAGCCACACCTCCCGAAGCTCAGTTTCAATCTATGTCTTTTTTATTAAACAGATTTGCGGAGAGGAAGTAGGCTCAGCGAGATTGCTTTGCCCTGGGTGACCGCCACTCTCCCCTTTAGTGAATCAGTGTTGCTCATTGTTAGGTTTTGTCTTAGCGTGGGGTCATTGCAGAGACTCTTTTCTTTGTAGCACACACTGGTCTCCACACAAAGTCAGAGCAAAGTCAAACTAACTTTTTTTCTTTGCCTCCAGGGTGCCTGCACTTTGAATCCACTGCTCCTGGAGGCTTTTTTGTTGTTGTTGCTATTATTATTGCTGGCGTTGTTGTTGGATAGGACAGAGAGAAATGGAGAGAGGAGGGGAAGACAGAGAGAGGGGGGGAGAGATAGACACCTGCAGACCTGCTTCACCGCCTGTGAAGCGACTCCCCTGCAGGTGGGGAGCCAGGGGCTCGAACCGGGATCCTTACGCCGGTCCTTGTGCTTTGTGCCACGTGCGCTTAACCCGCTGCACTACTGCCCGGCCCCCCCAGCATATTTTAACTTCAGATCTCGTGAGTACATACTTGATTCAGACAGTTTTTAATTGAAAATGTGGTATTACTTCATCCTTTGTTAAAGTTATTTTTCATTTCTTTTTCCTGTTTTCAAAGTGCCTGCAGCACCTTGATGTCTCTGTGTTGGGCGAGCTAGTCCCTAGATTATGTGAACTAATAAGAAGTGGTGTGGGGCTTGGAACTAAGGTAAGTGTGCTCTTCACAAAAGGAATTGGCATTTTATTTGGCTTAGGCCGTAAAAAATAGCAACCATTGTGGCTGAAACTCTTCTTTTCATGAAACTAATAACATTTTACATTATGAAGCTTTTTCCCTTTTAATCTCATGGGTGGAGGAGAGACAGAGAAGGGGAAACATGCTTTACTTCTACTGTTCATGAAGCTTCCAGGTTGCTGGTGCTCTGGGTGGGGCCAGGGGCTCAGATCTTGGTGGTGTGTGAGCCCTTCAGGGGAGCCATCTCCCAGCTCCGTTTTGCAGGAATGCCATTTTGAGATACGTTTACCCTTCAGAAGACAGAAGTCTGCTTGTTCAGCAAGTATTTTCTTAGTGATGGGATCATTTCTGTTCCTGGCTGTGAGGTACATGCATCCCAGGTCCCTGTTCATTATTACCTAGTCATAGAAATGCTCATCTCGTCTTCAGATGGTTATTTTAAATGTGATCAGCATTTTTTTTTTAACAGAGGGGTGGGCAGCCATTTGGGTGGGAAAATGTCTCGCTCTCTAAGATCTTTCAAGAACTAGGTCCTGCTTTTTTCGGCAGCCAAGCCATATGTGTCCGTGTGTGCACTTTTTTGCTTCCTGACAAAATTGACACTTGCTAATACTTGCATACTTTATTACTTGCAGAAAGAGAGGAAGTTTTCCCTTTTTTCCTGTCTCTGTTCTGTCATTGTCCTAGTGTCTCCTTCAGCCTCTGTGTGTGCGTCTTGTACGTCTGTCCTCTTACAGCATCAATGGCCTGCTGTGTGGCCGTGACCCGAGTTACTGCGTGTGGTGGCATTTGCTCACTCAAGGAACATCTGACTTATTTTTAGCTCTTCCGGCCACATGTAAGGCCCTGTGATGGAAGTCTCTGGATATATGATTCTCATGGATAAAAGTCTGGAACTTCCAGGGTTCAGAAGTGGGTGGGAAAGATGGCTTTTCTTGCCCTCGTGAAGAACTATATCAGTTTTCTTTCTCATTCCGTATGAGTGTGTCTGTCCCCCAGCTGGAGGGCTTGAGGACAGTCTTGTACGCATCATTTCAAGAGTCTTTCTCTGGAGATTGAATGAAGGGGTGTTAAAGATTCTGCTGTTATCTTCAACAGAGTATGGTAGGACATTGTGCTGTGACATTCAGGCTTTCACCTTTTTACCCTCTAGGGAGGTTGTGCCAGTGTGATTGTGTCGTTAACGACTCAGTGTCCCCAGGACCTCACACCTTACTCGGGTGAGTTTGTCAAATGCAGGTGTGGTACGTTTTTTGTTTGTTTGTTCATTTGTTTTGAGTTGTGAGGGCCTCACACACAGGTGGTTCCATTCCCAGGCTGACCTTTTCATTCTTCTTCTTTATAAAAGCATATATATGAGAGAGGAGTGAGAGACAGCAGAGGCCCCCCAGAACTGTGCTAGCATCGGTAAAGCTTCCCCTGGTGCTATGGAGCTCAGACCTGGGCCTTGTTCAGAGTAAGAGGCACAGCCTGTGAAACGGGGCCACCTTCCAGGCCTGGTGGTGCTCCAGTGCGGCCCTGCCTGTGTGGCGGCTTCTCTTCTGCTTGTTTCATCCCTGAAAGCAAAGGCCTCGCAGTGTCAGACCGTCCTGGCGCGTCAGCACTCTCACGAGGTGCCAGGGCTCGGACCCTGCACGGCCAGCGCTGCGAGCTGTCTTCTGGCCTGTGTGACAAGGTCTTTACAGAGACCAGTCACCGCTCAGGCATGTTGGGCACAGGACAGCCTCTTCTCTCTTCCCTTCATCTCTGTTTGTGAGAGGGGCGGGGCAGTCATGCCGGGGAGTCTCCATGGCTTTGTGTCTGTTGGCGAGGAGTAGGAGGGGGGTGAGCGTCTCTGCCGGTCGGTTTGTGGGGCTGGCTTGCTGTCAGCGCCTTCTCTCTTAGCTCACCTCCTAGATGGAGGCCCGGTGGCTTAACGCTCAGTGTTCTGCACACAGAGACTCCTCTTACATTTTAAAGAAAGCAAAAAGCAACAGACAGCGTAGGTAAATATTCGAGATATTTGTTCCAGGGTGCAGCTTGTCTTGACCCTGGGGCAGGGCAGAGTCCCTCCTCAGCCAGTCACCAGGTTCCCTCCTTGCAGGCAAGCTCCTGAGTGCTCTGCTCAGCGGCCTGACAGACCGAAACAGCGCGATCCAGAAGGCCTGCGCCCTCGCCGTGGCCCATCTCGTGCGGGTGAGCGCGGCGTCCTCTCAGCCAAGCGAGTGGACTGTGGTGATCACAAAGATGTGACTAGGCTTCTCTCTCTCTCTTTCTTTCCCTCTAACAGACCTCACGGGATAGCAGCATTGAAAAACTTCTGCAGAAACTTCACGGCTGGTATATGGAGAAAGAAGGTACCTTTAAAGTTTATTTCTTTATTTTTAATTAATTAAGAATATAATTCGTTTGTATAAAAATGACAGACAATTCATAATTGTAGATGTGAATGTCTAATACAACCATTCCAATCAATTCCTACCCTTTATATTTTTCATGCATTGCTGGGGATTGAACCCACGCTTCCCGTGCCTATGAGGCTTGCATCCTGCCACTGAACTGCTGCCTGAGCAGTTTTCTTTCTTTCTTTCAGTGAGACAGAGACACTGAGCCCAAAGCACCCTCCCCTGTCCGTGGAGCTCCCCTTAGCTTGTCTTGCTCTCCTGCGGTGCTGGGGATTGAGCCGGGGTCTCTGGCAAGGGCCTGCGCGTCACGCTGTCTGCTGCCGGGCTCCTCCCTGACTCCCGCCCTCTGCCGGCTCAGCTGCGTTGCTAGGAGTGCGTGTGTCCCCGTGGCGCAAGCCGGACCGTCGTCTGGGCTGTGCGGCTCAGTCACCCTACAGACAGCAAGGGGGTCGGGGAGTCGATGTTTTGCTGTGCTTTTCATCAGAACCCGTCTACAAGACGTCCTGCGTGTTGACCGTGCATGCGATCGGACGATACAGCCCCGACGTGGTGAAGAATCATGCCAGAGAAGTCCTGCCCTTGGCGTTCCTGGGCATGCACGAAGTGGCTGACGAGGAGAAGTCAGACCAGGAGGAATGCAATCTGTGGGCCGAAGTGTGGCAGGAGAACGTTCCTGGTTGGTAAACACTACGGCCGCGGCTGCCACTTTTCACTCATGCTCTTTGCGGCTTCTCCAGCTGCTTCTGCATCTCCCTCCCTCTCTCTCTCTTCCCCCCTTCCTCCCCCCCCCCCCCCCCCCGTGTGGTTTGAAGCCAAGCTGCCGAGTTTTCAGGCTCAGCACCCAGAGCTCTGGACTCCATGGTTGTCGTTGGCGTCAGAGGAGCGAAGCCCGCTCGTTTTCCATGAGTGCAGAACCACAGTGGTGTTTGCCTCAGGCCGTTATGGGGCGTGTTCCTGCCCAGTTTGTCTGCACACACACTGGTGGGAAACATCCGTGCGCATGGCTCGGGGATGCCTCTGGGCCCACTCGGTGCATCACTGTAACGCCAGCCACGGTGCTGGTCGCTTCCCTGCCCTTGAGAGCGCTGTGATGCAGTGTCTGTCAGTCATGCTGTAGACTGGTGGTTACTGAGGTTTCCGAATACAAAGATGGCGTTGCTTCTGTCTGATTTTTCTCTTCTTGATCTAGGTTCTTCCGGTGGCATTCGCCTCTACATGCCAGAGCTGATCACCATTACCCAGAAGGCTCTGCAGTCTCAGTCCTGGAAGATGAAAGCCCAGGGAGCGGCCGCCATGGCATCCATTGCAAAGCAGACCAGCTCGCTGGCTCCTCCGTACCTGGGCATGATCCTCTCAGCCCTCCTGCAAGGCCTGGCCGGAAGGACGTGGGCAGGAAAGGTAAAGGCACCTCTCTCTCACGGCCAGTGCGACTCGAGTCCTCCTCCAAGGACCAGGGTTGTGTGGCTCCTTCTTTGTAAACACAGGCATCTCATTTTGAGGGAACTTCGGTCAGATGGATTAGTTTCGGGAGCCAGTCAAAGCCTGAGGCAGCCTTTGACTGAGGGACATCTCATTAGGAGTGCTCACGTATTCTTGAATACTGCACCCAGTGCTGGAGATGGGATCCTGCTGATCATGTCTTCATCCACATCCCTCTGTACTGTCGACCTCGTGACCGAGAGGGTGAGGTCCATGTGACCGTGTAGCCGGCTGAGCAGCCTCTCGACTGAGGGGGCTCCTCTTTCGGGTCTGTGCGCCTTCAGCTGAGCTTACGTGTGGGCCACTTGACAGTGGACACTGAGTGAGGAAGACGGACTGCCACTTGACTGCTTGATGTTGTGGTTCGGTCGTAGCCTGTGCGAGGGGTGGCAGTCACTGGGCCAAACTGTGGACTCAGTTCCTGAGTGCCCGGGGGCCAGGTCAGCTCCATCCCTGTTAGAAGTGCAGATGTAGACAGGGGTGATCTGGAATGAAGTGTGCTGATGCTCGTACAGCAGGAAAGTGAATCAGAGGGAAGGAAGACTGGCCAGTTATTGTCTGTGCATTTTGGGAGCCGAGGCCCTGCACATACATGGCTTCCACATTCCTGGGCCCACTTCTTGCTTGTTGAGAGCCAGAGTGGCCCTCAGAGCCAGAGCTGTTCCTGCTGGTAGAACACGTCCTGGGCCGGGGCCACGCACTGCCTATTGAGTTGTCTTTGCAGACTGGTTGGCTTTTGCCGCCGCCATGACCAGTCACCCGGAAGCACTCGGGGGTAGTGTGGAGAGTGAGGGGCCTGTGTGCTCACCAGCTTCCCTGTCTCTCCCCACCAGGAAGAGCTACTGAAAGCCATTGCCTGCGTGGTGACAGCTTGCAGGTGAGTGTGCTGTCAGTGAAGCCTGTGTCCTAGCCGCTCCCCAGAGCCTTTACTCAGCTGTTCTGATGCTTCTGTGTGGACCCGCAGTGTGGAGCTGGAGAAGCCTGTGCCCAGTCAGCCCAGCACCAGCGAGGTTCTGCAAGCTCTTCTGAAGGAGTGTTGCCGAGAGAATCTCAGGTACAAGATCGTAGCCATCCGCTGCACAGCGGACGTCTTGAAAGCCACCAAAGAAGACAGGTTCCAGGAGTTCTCCGACATCGTCATCCCCCTGATCAAGAAGGTAATGGCTGGCTGGGTGGGCGGGCAGCATGGCGACTACGCAGGAACAAGGACGAGACCTTGGACCTTGTAGCTCTTGGATCTGTATCCATCAGGCCTCGGTCTGATGACTGTCGCGTTAGTTTTTAACTTCACATGAGGGTTTCCTTGTGTCTTGGGGGTCTAACTGCATTAACAGGAAAGAGCAGCACAGAAAGCCTGCCTCCTGCGGAACCCAGGGGTTCTGGATCCCTCAGCTCCTGGCTCTGCCGCTGTAGGATGTGGCCTCAGGCCTCCTGGGCCGCAGTGTCTGCGTCCTAGGCAGGAGACGGCAAAGCAGGTGAGGTAGGAAAGAAGCGGGGGTGTCCCTTGTCTCTGAGAGAAAGACCCCCGAAGGTGCCCGTGGGGCTTTCACTCCTGTTCCACTAGCTGACACTGCACATGACACCTCCGACTGCAAAGGAGACAGAGCAGTGACAAGGAGGGAGGTAGACAGAGACACCTGCAGCCCTGCCCGCCACTCCTGGAACTTCCCCTGCAGGTGGGGCCAGGTGACAACCAGTTTTGTAGTTAACACATGCGGGACCCCCCACCCCACCACCGCACACACACACTCACACACACATACACACACACACACACACACACACGTGCTCTCTCTCACGCACACATTGTCTCATGCACACATTGTCTCACGCACACACATACACACAATTCACACTCACATACTCTTACACATTCACACACCTGCTCACACACATTCACGCACACATTATCTCATGCGCGCGCACACACACGGTCACACACATACACTCACAGACATGCTCACACACATTTACACACGCTCACACATTCACACACATACACTCATACACATTCACACACACACTTAGACATATTCACACACACACTTATACACACAGACATATTCACACACACACACATAAACACACTCATACACACACATACAGTCACATACACTCTCACACACAAACACACACATTGTCTCACACATAGACTCATACAAACACACAATTCACACTCATATACTCTCACACATTCATGCACACACTATCACATACACACGGCCACACACATTCACTCACACACACACACTCAGACATGCTCATACACATTCACACACATACACATACTCACACAGACATATTCACACATACAGACATATTCACACACGTTCACACACACATTCACACACGCCCCACACATACTCACACACTCTCACACTCACATATTCACACACACACACTCAACACAGACATATTCACACATGCTCACACACATTCACACACAGACATATTCACACATACACACTCACATATTCACACACACACTCATACACTTAACACACGTATTCACACGCTCACACACGTATTCACACACTCACACACACATTCACACATGCTCACACACACATACACACTTACACAGACATTCACACAGGCTCACACACACACACTCACACAGACATATTCACACGCAGGCTCACACACACACTCACACAGACATATTCACACACAGGCTCACACACACTCACACAGACTTATTCACACACAGGCTCACACACACACTCACACATATTCACACACAGGCTCACACACTCACAGAGACATATTCACACACAGGCTCACACACACACTCACACAGACATATTCACACACAGGCTCACACACACTCACACAGACATATTCACACACAGGCTCACACACACACTCACACAGACATATTCACACACACGCTCACACACACTCACACAGACATATTCACACACAGGCTCACACACACACTCACACAGACATATTCACACACAGGCTCACACACACTCACACAGACATATTCACACACAGGCTCACACACACTCACATAGACATATTCACATGCAGGCTCACACACACACTCACACAGACATATTCACACAGGCTCACACACACACTCACATAGACATATTCACACAGGCTCACACACACACTCACACAGACATATTCACACACAGGCTCACACACACTCACACAGACATATTCACACACAGGCTCACACACACTCACACAGACATATTCACACACAGGCTCACACACACTCACACAGACATATTCACACACAGGCTCACACACACACTCACACAGACATATTCACACACACGCTCACACACACTCAAACAGACATATTCACACACAGGCTCACACACACACTCACACAGACATATTCACACACACCCTCACACACACACAGACATATTCACACGCAGGCTCACACACACAGACATATTCACACACAGGCTCACACACACTCACACAGACATATTCACACACACGCTCACACACACTCACACAGACATATTCACACAGGCTCACACACACACTCACACAGACATATTCACACGCAGGCTCACACACACAGACATATTCACACGCAGGCTCACACACACACTCACACAGACATATTCACACACACACTCACACAGACATATTCACACACATACTTACACAGACATATTCACACAGGCTCACACACACACTCACCACTATCACAGAGCGAAGCTGAAGAAGTTGCTGCTGGCTGCCTCTGCCCGGTAATGAGGCTCTCTGCTTGTTTGAAAAGGAAAGTATTTATTTTTGAAGGCTGAGTTCTAGCTTAAAGAAGGATATCATTTAAGGGCCAGGTGGTGGCGCACCTGGCTAAGCGCACAGATCACAGTGCGCAAGGACCCGGTTAGTCCCCGGCCTCCAGGGCCCCACCTGTAGGGAAGGCTTCACAAGTGGTGAAGCAGGGCTGCAGCTGTCCGTCTGTCCTTCTCTGTCTCCCCCTTCTTCCTAGTTCCTCTCTGTCTCTTTCAATAATCTATTAGTGTGGGTATCATTTACCTGTGTGTGTGACACAGATGTTTTAAGCAGCGTTCTCAGTTCTTACTCCTACTAATTTGAAGGTGTTTTCTTTCAGGAAAAGAAAAACTGATGGTTTAAATTCTATTACGTATACATACAGAGAGTGTGTATTTGGGGGAATTTGCATTTTAAACGATTCACGTCACCTCCTACCTGGAAAAGTATCCTCTTAACCTCTGCTTCCTTATCTTAAAAGCGAGAGCTGGGGGCTGGTCTGTGGCTCTCGTGCCTGCAGCCTGCAGTTGGTGCATCGTCCCAGGGCACAGGGCCTGGCTTTTAGCCCTGGTTCCCTGCTGCAGGGGGGACACTGCACGAGATCCAGAGCAGGGCTGCAGGTGTCATTTTTCTCTCTCCCTCTCCACTTCCACCCCCTCTGTTTTTCTCTGTCCTATCTAATGAAAATAGAAGTCAAAAAGATAAAAATGGCTGCCAGGAGTGGTGGGTTTGCACCGAGCCCCAGCCATCTCCCTGTGGCGGTGACAAATAGAGTGAGCTGCGGGGCCTGGGTGCAGCCCTGCCTCGTCTCCAGTTCTCTCTCTTGGTTCTTTGGTTCTCTCTCTCTCTTTTGCCTCCAGGGTTATTGCTGGGGCTCACTGCCTGCACCATGAATCCACTGCTCCTGGAGGCCATTTTTTTCCCCTTTTGTTACCCTTATTGTTGTAGCCTTATTGTGGTTGTTGATGTCATTCGTTGTTGGATAGGACAGAGAGAAATGGAGAGAGGAGGGGAAGACAGAGAGGGGGAGAGAAAGACAGACACCTGCAGACCTGCTTCACCGCCCATGAAGCGACTGCCCTGCAGGTGGGGAGCCAGGGGCTCGAACTGGGATCCTTACTCTGGTCCTTGTGCTCTGCACCATGTGTGCGGTTCTTTTTCTTTCTAAGATGCATTGCTGAGATCTCCTATGGGTGGGGTACCACCAGTGCCAAGAGACCTTGGGTCTTTCTGTTTGACGTGGGGAGAGAAGAGGGAGGAATGGACACTACAGCCCCACCTCACCACCACGCAGTTTCTCTTGCTGCAATGTTGCTCCCATGTCATGTGAGACGCCGTCAGGTCTTGAACCCAGGGCCTTGCACACGTCAAAGCGTGCACTCTGCTGAGTGAGCGATCCTTGCCCCTAATTTTCTATTTTAAACTCTAGTGTAAATCTCTTTCTGTTGTGCTTTAAGTACCACATGCGCAGTATTTTTAAACCTTGACTTAGCAGACTCCTTTAATGGCTTGCCCAGATTGACTAGCAGCTGCGGTGCTTTGGTTATAAACTGTAAATCGCATAGACTCCATCACGTGATTCTTGACTAACATCTACTCTGGTGCCCTCAGTGTTAAGAGGGTGATTTACCGGCAACTTGGAGAGAAAGAAATGAAACGCCGTCTCCTGTTTCTTTGACATGTCCTAGAACTCACCGGAAAGTGTCCGAGCAACCAGAAATGAAGATGAGGATGAGAAGGAAAGGGAGCTGCAGATGGAGTCTCTCCTGGGCGCATTTGAGGGCCTGGGCAAAGCCTGGCCCCGAAACGCAGATACCCAGCGTAAGCACCAGCACCTCCATTGAAGAAGTCCTGTGACCAGGGCTCCCTGAGTAGGCCAGGGGCTGCGGGACAGCTCACAGGCCCTGGCAGATTGTGCCTGACGGGATTATCACGCCTAGGTCAGCCGTGAGTTCCCTCAGCCATCGTGTGACTTTGTCAGGGCTGCCATAACACACTGCCACAGGCCAGGCCACAGAAATGGCAGAAAATGATCTGCTCACAATTCTGGAGGCTGGAAGCCTGAGGCCAGGGAGCTGGTGGTTTCTCTTCCCTTGAAATGCCTCTCTGACTAATGAATGGGCACTGACCGGTGTCTCCATTCCTCCTCTTAGGACACCACTGGGGGGCAGCTGGTGTTGAGTTGGTTTGCAGTGAGTTGGGCTCCTTTGACAAACTTAAACTTGGTTGATGCTCTGCTGACGTTTTCCTTCTGTAGAGCCCAGCAGCCTCCCATCAGACACTTAAACAACATCTAGATAGTTTGGAATGTGGTATCAAGTTAGTGTGTTTTTTTTTATCAGAATATATTTCATCTCTGGCTTATGGTAGTGCAGGGAATTGAACCTGGGACTTGGGAGCCTCAGGCATGCAAGTCCTTGTGTAGCTATTATGCTGTCACCCACATTTTACTAAGTGTTGCTGATTATTTAGGATATTAATATGGGGCTGGGTGGTGGCGCACCTGGTTAGCACGCACGGTACAGTGTGCAAGAGCCGGGTTCAAGCCCCCAGTCCCCACCTGCAGGGGGAAAGCTTTGCGAGTGGTGAAGCAGGGCTGCAGGTGTCTCTCTCCCTCTGTCTCCACCTTCCTTTTGACTTCTGACTGTCTCTATCAAATGAGTAAAGATAATAATTTTTTTAAAAAAAGAATGTTAATGTGTCTGCAGTCAGACCTAGGTTGTCTTTGACTGTCAGTGCATTTTACTGTGCATGGAAGGACTTCTCATTCATGAGACTCAGAATTCCACCTCTGGGCTTGCGTTTGAGAAAAGGAAAACGGGCCCCTGTGAACAGCGGGCTGTATAGGGTTGCTTTGCCGTGGCCCCTGTGAACAGCGGGCTGTATAGGGTTGCTTTGCCGTGGCCCCTGTGAACAGCGGGCTGTATAGGGTTGCTTTGCCGTGGCCCCTGTGAACAGCGGGCTGTATAGGGTTGCTTTGCCGTGGCCCCTGTAAACAGCTGGGCTGTATAGGGTTGCTTTGCCGTGGCCCCTGTAAACAGCTGGGCTGTATAGGGTTGCTTTGCCGTGGCCCCTGTAAACAGCGGGCTGTATAGGGTTGCTTTGCCGTGGCCCCTGTGAACAGCGGGCTGTATAGTGTTGCTTTGCCGTGTGCACACCCGGTTCTAGCCCCGTCCTCCCTGCACTGACGGAAACTTTGGTTCTATGGCTTCACTCAGTCTCTGAACAAGCAAAAGAAAAAAGGCGTTTTCAAAAGATACAAATTCACAAGTATTCTTACTTGTCAGTATGCTATTGGCTGTAACACGGATACACTTGACTAGTGATTAGTAGGGAAAGCTGAAGGATCAGGTAAGATTAGGATCACATGAATGTTCAGAGAGGGCTGCGTGCTGGTCATGTGCACAAGTTACCAAGCTCAGGGACCTGGGTTTGAGCCCTTGGTCCCCACCTGTAGGGCGGGTGCATCATAACTGGTGAAGCAGGTCTGCTGGTGTCTTTATCTTTCTGTCTTTCTCTGTCTCCCTGTCCTCTCTCAATTTCTTTCTGTCCTATCCAATAAAAGAGAAAAAAAAAGGCTGCTGGGAGTGGTGGATTCATAGTGCTGGCACCAGGCCCCAGCGACAGTCCTGGAGGCAAAAAAGGTCCAGAGATGTTGAGTAGCTGGAGACAGCTCAGCGTCAGAGCACAGTACCTGCCTACCTGAGGTCGCAGAGACCCAGGCTCCACCCCCAGCATCAGCACATGCCAGGGACAAGTGGTACTTTTATCTGTCCCTCATAAAAACAAAAAAACCTTCAAAATAAACACCCGTCGCAAATGCACGTCTATTTGCCAGTTGTTAAGGCCGCTGGGCACTTAGCTCTCCCACTCGGGCTCCCACTGCGTTCCTTGCCACGTGTCATCTGCGCTTTCCGGTGAGAGAGCTGCAGACTCTCGGTGCCCAGCGCAAGTGCAGAGCCTCTGGTGCTCGCCTCGACTCCTCTTCACGCCTTCGCTGGACTCCACACTCAGCGCGACAGTGATACATGATCCTAGTGACGAGTGTAGTTGGAAAAGTGGGTTTGGGATAAAGGCCTGCCCACTCTTGGTTTCTGCCGCGCAGAGACTAGTGTCTGGACGGGAGCCCCGGAGCCGAGAGTCTGTGTCCTAGACCCCCATTCAGGCTGCTCCCTGTGGCGGGGACGGGCGGGGGGGGGCACGTGCGGCACCAGGCTCCAGAGTGACTCTGGGAGCGGCTTTGTGGGACAGGTTGGGGCAGGTGTTGATCCAGGAAGTCTGTGAGGGGATGAAGCCCAGCTAGACGACAGTTGTGGGGGGAACATCTGCCCGTCTGTCCGTCTCTGTCCTCTCCCGCAGGGTGCCACGGCCAGGAGCTGTGCAGGCTCATGTGTGAGCGGCTGAAGCTCAGCACCTGGAAAGTGCAGCTGGGCGTCCTGCAGTCCGTGAACGCCTACTTCCAAGGGTAACTGGCTCCAGTGTCTGGGGGTTCATTAGTATTATTTTATTTTTTACCAGAGTCCTGCTCAGCTCTGGCTGGTGGTGGTGCTGGGGATTGAACCTGAGACCTCAGAGCCTCAGGCAGGAGAGGGTTTGCAGAATCATGATGCTGTCTCCCCACCTCGCTCATTTATTTTGACCCCCCACCTTTAACATTGCAGATAAAAGAAATGGAATTCTTATTCACGTTGTACTTAACGTGGCTAAGTAACAGCATGAAGTGATACCTGCAGAGAAACTGTTAGCGCCAAAAGCGTTTTGGACTGTTTGTAACAGTTAGCATGTGTGTCGTGTTTTCTGACTTACAGTTTGATGCTTTTGGAAGAAGAGTTCGCAGATCCTGAGGCCTTGTCGGAAATCCTCCTCGAAACTTGTAAATCAATCACATACTCTTTAGGTGAGTGCGGTGAAGCGCTCCATCTGTAGAGGTGAGGGTCTGTTCATGGGCATACGCAGGAGACTCTCAAACCGTAACCTAAGGTACAGGGGGTGGGGGCGGGGGGGGGGGGGGGGGAGACGGGCAGGGGACAGGTAGCACTGAGGTTTCCATCAGTGCTGTGGGGTGGGGAGGGAGACGGGCAGGGGACATGTAGCACTGAGGTTTCCATCAGTGCTGTGGGGCGGGAGGGAGACGGACAGGGGATAGGTAACGCTGAGGTTTCTATCAGTGCCGTGGGGCGGGAGGGAGATGGGCAGGGAGACAGGTAGCGCTGAGGTTTCTATCAGTGCCGTGGGGCGGGAGGGAGACGGACAGGGGATAGGTAGCGCTGAGGTTTCCATCAGTGCTGTGGGGTGGGGAGGGAGACGGGCAGGGGACAGGTAGCGCTGAGGTTTCCATCAGTGCCGTGGGGCGGGAGGGAGACGGACAGGGGACAGGTAGCGCTGAGGTTTCCATCAGTGCTGTGGGGTGGGGAGGGAGACGGACAGGGGACAGGTAGCGCTGAGGTTTCTATCAGTGCCGTGGGGCGGGCTTGAGCCTGTGTCCGTCACATGGCAAAGCAGCACACGATCCATGGGAGCTGTGTCACTGGTCCACAATACGGGTTTTAAGCACTTAGATACAAAAGCTGCAGAGACAGGTCTTTCTGGTTTTGCTTTTTGGGAGAGAAAAGAGGGAGCCAAGGGCACCGTTCTTTGGGGGCTGTCTGTGCCCACTCGGTAGGGCGCATGCCGCATGTGCTGCCCAGATGTGAAGCCTGGCACCACGTGAGGACCCAGTGGCCTGGGGCAAGTCTGCTGCTCTCACGGCCCCTCTTCTTTTACTTTTAAATCTGAAATCAAAAAGAATAAAAAAAGTCGGCCTCCCTCACAGCCTACAGGAGGGAGCAGGGCTCGAACCCGAGTCACTCCCCAGCCCCTGGAGCCGGTTCTTAGTTGACTCAGCTGTGCTCTTCATGGAATTTCTTCTCTCTGTCCTCATTGACCCAAATTAGGATTGTTTGTTGACTTGAGTTGCCACGAGTTTATAATTTCTTTTAACCTAGAGCACTTTTTTCTTTTTTTAAATTTATTTATTTCCCCTTTTGTTGCCCTTGTTGTCTTTTTATTGTTGTTGTTATTGATGTCGTCGTTGTTAGATAGGACAGAGAGAAATGGAGAGAGGAGGGGGAGAGAAAGACAGACACTTGCAGACCTGCTTCACCGCCTGTGAAGTGACCCCCCTGCAGGGAGCCAGGGGCTTGAACCGGGATCCTCACGCCGGTCCTTGTGCTTTGCGCCACGTGCGCTTAACCCGCTGTGCTACCGCCTGACTCCTGAACCTATTCTCGTTCTTATGGGTGACAGTTGTGACAGTTGGCAGGTTTGAAGGAAAGTGCCCCCATCCTCTCCTCCTCCTTTAATGTCAGTCTGAAGCTTCCTGGCGCCGTGTCGCGACTTCGGTGTCGTGAATTCCCAGTTGAGACACCCTGTCAGTGGCTGGCTCTCACTGCAGGAGCCACCGTGGCCCTGTGCCCTTGGGCAGAATCTCTCCTGAGTGCCCAGCGGCACTGCTCACCTCCTCTGCCTTGCAGCCTCCTCACTTCCCGCCCTGGCACACACCCGAGGCCCGCAGACAACTCGCCAGCTTGCCTTGGGGACTAGCGCCAAACAGCAGGGCCGGAGAAGCCGCCGTGAGGCCTGCAGGGGCACGGCTCCTCCTCAGACGTCTTCTCCTGAGGGGCCGCGCTCTGCCAGCTCCCCCAGCCACTTGAGACAGAAGTGTTTGTCTGTCTGGCCTGCACTCTTCCTGCTCTGGCAGCTGGCTTCTAGTCATAGTAAACAGTTTTCTCTTCTTCCTCCACCTCTGCCGTTAATGTTGATTCATGACACCCATAAACTCGTCACTTTATCCTTAATGACGTTCTCATTTGTGGTGTGCAGATCATCCCCGATTTGGCCAGTGAAAGCCAACTTCTATTTACTCTTATTTTTTTATCTTTTTATTTATGTATTTATTATTGGATAGAGACAGAAATTGAGAGGAAGGGGAGATAGAGAGGGAGAGAGAGAGACGCCTGCAGCCCTGCTTCACCGCTCGTGAAGCTTCCCCCCTGCAGATGGGGACCAGGGGCTTGAAGCCGGGTCCTTGTGCGCTGTAGTGTGTGAGCACTTAGCCAGGTGCGTCACCGCCTGGCCCCCTATGCTCTTCTCCCCCCACCCCCGTCGTTACACAGGCAGTTTCGCTGATCTGCCTTCCTTTTCATTTTTAGAGTGGGAGAGACACAACTGCATGCCGCGTCTCCGGGCAGCCGCTGGGCTGTGTGCGGTGCAGGCCAGTGCTCTGCTCCGTGAGCCATTTCTCTGGGCCCTGGTCTCACTGACAGATGCTGTCCGTCATTGAAGCGCTTCTGTTTGTTAGGTGTTACCGTTCTTTTTTTTTTTTTTAATTTTATTTTTGAGAGAGATGCAGAGAGAGACACACAGAGAGAGAGAGAAACACCAGAGCGCTGCTCAGCTCTGGCTTATGGTGGTGTGGGGGATTCAACCTGGGACTTAGGAGCCTCAGGCATGAGAGTCTGTTTGCATAACCATTATGCTGTCTCCCCCGTGGTGTTACCTCTCCTGCCTCAAACTCAGTTGTGCTGTGGATTCTTTGGGACAGTTTTGCAGAGAACTGGACGCTAATAGATGCAGTGAAATAGGTTTCAGTTGCAACCCCTGGAGGGAGATCAGCTGTAGATAAAGGACCGACAGCTGAGACACTTGGCTGGGTCTAGACCACATCCTGTTTGATCTTCTTTGGTAAAATGAAGAGTCATGTAAACATGAAGCTTCCTTTTGGGGCTTGGGGAGATAGCTCGGTGGGTAAGGTGCACGCACTGCCACAGACATGGTCGGGATCGAGTCTTGGTGCTACGTGGGGTGTTGTGAGAAAACTTTGGTGGTAGATCCCTCTCTCTTGGGAAGTGGTGAACTTATGCAAGCAAGAGGCCCTTCCTATACCAAAAGGAAAGTAGTAATAAAATCAAAACCCAGCTCTTAGTATCCTGTGATGGTGGCTGAGTGTTAGGAATAGTACCCAGGTTCCTGTTTGTAAAATACTTGCCTTTCATATTCTTGTGTACTTAGCCAGCTATGGTTATTTGGAACTTTACTTAAAAATAATAATTTTTGAACATCTCTCAGAAATAGTATTTGTGGTGTTTGTTCACGATATGAAACACTTAACATAAACCATATCATTTTCCTCTTAGAAAATAAAACCTACTCATCTGTGAGGACAGAAGCTTTATCTGTGATAGAATTAATCCTTAAAAAACTTGAAGGTAAGTTTTTGATAGTTCTTAAGGGGAGACCGAAAGTTAGGACACTATATGACAGTGGCTTCAGGAACTCGTCTCATTTCCTGTTTTTGTTTTTAATAAGCACATACTCTGCAAAGGACATATGGCCAAGCAAGCAGAGTACACGGGCTACAGCCTGTGAACTGTGTGGGGTGTTGAATCTAGTCCGCTCACATGTTTGAATGTCCTATGAAGGCATCTCACAGGCTTTTGGTTCCAGGGAGTCTTGACTTCCTCTGGATTTGGTAGCATGGGACTGGCGGCTACCATGTGGAGCTCACTGTACATGGAGACACGGTGGAGTCGAACGGCTTCCAGACGGATCAGTGTCTGTCCATCACTCCTCAGCAGCTGCTTGAGCCTTTTACCTTCCATTTCCTATTTCTTGTTCTAACCTAGTCTACAAGCAGATTGCTCTCGATGGACTGTTGCACCGGTGGCAAAGCTGCGAGTTTGCTCTCCAGCGTGTGTCTGCTACTGGTTTCAAAAGGAAGATTCCTTTTCTGTTAGTCGTGTGGGCTCAGAATGGGGCAGATGGAGCAAGTTTCCTTAAAGCTTGTATTTTTGCCATTGCTACTTCTGTTCCTCTGATTATTTTTGCTGTGCAAACCAGTCACTTCATCTTAGGACTTCATATTACAAGCCTTATGGATTTAATAGCACTACACATCTTCTTTGTTTTTAAAAACATATTTTATTTGCTTTAATGAGAGAGATACAGAGAAATAAACACAGAGAGAGACACCAAAGCACTGCTCACTTCTGGCTGACGGTGGTGCTAGGGGCTGAACCTGGGATCTTGGAGCCTCAGGCATGAAAGCCTTTCGCAGAACCATTATGCCCTCTCCCCCACCCATCTTACTTTTTTTTGTTGGAGTCAGTCAGAGAGGTATACATTCTTTGGTATTACCAAATTCTTTCTGCTTGCCAGGCATGGATGAACAGTAACTCCCTTGTATGAAATGTGTCCAGAGTAACTGTCTTGAAGCCACATCTCTCAGGAGTGGTTGAACCTCATAAAATCTTAGCTCTGGTAAACCTGGGTTTTTAAAATTTTGAACATGCACATTTTTCTCTGATGCTTTCCTTAGGGAAAGGAATAATAAGTTATCAGCTGCTTAAATTGACTTTGCAATTATAGAATTTATTTTAAAATATTTTTACTAAGTATATTTTCAGAGTCTTGCTGTTGAAACAAGACTTATCTATCATGTACCTTGAAACTTCCTCATTGCTGAGGGAAGGAATGAAGCTCACTGACTGGTTCTCAGGTCACTGTCAATAATGATTTTGATGTTGAATAATTCAACCTGTGGTCATGGCTTTGTATATTTCGGGGAGGGGAGACTACAGGGGAGAAAAGTGGGAAGACTGGTTTTGGTTTTGCTTGTGTGCCCTTCAAGGATTAAGGATGCATCCTTAACACCACCACCACCACCACCACCTTTTTCTTTTCTCCTTCCCATTCAGAATCTAAACAGTGGGACAGTCTGACATCTGACTGCAGAGTTCTCCTGATTGAATCTTTAGCAACTATGGAGACAGACAGCCGGCCAGAATTGCAGGAGAAAGCATCGTCACTGAAGAAAACGCTTGAAAATTTGGAGTAGACTAGGACAGGAGAATAAAAACAAGTGCCATGTTCACTGGGTAGATGGCGGCGTTCTTTGAGAAGACAAGTGGGGGAGAGCCAAGATTAATCTGTAGCATGCATCATTCCTTGGCTGAAATAAAAAAATGCCTTAACTTCTGTTCCTTAATAGCTTCATTTCACTTCATGTTCTATTATACATGGGCGGGGTGAGCTTCATGGTGCTGTGAATGAGAGTTCATTGCAGAGGAAATTGACAAGAACAGTTTTCAAAAGAACTGAAACTGTTACTAGTGGAATCTTTAGACCGGTCAAGTTGGAGACCGTGATGGACAAGACTATTAGAAATATATCCAAATCAAATAGTTACTCCAGAAAGGGACCTAAAGTCCCCTGGTTTAGCCTCCTTGAGGACAATTTCCTTTCGGAGGCCTGAGCCATGGCTGGCTGGTGCTTGACGACTGCTGGCTAATGTTCTCTTGCAGCCTGCTGCCGTCCCATGAGGTCTGGGCTGCCTGAAAGATCCCTGAAGGGCAGTGTGGAAAGCAGCGAATGTGCGCCACAACCAGACACCACTGGACACTTGAAGTGCAGGGGCGGAGCCTGGCCTTGGCATTTGTTCAGAACGCTGATGTCTAGAAACTGAGAGCTGAGAATCTTTAAGGTTGAGGGGGGAGCATGGTCTCCCAGTTTAACTCAGACAGATCAGGACACAAGGGCTCTGCCTCTGTGTCTGCATATCAAAAGCAGACTCCAGCACGCCTTTGTTCTAGGCCATTTCCACTCTGGAGCTGTGAAAGGAAGCTGTTTTCTGCTCATTGCCTGCAGAGGGCGTGCGGCACCGCGCGCACAGACGCCAAGTCTGAGGCCTCGTCAGTCACGTGCAGCACAAGCTGGAGCTGAGTCTGTCTGCCTCTACCCCCACCCCCTTTCACTATTATATTAGCAGGATAACTGCAGGCTAGAAAGAAAAACATTTTATTTTTTAATTTTTTTTTAATTTCTTTGTTGGGGAATTAATGTTTTACATTTGACAGTAAATACAATAGTTTGTACATGCATAACATTTCCCAGTTTTCCATATAGCAACACAACCCCCACTAGGTCCTCTGTCATCCTTCTTGGATCTGTATTCTCGCCCCCCACCCACCCCAGAGTCTTTTACTTTGGTGCAATACGCCAATTCCAGTTCAGGTTCTCCTTGTGTTTTCTCTTCTGTTCTTGAAGAAAAACATTTTAATTAACCATCTGGGAATAATATGATACCTCTCAAAAGTAAAGGGAAAAAGCATGCAGAGGTCCTGCCTTTTCTTCTGCTCCCAAAGCCCCTGCTCTAGTAAGAGTGTAGAGTTGAGGAGAACCAAGCATCTGGCGAACTGCGCACTCCCTAGCTCTCTCGTTTTTGAAACACAAGTTGGTTTCCCATTCCATGCTGATCCCTTACTGATGTCAGTAGCAGGTGGAAACACGATGTTTATTATTTCCAGTAGTCTTTGTTGACCAATATATTTATTTCAAGCTTACCTGTGACCCATAGTTAAAATGGCTTTTCAGTGTGTGTGTGTGTGTGTGTGTGTGTGTGTGTGTGTGTTTTAAGCTGAGAGACATGTTTTGTGCGATAACCCATACGCTTTGTGTGATGTACGTTGTTAGATGTATCTGAGACCCTCCAAATTCACTTCCTGAATCACTCAAGGTCTGCTACTAGCAATTTAAAAGACACTGCCATGGGTGATACATAAACTTGCAGATATCCTGTGTTTGGAGGTTGCTTCTGATTGGGAAAGAGGTTGACAAACCAAAATCTAAGTGTTTGTTGCCAAAAGATCTCCTTTGCTGGAGAGAACCCTTAAAAATATTAATGCTTTAGTACATTGTGAATCAGTCAAAAACCTTGAGCTTTGCTTGGAGGAAAATAACCCACTTTGTCTGTTTTTCAGAAAGGTAGAGGTCTCGGCCCTGGTATTTTAGTCCCTCCTCTGCGAAGTGCCCTCTGGCCTATACTCACAGTCTAGTGCTCAGGGCACTAGACTAGGATGCAGCGTGGGCAGGTGTTTGGAGAGAGAGGTCGGGACGTGTGCTCTGCCCACGCGCAGTGTGAAGGCCTCGTGGCTGCTGTCTGCGAGCTCCTTGCTCTCATTATTGAGAATTCCCTGTGGTGCTGAGAGCAGTGCTAAGATACTTGAAGATCGGTTATCAATGTTACTGAATTTATTCATTGAGCAATCTGAGCACATTTCTAGTTTGTATGGAGAATGCCTTCACCTAGACCAGCCAAGTCTTTGCACAAGGAGCAACATATGGTCTCTGCAGCTTGCACGCGTCTCACTAAGGGGTTGATGACTGGCGAGAATGGCAGGAGGACTCATGCACACTATCTCTTTGGCCAATATATTCCAAAGCTGCTGGAACAGATTTTTAAATGATTTTTCCCCTAGAAATATTCGGTGCTACTTGTCATAAAAGCAATTGCTTTAGAAAGTCTGAATGCTGAGTTCCTTCCTGCTGGAACACACACACTACATATATCTTCACAGTCCTGACATGTGAGTAGGAGATTTTGGCTTGGAAATCAAAATGGTGAATCACCTTAAGACTGTCTTTGGGGTTATAAAAAGCAGCTTTTTTAATTAGTTTGTGTCCAGTTTACAATTCTGGTGTGTCTGCCTGTAACACACTTTACTCCCACAATGAAACAGACTGCTACCATAGCCCCTTCCATTTTCACTTGTGTAAAAATTCACTAAGAAAAGGGGAAGAAAGGCGGACTTGTAGGCATGTGCTGTTGTAGCACTTCCATTGTGTGAACACTAGGAGGCATCTGCCCTCTGCTGTAGTCGTGCTGCGGCAAGATTCTGCCGGGAGATTCTGACAGGCAGTTGTTAAATGTATGTGTATGTATGGGATCTGTTGGGCCTTAAAGCCAGCACCCCCTGCTCTTCTCCGTGCTCCATTGCTGACATGGTCTATTTACATAATCATTGTTTTGCCTGAAGGATCCCCACCACGTTATCCCCTCAGGGTGTTGCCAATTCAGTTAAAACCATCACAACAGGGAGTCGGGCTGTAGCGCAGGGTTAAGCGCAGGTGGCGCAAAGCACAAGGACCGGCATAAGGATCCCGGTTCGAACCCCGGCTCCCCACCTGCAGGGGAGCCGCTTCACAGGTGGTGAAGCAGGTCTGCAGGTGTCTATTTTTCTCTCCTCCTCTCTGTCTTCCCCTCCTCTCTCCATTTCTCTCTGTCCTATCCAACAACAACAACAGCAATAATAACTACAACAATAAAAAATACAAGGGCAACAAAAGGGAATAAATAAAATAAATAAAATTTTAAAAATTAAAAAAAAAAACATCACAACAGTTGCTAAGTACGCTTCTACCTTCCCAGCATGCCTTTTGCCTCTCTCCACCCCCTTTCCTAGCCATTTCCATTCCTGACTTGCCACTTTTGGGTAACCTATAAAGCCCGCTGATGTTCCTGGTTTCGCTCTCCCGTGTCCTGACCTGGAGAAGGGCCGGTATGCGTAGCGGGAGGCGGCCATTTTGCTAGCTCCACGTGGCCTAAACCCACTGTGCTCACAGCCAACTCTGGGGCGTCTGCATCAATACAAAATTGTATTACCACGCCACCACGAGTTCCACATCTCTCTCCGGAAAAGCTAGCCCGGCAGGATCTTTGTATTTTATATGCAAAATATTGATAATCTCTTCTGCAGTATATTCTTGGCAAGCTAAGTATGTGATAGTTTTATTTGAGAGGAAGATCCCATGCCCAAGAAGAAATTAAGTGGCAAATAATACCTGCAAGCTGTTTCTTAGAATTGCTGCACTAATTTAGCCAGCTTGCAAAGGGGAAAACATTGATAACAATTTAAAAGCAAAGCAAAACAAAACCACTTTATTGACTACTGTATTCTGAACTACCTAAGAGAAATTGCTGACTTCAGTGGGAATTTCAAGACAGAATGCTAGACATTCGAATGATTGCTATAAAATTTTGGGACATCAGATCTTTTAATGGTAATCACACAAATGAACTTAGAGAAACAGCAGGTAGTTCCTGTACATGAAATGGACAGAAAGTGTAAAGAGATACAGACATATATACACAGTGAGTGAGATACAGGCATATATACACAGTGAGTGAGATACAGGCATATACACGAGTGAGATACAGGCATATATACAAGTGAGTGATACAAGCATATATACAAGTGAGTGAGATACAGGCATATATACACAGTGAGTGAGATATGGCATATATACAAGTGAGTGAGATACAGGCATATATACACAGTGAGTGAGATACAGGCATATATACACAGTGAGTGAGATACAAGCAAATATACAAGTGTGATACAAGCATATATACAAGTGAGTGAGATACAGGCATATATACACAGTGACTGACATAAGGCATATATACAAGTGAGTGAGATACAGGCATATATACACAGTGAGTGTGATACATGCATATATACACAGTGAGTGAGATACAGGCATATATACAGTGAGTGAGATACACGTGTAGGCTATACAGTGAGAGACAGGTGTGAGCTATACAGTGAGTGAGTCAGGTGTGATTTACATAGTGAGAGACAGATGTGAGCTATACAGTGAGACAGATGTGAGCTATACAGTGAGTGAGAGACAGGTGTGGGCTATACAGTGAGATGGGTGGGCTATACAGTGAGTGAGAGACAGGTGTTAGCTATACAGTGAGAGACAGATGTGAGCTATACAGTGAGTGAGAGACAGGTGTGAGCTACAAAGACAGTGAGATACAGGTGTGATCTACACAGTGAGTGAGAGATAGGTGTGAGCTATACAGTCAGTGAGATACACGTGTGGGATATACAGTGAGAGACAGGTGTGGGCTATACAGTGAGTGACGTGTGGGCTATAAAGTGAGTGCGATACAGGTGTGAGCTATACAGTGAGTGAGAGTCAGGTGTAAGCTACACAGTGAGTGAGAGACAGGTGTGATGTATACAGTGAGTGAGAGACAGGTGTGAGCTATACAGTGAGTGAGACAGGTGTGAGCTATACAGTGAGTGAGAGACAGGTGTGATCTATACAGTGAATGAGACAGGTGTGGGATATACAATGAGTGAGATTCAGGTGTTAGCTATACAGTGAGAGACAGGTGTGAGCTATACAGTGAGTGAGAGACAAGTGTGAGGTACACAGTGAGATACATGTGTGATCTACACAGTGAGTGAGAGACAGGTGTGAGCTATACAGTCAGTGAGATACAGGTGTTAGCTATACAGTGAATGAGAGACAGGTGTGAGCTATACAGTCAGTGAGATACAGGTGTGAGCTATACAGTGACAGGTGTGAGCTATACAGTGAGTGAGAGACAGTTGCGTGCTATATAGTGATGAGAGACAGGTGTGAGCTATACAGTGAGTGAGAGACAGGTGTGAGCTACACAGTGAGTGAGAGACAGGTGTGATCTATACAGTGAGTGAGAGACAGGTGTGAGCTATACAGTGAGTGAGAGACAAGTGTGAGCTATATAGTGATAGACAGGTGTGAGCTATACAGTCAGTGAGAGACAGGTGTGAGCTATACAGACAGTGAGAGACAGATGTGAGCTATACAGTGAGAGAGAGACAGGTGTGAGCTATACAATGAGTGAGAGACAGGTTGAGCTATACAGTGAGTGAGAGACAGGTTGAGCTATACAGTGAGTGAGAGACAGGTTGAGCCATACAGTGAGTGAGAGACAGTTGTGAGCTATACAGTAAGTGAGAGAGGTGTGAGCTATACAGTGAGTGAGAGACAGTTGTGAGCTATACAGTGAGTGAGAGACAGTTGTGAGCTATACAGTGAGAGACAGGTGTGGGCTATACAGTGAGTGAGAGACAGGTGTGAGCTATACAGTGAGTGAGAGACAGGTGTGAGCTATACAGTGAGTGAGATACAGGTGTTAGCTATACAGTGAGATACAGGTGTGAGCTATACAGTGAGTGAGATTCAGGTGTGAGCTACACAGTGAGTGAGAGACAGGTGTGAGCTATACAGTGAGTGAGACAAGTGTGAGCTATACAGTGAGTGAGACAGGTGTGAGCTATACAGTGAGTGAGACAGGTGTGAGCTATAAAGTGAGTGAGAGACAGGTATGAGCTATACAGTGAATGAGAGACAGGTGTGGGATATACAATGAGTGAGATTCAGGTGTTAGCTATACACTGAGAGACAGGTGTGAGCTATACAGTGAGTGAGAGACAGGTGTGAGGTACACAGACAGTGAGATACAGGTGTGATCTACACAGTGAGTTAGAGACAGGTGTGAGCTATATAGTCAGTGAGATACAGGTGTTACCTATACAGTGAGTGAGAGACAGGTTTGAGCTATACAGTCAGTGAGATACAGGTGTGAGCTATACAGTGAGTGAGTGACAGGTTGTGAGCTACACAGTCAGTGAGAGACAGGTGTGAGCTATACAGTGAGTGAGAGACAGGTGTGGGTTATACAGTGAGTGAGATACAGGTGGGAGCTATACAGTGAGTGAGATACAGGTGTGCACTACACAGTGAGTGACAGGTGTGAGCTATATAGTCAGATACAGGTGTGAGCTATAAAGTCAGCGAGAGGCAGGTGTGAGCTATACAGAGAGACAGGTGTGAGCTATACAGTGAGTGAGATACAGGTTGAGCTATACAGTTAGTGAGATACAGGTGTGAGCTATACAGTGAGAGACAAGTGTGGGCTATACAGTGAGTGAGAGACAGGTGCGTCCTATATAGTGAGTGAGAGACAGGTGTGGGCTATACAGTGAGTGAGATACAGGTGTGGGCTATACAGTGAGTGAGAGACAGTTTGAGCTATACAGTGAGAGACAGGTGCGAGCTATACAGTCAGTGAGAGACAGGTGTAAGCTATACAGTGAATGAGATACAGGTGTGAACTATACAGTGAGTCAGAGACAGGTGTGAGCTATACAGTGAGTGAGAGACAGTTGTTAGCTATACAGTGAGTCAGAGACAGGTGTGCGCTATACAGTGAGTGAGAGACAGGTGTGAGCTATATAGTGAGTGATAGCTGTGAGCTATACAGTGAGAGACAGGTGTGAGCTATACAGTGAGTGAGAGACAGGTGTGAGCTATACAGTGAGTGAGACACTGGTGTGTGCTATACAGTGAGAGACAGGTGTGAGCTATACATTGAGTGAGAGACAGGTGTGAGCTATACAGTGAGTGAGAAACAGGTGTGGGCTATACAGTGAGATACAGGTGTGGGCTATACAGTGAGTGAGATACAGGTGTGAGCTATACAGGAAGTGAGAGGCTTGAGCTACACAGTGAGTGAGAGACAGGTGTGAGCTATACAGTGAGTGAGATACAGGTATGAGCTATACAGTGAGTGAGAGACCGGTGTGAACTATACAGTGAGAGACAGGTGTGAGCTATACAATGAGTCAGAGACAGGATAGAGCTATAAAGTGAGTGAGGGACAGGTGTGAGCCACAGTCAGATACAGGTGTGAGCTACAGAGAGTGAGATACAGGTGTGAGCTATACAGTGAGTGAGACACAGGTGTCATCTACAAAGTTAGATACAGTTATGAGCTATACAGTAAGAGACAGGTGTGAGCTATACAGTGAGAGACACGTGTGAGCTACTCAGTGAGTGAGATACAGGTGTCAGCTATACAGTGAGTGAGATACAGGTGTGAGCTATACAGTGAGAGACAGGTGTGAGCTATACAGTGAGTGAGAGACCGGTGTGAGAAATACAGTGTGTGAGAGACAGATGTGGGCTATACAGTGAGTGAGATACAGGTCTTAGCTATACAGTGAGAGACAGGTGTGAGCTATACAGTGAGTGAGAGACAGGTGTGAGCTACACAGACAGTGAGATATGGGTGTGAACTACACAGTGAGTGAGAGACAGGTGTGAGCTAAACAGACAGTGAGATACAGGTGTGAGATACATAGTGACTGAGAGACAGGTGTGATCTATACAGACAGAGACAGTTGTGAACTATACAGTGAGATACAGTTGTGAGATATACAGTGAGTGAGAGACAGGTGTGAGCTACACAGTGAGTGAGAGACAGGTGTGGTCTATACAGTGAGTGAGAGACAGGTGTGAGCTATGCAGTGAGTGAGACAGGTATGAGCTATACAGTGAGTGAGATACAGGTGTGAGCTATAGAGTGAGAGACAGATGTGAGCTACAAAGTGAGTGAGAGACAGGTGTGAGGGATACAGTGAGTAGAGACAGGTGTGAGCTATACAATGAGTGACAGACAGGTATGAGTTATACAGTGAGTGAGATACAGGTGTGAAGTATAGAATGAGAGAAAGGTGTGAGCTATACAGTGAGTGAGAGACAGGTGTGAGCTATACAGTGAGTTAGAGACAGGTGTGAGCTATACAGTGAGATACAAATGTGGGCTATAGAGTGAGTGAGAGACAGGTGTGAGGTATACAGTGAGTGAGAGACAGGTGTGGGCTATACAGTGAGTGACAAACAGGTGTTAGCTCTACAGTGAGACAGGTGTGAGCTATACAGTGTGTAAGATACAGGTGTGATCTATACAGTGAGAGACAGGTGTGAGCTATACAGTGAGTGAGAGACCGGTGTGAGCTATAGAGTGAGTGATAGACAGGTGTGAAATATACAGTGACGGAGATACAGGTGTGAGCTATAGAGTGAGTGAGAGACAGGTGTGGGCTATACAGTGAGTGAGAGAGAGGTGTGAGCTACACAGCGAGAGACTGGTGTGATCTACACAGTGAGAGACAGGTGTGAGTTAAACATTGAGTGAGATACAGATGTGAGCTACACAGTGAGAGACAGATGTGAGCTATACAGTGAGATACAGGTATGAGCTATACAGTGAGTGAGAGACCGGTGTGAACTATACAGTGAGAGACAGGTGTGAGCTATACACTGAGTCAGAGACAGGATAGAGCTATAAAGTGAGTGAGGGACAGGTGTGAGCCACAGTCAGATACAGGTGTGAGCTACAGAGAGTGAGATACAGGTGTGAGCTATACAGTGAGTGAGACACAGGTGTCATCTACAAAGTTAGATACAGTTATGAGCTATACAGTGAGTAAGAGACAGGTGTGAGCTATACAGTGAGTGAGAGACACGTGTGAGCTACTCAGTGAGTGAGATACAGGTGTCAGCTATACAGTGAGTGAGATACAGGTGTGAGCTATACAGTGAGAGACAGGTGTGAGCTATACAGTGAGTGAGAGACCGGTGTGAGCTATAGAGTGAGTGAGAGACAGGTGTGAGCTATACAGTGATGGAGATACAGGTGTGAGCTATTCAGTGTGTGAGAGATAGCTGTGAGCTACACAGTGAGTGAGATACAGGTGTGAGCTACCCAGTGAGAGACAGTCTGAGCTAAACAGTGAGTGAGATACAGGTGTGAGCTACACAGTGAGAGACAGGTGTGAGCTATACAGTGAGTGAGAGACTGGTGTCATCTACACAGTGTGAGACAGGTGTGAGCTAAACATTGAGTGAGATACAGATGTGAGCTACAGTGAGAGACAGATGTGAGCTATACAGTGAGTGAGAGACAGGTATGAGCTATACAGTGAGTGAGAGACGGTGTGAGCTATACAGTGAAAGACAGGTGTGAGTTATACAATTAGTCAGAGATAGGTTAGAGATATAAAGTGAGTGAGGGACAGGTGTGAGCTACAGTCAGATACAGGTGTTAGCTACACAGAGAATGAGATACAGGTGTGAGCTATACAGTGAGTGAGAGACAGGTGTCAGCTACAAAGTTAGATACAGTTATGAGCTATACAGTGAGTAAGAGACAGGTGTGAGCTATACAGTGAGTGAGAGACACGTGTGAGCTACTCAGTGAGTGAGATACAGGTGTCAGCTACACAGTGAGTGAGATACAGGTGTCATATATACAGTGAGTGAGATACAGGTGTGAGCTATACAGTGAGAGACAGGTGTGAGCTATACAGTGAGTGAAATCCCTGTGTGAGGTATAGAGTGAGTGAGACAGGTGTGAGCTATACAGTGATGGAGATACAGGTGTGAGCTATACAGTGTGTGAGAGACAGCTGTGGGCTATACAGTGAGTGAGAGACAGGTGTGAGCTATACAGTGAGTGAGATACAGGTGTGAGCTACCCAGTGAGAGACAGGTCTGAGCTAAACAGTGAGTGAGATATAGGTGTGAGTTATGCAGTGAGAGACAGGTGTGAGCTATACAGTGAGTGAGAGACTGGTGTGATCTACACAGTGAGAGACAGGTGTGAGCTAAACATTGAGTGAGATACACATGTGAGTTACACAGTGAGAGACAGATGTGAGCTATACTTGAGTGATAGGTGTGAGCTATACAGTGAGTCAGAGACAGGTTTGAGCTATAAAGTGAGTGAGGGACAGGTGTGAGCTACAGTCAGATACAGGTGTGAGCTACACAGTGAGTGAGATACAGGTGTGAGCTATACAGTGAGTGAGAGACAGGTGTCAGCTACAAAGTTAGATACAGGTATGAGCTATACATTGAGTAAGAGACAGTTGTGAGCTATACTGTGAGTGATAGACAGGTGTGAGCTATACAGTGAGTGAGATACAGGTGTGAGCTATACAATGTGTGAGATACAGTTGTGAGCTATACAGTAAGTGAGAGACATGTGTGAGCTACACAGTGAGTGAGATACAGGTGTCAGCTATACAGTGAGTGAGATACAGGTGTGTGCTACACAGTGAGAAACAGGTGTGATCTATACAGTGAGTAGGAGACAGGTGTCAGATATACAGTGAGTGGGAGACAAGTGTGGGCTATACAGTGAGGGAGATACAGGTGTTAGCTATACAGTGAGACAGGTGTAAGCTATACAGTGAGTGATAGATAGGTGTGAGCTATACAGTGAGAGACAGGTTTGAGCTGTACATTGTGTGAGAGACAAGTGTGAGGTATAGAGTGAGTGAGACAGGTATGAGCTATACAGTGAGTGAGATACAGGTGTGAGCGATACAGTGAGTGAGAAATAGGTGTGAGCTATACAGTGAGAGACAGGTGTGGGCTACACAGTGAGTGAGATACAGGTGTCAGTTATACAGTGAGTGAGAGACAGGTGTGAGCTATACAGTGAGAGATAGGTGTGGGTTATACAGTGTTGAGATACAGGTGTGAGCTATACAGTGAGTGAGAGACAGGTGTGGGCTCTACAGTGAGTGAGAGACAGGTGTGGGCTCTACAGTGAGTGAGATACAAGTTTTAGCTATACAGTGAGAGACAGGTGTGAGCTATACAGTGAGTGAGAGACTGGTGTGAGCTACACAGAGTGAGATACGGGTGTGAACTACACAGTGAGTTAGAGACAGGTGTGAGCTATACAGTCAGTGATAGACAGGTGTGAGCTATATAGACAGTGAGAAACAGGTGTGAGCTATACAGTGAGTGAAAGACAGGTGTGAGATATACAGTGAGTGAGAGACAGGTTGAGCTATACAGTGAGTGAGAGACAGGTTGAGCTATACATTGAGGGAGATACAGTTTGAGCCATACAGTGAGTGAGAGACAGGTGTGAGCTATACAGTAAGTGAGAGATAGGTGTGAGCTATAAAGTCAGTGAGAGACAGGTATGAGCTATACAGACATGAGAGACAGGTGTGAGCTATACAGTGAGTGAGGAACAGGTGTGAGCTATACAGTGAGTGAGAGACAAGTTGAGATATACAGTGAGTGAGAGACAGGTTGAGCTATACAGTGAGTGAGAGACAGGTTGAGCCATACAGTGTTGAGATACAGGTGTGAGCTATACAGTCAGTGAGATACAGGTGTGCACTACACAGTGAGTGTCAGGTGTTAGCTGTATAGTCAGTGAGATACAGGTGTGAGCTATACAGTCAGTGAGAGACAGGTGTGATCTATACAGTGAGAGACAAGTGTGGGCTATACAGTGAGTGAGATACAGGTGTGAGTTATACAGTGAGTGATATGCAGGTGTGAGCTATACAGTGAGAGACAGGTGTGGGCTATACAGTGAGTGAGAGATAGGTGTGAGCTATACAGTGAGTTTGAGACAGGTTGAGCTATACAGTGAGTGAGATACAGGTGTCAGCTATACTCTGAGTGAGAGACAGGTGTGAGCTACACAGTGAGTGAGATACAGGTGTGAGCTACCCAGTGAGAGACAATCTGAGCTAAACAGTGAGTGAGATACAGGTGTGAGCTACACAGTGAGAGACAGGTGTGAGCTATACAGTGAGTGAGAGACTGGTGTGATCTACACAGTGAGAGACAGTTGTGAGCTAAACATTGAGTGAGATACAGATGTGAGATACACAGTGAGTGAGAGACAGATATGAGCTATACAGTGAGTGAGAGACCGGTGTGAGCTATACAGTGAGAGACTGGTGTGAGCTATACAGTAAGTCAGAGACAGGTTTGAGCTATAAAGTGAGTGAGGGACACGTGTGATCTACAGTCAGATACAGGTGTGAGCTACACAGTGAGTGAGATACAGGTGTGAGCTATACAGTGAGTGAGAGACAGGTGTCAGCTACAAAGTTAGATTCAGGTATGAGCTATACAGTGAGTAATAGACAGGTGTGAGCTATATTGTGAGTGATAGACAGGTGTGAGCTATAAGTGAGTGAGATACAGGTGTGAGGTATACAATGTGTGAGATACAGATGTGAGCTATACAGTGAGTGTGACACACGTGTGAGCTACACAGTGAGTGAGATACAGGTGTGAGCTACACAGTGAGAAACAGGTGTGATCTATACAGTGAATAGGAGACAGGTGTCAGCTATACAGTGAGTGAGAGACAGGTGTTAGCTATACAGTGAGTGAGATACATGTGTGAGCTATACAATGAATGAGATACAGGTGTGAGATATACAGTGAGTGAGTTACATGTGTGAGCTATACAATAAGTGAGAGCCAGGTGTGATCTACACAGTGAGTAAGATACAGGTGTGAGCTATAGTTAGAGATACAGGTGTCAGCTATACAGTTAGTGAGATACAGGTGTGAGCTACACAATGATAGACTTGTGTGAGCTATACAGTGAGAGAGATACAGGTGTGGGCTATACAGTGACTGATAGACAGGTATGAGCTATACAGTGAGTAAGATACTGGTGTGAGCTATACAGTGAGAGACAGGTGTGGGCTATACAGTGAGTGAGAGACAGGTGTGAGCTACATAGTGAGTGAGAGACAGGTGTGGGCTACACAGTGAGTGAGATACAGGTGTGAGCTATACAGTGAGTGAGATACATGTGTGAGCTATACAGTGAGTGAGGGACAAGTGTGAGCTACACAGTGAGTGAGAGACAAGTGTGGGCTATACAGTGAGTGAGATACAGTTGTGAGATATACAGTGAGTGAGAGACAGGTGTGAGCTATACACTGAGTGAGAGACAGGTGTGGGCTATACAGTGAGTGAGAGACAGGTGTGAGCAATACAGTGAGTGAGAGACAGGTGTGCGCTATACAGTGAGTGAGATACAGGTGTGAGCTATACAGTGAGTGTGAGACAGGTGTGAGATATACAGTGAGTGAGAGAAGGTATGAGCTATAAAGTGAGTTAGAGACAGGAGAGAGCTACAAAGTCAGTGAGAGACAGGTGTGGGCTACACAGTGAGTGAGATACAGGTGTCAGCTATACAGTGAGTGAGATAAAGTTGTGAGATATACAGTGAGTGATAGACAGGTGTGAGCTATACACTGAGTGAGAGACAGGTGTGGGCTATACAGTAAGTGAGAGAAAGGTGTGAGCTATACAGTGAGTGAGATACAGGTGTGAGCTATACAGTGAGAGATAGGTGTGGGTTATACAGTGTTGAGATACAGGTGTGAGCTATACAGTGAGTGAGAGAAAGGTGTGGGCTCTACAGTGAGTGAGATACAGTTGTGAGATATACAGTGAGTGATAGACAGGTGTGAGCTATACACTGAGTGAGAGACAGGTGTGGGCTATACAGTAAGTGAGAGAAAGGTGTGAGCTATACAGTGAGTGAGATACAGGTGTGAGCTATACAGTGAGAGATAGGTGTGGGTTATACAGTGTTGAGATACAGGTGTGAGCTATACAGTGAGTGAGAGAAAGGTGTGGGCTCTACAGTGAGTGAGATACAGGTTTTAGCTATACAGTGAGAGACAGGTGTGAGCTATACAGTGAGTGAGAGACAGGTGTGAGCTACACAGTGTGAGATACGGGTGTGAACTACACAGTGAGTTAGAGACAGGTGTGAGCTATACAGTCAGTGATAGACAGGTGTGAGATATATAGACAGTGAGAAACAGGTGTGAGTGAAAGACAGTGAGTGAAAGACAGGTGTGAGATATACAATGAGTGAGAGACAGGTTGAGCTATACAGTGAGTGAGAGACAGGTTGAGCTATACATTGAGGGAGTTACAGTTTGAGCCATACAGTGAGTGAGAGACAGGTGTGAGCTATACAGTGAGTGAGAGACAGGTTGAGCTATACAGTGAGTGAGAGACAGATTGAGCCATACAGTGTTGAGATACAGGTGTGAGCTATACAGTCAGTGAGATACAGGTGTGCACTACACAGTGAGTGTCAGGTGTGAGCTATATAGTCAGTGAGATACCGGTGTGAGCTATACAGTCAGTGAGATACAGGTGTGATCTATACAGTGAGAGACAAGTGTGGGCTATACAGTGAGTGTGATACAGGTGTGAGTTATGCAGTGAGAGACAGGTGTGGGCTATACAGTGAGTGAGAGATAGGTGTGAGCTATACAGTGAGTTTGAGACAGGTTGAGCTATACAGTGAGTGAGATACAGGTGTCAGCTATACTCTGAGTGAGAGACAGGTGTGAGCTACACAGTGAGTGAGATACAGGTGTGAGCTACCCAGTGAGAGACAATCTGAGCTAAACAGTGAGTGAGATACAGGTGTGAGCTACACAGTGAGAGACAGGTGTGAGCTATACAGTGAGTGAGAGACTGGTGTGATCTACACAGTGAGAGACAGTTGTGAGCTAAACATTGAGTGAGATACAGATGTGAGATACACAGTGAGTGAGAGACAGATATGAGCTATACAGTGAGTGAGAGACCGGTGTGAGCTATACAGTGAGAGACTGGTGTGAGCTATACAGTAAGTCAGAGACAGGTTTGAGCTATAAAGTGAGTGAGGGACAGGTGTGAGCTACAGTCAGATACATGTGTGAGCTACACAGTGAGTGAGATACAGGTGTGAGCTATACAGTGAGTGAGAGACAGGTGTCAGCTACAAAGTTAGATACAGATATGAGCTATACAGTGAGTAAGAGACAGGTGTGAGCTATACAGTGAGTGATAGACACGTGTGAGCTATACAGTGAGTGAGATACAGGTGTGAGCTATACAATGTGTGAGTTACAGATGTGAGCTATACAGTGAGTGAGAGACACGTGTGAGCTACACAGTGAGATACAGGTGTCAGCTATACAGTGAGTGAGATACAGGTGTGAGCTATACAGTGAGGGACAGTTGTGAGCTATACAGTGAATGAAAGACCGGTTTGATCTATTGAGTGAGTGAGAGACAGGTGTGAGCTATACAGTGATGGAGATACAGGTGTGAGATATACAGTGTGTGAGAGACAGCTGTGAGCTATACAGTGAGTGAGAGACAGGTGTGAGCTACACAGTCAGTGAGATACAGGTGTGAGCTACCCAGTGAGTGACAGGTCAGAGCTAAACAGTGAGTGAGATACAGGTGTGAGCTACGCAGTGAGAGACCAGTGTGAGCTATACAGTGAGTGAGAGACTGGTGTGAGCTAAACATTGAGTGAGATACAGATGTGAGCTACACAGTGAGAGACAGATGTAAGCTATACAGTGAGTCAGAGACAGGTATGAGCTATACAGTGAGTTGAGAGACAGGTGTGAGCTATACAGTGAGAGACAGGATGGAGCTATACAGTGAGTCAGAGACAGGTTTGAGCTATAAAGTGAGTGAGGGACAGGTGTGAGCTACAGTCAGATACAGGTGTGAGCTACACAGTGAGTGAGATACAGGTGTGAGCTACCCAGTGAGAGACAATCTGAGCTAAACAGTGAGTGAGATACAGGTGAGCTACACAGTGAGAGACAGGTGTAAGCTATACAGTGAGTGAGAGACTGGTGTGATCTACACAGTGAGAGACAGTTGTGAGCTAAACATTGAGTGAGATACAGATGTGAGATACACAGTGAGTGAGAGACAGATATGAGCTATACAGTGAGTGAGAGACCGGTGTGAGCTATACAGTGAGAGACTGGTGTGAGCTATACAGTAAGTCAGAGACAGGTTTGAGCTATAAAGTGAGTGAGGGACACGTGTGATCTACAGTCAGATACAGGTGTGAGCTACACAGTGAGTGAGATACAGGTGTGAGCTATACAGTGAGTGAGAGACAGGTGTCAGCTACAAAGTTAGATTCAGGTATGAGCTATACAGTGAGTAATAGACAGGTGTGAGCTATATTGTGAGTGATAGACAGGTGTGAGCTATAAGTGAGTGAGATACAGGTGTGAGGTATACAATGTGTGAGATACAGATGTGAGCTATACAGTGAGTGTGACACACGTGTGAGCTACACAGTGAGTGAGATACAGGTGTGAGCTACACAGTGAGAAACAGGTGTGATCTATACAGTGAGTAGGAGACAGGTGTCAGCTATACAGTGAGTGAGAGACAGGTGTTAGCTATACAGTGAGTGAGATACATGTGTGAGCTATACAATGAGTGAGATACAGGTGTGAGATATACAGTGAGTGAGTTACATGTGTGAGCTATACAGTGAGTGAGAGACAGGTGTGATCTACACAGTGAGTGAGATACAGGTGTGAGCTATAGTGAGAGATACAGGTGTCAGCTATACAGTGAGTGAGATACAGGTGTGAGCTACACAATGATAGACTGGTGTGAGCTATACAGTGAGAGAGATACAGGTGTGGGCTATACAGTGAGTGATAGACAGGTATGAGCTATACAGTGAGTAAGATATTGGTGTGAGCTATACAGTGAGAGACAGGTGTGGGCTATACAGTGAGTGAGAGACAGGTGTGAGCTACACAGTGAGTTATAGACAGGTGTGAGCTACATAGTGAGTGAGAGACAGGTGTGGGCTACACAGTGAGTGAGATACAGGTGTGAGCTATACAGTGAGTGAGATACAGGTGTGAGCTATACAGTGAGTGAGGGACAAGTGTGAGCTACACAGTTAGTGAGAGACAAGTGTGGGCTATACAGTGAGTGAGATACAGTTGTGAGCTATACAGTGAGTGAGAGACAGGTGTGAGCTATACAGTGAGTGCGAGACAGGTGTGAGATATACAGTGAGTGAGAGAAGGTATGAGCTATACAGTGAGTGAGAGACAGGTGTGGGCTATACAGTAAGTGAGTGACAGGTGTGAGCTATACAGTGTGTGAGATACAGGTGTGAGATATACAGTGAGTGAGAGACAGGTGTGAGCTATACAGTGAGTGAGAGACAGGTGTGAGCTATACTGTGAGAGACAGGTGTGAGCTACAAAGTGAGTGACTGACAGGTGTGAGCTACACAGTGAGTTAGAGACAGGTTTGAGCTATATAGTGAGTGAGAGACAGGTGTGGGCTACACAGTGTGTGAGATACAGGTGTGAGCTATACAGTGAGATAAAGTTGTGAGATATACAGTGAGTGAGAGACAGGTGTGAGCTATACACTGAGTGAGAGACAGGTGTGGGATATACAGTAAGTGAGAGACAGGTGTGAGCTATACAGTGTGTGAGATACAGGTGTGAGATATACAGTGAGTGAGATACAGTAGAGAGATATACAGTGAGTGAGAGACAGGTGTGAGCTACACAGTGATTAGAGAAGGTGTGGGTTATACAGTGAGTGAGAGACAGGTGTGAGGTGTACAGTGAGTGAGAGACAGGAATGAGCTATACAGTGAGTGAGATACAGGTGTGAGATATACAGTGAGTGAGAGACAGGTTTGAGCTATATAGTGAGTGAGAGACAGGTGTGGGCTACACAGTGAGTGATACAGGTGTGAGCTATACAGACAGTGAGATACACGTGTGAGATATACAGTGAGTGAGAGACAGGTGTGAGCTATACACTGAGTGAGAGACAGGTGTGGACTATACAGTGAGTGAGAGACAGGTGTTAGCTATACAAATAGTGAGAGACAGGTATGAGCAATACAGTGAGTGAGATACAGTTGAGAGATATACAGTGAGTGAGAGACAGGTGTGAGCTACACAGTGATTAGAGACAGGTGTGGGTTATACAGTGAGTGAGAGACAGGTGTGAGGTGTACAGTGAATGAGAGACAGGTATGAGCTATACAGTGAGTGAGATACAGGTGTGAGCTATACAGTGAGAGACTGGTGTGAGCTACAAAGAGAGTGAGAGACACGTGTGAGCTTCACAGTGATGAGAGACAGGTGTGAGCTATACAGTGAGTGACAGACAGGTATGAGCTATTCAGTGAGTGAGATACAGGTGTGAAGTCTAAAATGAGAGACAGGTGTGAGCTATACAGTGAGTGAGAGACAGGTGTAAGCTATACAGTAAGTTAGAGACAGGTGTGGGTTATAAAGTGAGTGAGAGACAGGTGTGAGCTATACAGTGAATGAGAGACAGGTGTGAGCTATACAGTGAGTGAGAGACCTGTTTGAGGTATACAGTGAGTGACAGGTGTGGACTATACAGTGAGTGAGATAAAGGTGTTAGCTATACAGTGAGACAGGTGTGAGCTATACAGTGAGTGAGATATAGGTGTGATCTATACAGTGAGAGACAGGTTTGAGCTGTACAGTGAGTGAGAGACAGGTGTGAGCTATACAGTGAGAGACAGGTGTGGGCTATACAGTGAGTGAGATACAGGTGTTAGCTATACAGTGAGTGAGAGACAGGTTTGAGCTATACAGTGAGAGATAGGTGTGGGTTATACAGTGTTGAGATACTGGTGTGAGCTATACAGTGAGTGAGAGACAGTTGTGGGCTCTACAGTGAGTGAGATACAGGTTTTATCTATACAGTGAGAGACAGGTGTGAGCTATACAGTGAGTGAGAGACAGGTGTGAGCTAACAGACAGTGAGATACGGGTGTGAACTACACAGTGAGTTAGAGACAGGTGTGAGCTATACAGTCAGTGATAGACAGGTGTGAGCTATACAGACAGTTAGAGACAGGTGTGAGCTATACAGTGAATGAGAGACAGGTGTGAGCTATACAGTGAGTGAGAGACAAGTTGAGCTATACAGGGAGTGAGAGAAACGTTGAGCTATACATTGAGGGAGAGATAGTTTGAGCTATACACGGAGTGAGAGACAGGTGTGAGCTATACAGTCAGTGAGAGACAGGTTGAGCCATACAGTGAGTGAGAGACAGGTGTGAGCTATACAGTCAGTGATTGACAGGTGTGAGCTATACAGTATGTGAGAGACAGGTTGAGCTATACAGTGAGTGAGAGACAGGTTGAGCTATACAGTGAGTGAGAGACAGGTTGAGCCAAACAGTGAGTGAGAGACAGGTGTGAGCTATACAGTGAGTGAGAGACTGGTGTGAGCTATACAGTGAGTGAGAGACAGGTGTGGGCTCTACAGTGAGTGAGATACAGGTTTTAGCTATAGAGTGAGAGACAGGTGTGAACTATACAGTGAGTGAGAGACAGGTGTGAGCTATACAGTGAGTGAGATACAGGAGTGAGCTATACAGTGTTGAGATACAGGTGTGAGCTATACAGTGAGTGAGAGACAGGTGTGAGCTACACAGTGAGATACAGGTGTGAACTACACAGTAAGTTAGAGACAGGTGTGAGCTATACAGTGTGCAAGAGACAGGTGTGAGCTATACAGACAGTGAGAGACAGCTGTGAGCTATACAGTGAGTGAGAGACAGGTGGGAACTATACAGTGAGTGAGAGACAGGTTGAGCATACAGTGAGTGAGAGACAGGTGAGCTATACATTGAGGGATAGACAGTTTGAGCCATACAGTGAGTGAGAGACAGGTGTGAGCTATACAGTTAGTGAGAGAAAGGTGTGAGGTATACAGTCAGTGAGAGACAGGTATGAGCTATACAGACAGTGAGAGACAGGTGTGAGCTATACAGTGAGTGAGAGACAGGTGTGAGCTATACAGTGAGTGAGAGACAGGTGTGGGCTATACAGTGAGTGAGATACAGGTGTTAGCTATACAGTGAGAGACAGGTGTGAGCTATCCAGTGAGTGATAGACAGGTGTGATCTACACAGACAGTGAGATATAGGTGTGATCTACACAGTGAGTGAGAGATAGGTGTGAGCTATACAGTGAGTGAGATACACGTGTTGGCTATACAGTGAGAGACAGGTGTGGGCTATACAGTGAGTGAGAACAGGTGTGGGCTATACAGTGAGTGAGAGACAGGTCTGTACTATACAGTGAGTGAGATACAAGTGTGAGCTATACAGTCAGTGAAATACAGGTGTGTGCTACACAGTGAGTGTCAGGTGTGAGCTATATAGTCAGTGAGATACAGGTGTGAGCTATACAGTCATTGAGAGGCAGGTGTGAGCTATACAGTGAGAGACAGGTGTGGGCTATACAGTGAGTGAGATACAGGTGTGAGATATACAGTGAGTGAGAGACAGGTGTGAGCTATCCAGTGAGTGAGATAAGGTATGAGTTATACAATTAGTGAGAGACAGGTGTGCGTTATACAGTGAGTGACAGGTGTGAGCTACAAAGTGAGTGAGATACAGGTGTTAGCTATACAGTGAGAGACAGGTGTGAGCTATACAGTGAGTGAGAGATAGGTGTGAGCTACACAGACAGTGAGATATAGGTGTGATCTACACAGTGAGTGAGAGATAGGTGTGAGCTATACAGTGAGTGAGATACACATGTGGGCTATACAGTGAGAGACAGGTGTCGGCTATACAGTGAGTGAGAGACAGGTGTGGGCTATACAGTGAGTGAGAGACAGGTGTGAGATAAACAGTGAGTGAGAGACAGGTGTGAGATAAACAGTGAGTGAGAGACAGGTCTGTACTATACAGTTAGTGAGATACAGGTGTGAGCTATACAGTGAGTGAGAGGCAGTTGTGGGCTATACAGTGAGTGAGATACAGGTGTGAGCTGTACAGTCAGTGAGATACAGGTGTGTGCTACACAGTGACTGTTAGGTGTGAGCTATATAGTCAGTGAGATACAGGTGTGAGCTATACAGTCAGTGAGAGTTAGGTGTGAGCTATATAGTGAGAGACAAGTGTGGGCTATACAGTGAGTGAGATACAGGTGTGAGCTATGCAGTGAGTGAAATACAGGTGTGACCTATACAGTGAGAGACATGTGTGGGCTATACAGTGAGTGAGAGATAGGTGTGAGCTATACAGTGAGTTTGAGACAGGTGTGAGCTATACAGTGAGTGAGATACAGGTGTGAGCTATACTCTGAGTGAGAGACAGGTGTGAGCTATACAGTGAGTGAGATACAGGTGTGGGCTATACAGTGAGTGAGAGACAGGTGTGAACTATACAGTGAGTGAGAGACAGGTGTGAGCTATACAGTGAGTGAGAGACAGGTGTGAGCTATACAGTGAGTGAGAGACCTGTTTGAGATATAGAGTGAGTGAGAGACAGGTGTGGGCTATACAATGAGTGAGATACAGGTGTTAGCTATATAGTGAGACAGGTGTGAGCTATACAGTGAGTGAGATATAGGTGTGAGCTATACAGTGAGAGACAGGTGTGAGCTGTACAGTGAGTGAGAGACAGGTGTGAGGTATAGAGTGAGTGAGATAGGTATGAGCTATAAAGTGAGTGAGATACAGGTGTGAGCTATACAGTGAGTGAGAGACAGGTGTGAGCTATACAGTGAGAGACAGGTGTGGGCTTTACAGTGAGTGAGAGACAGGTGTGAGCTATACAGTGAGAGACAGGTGTGGGCTTTACAGTGAGTGAGATACAGGTTTTATCTATACAGTGAGAGAGAGGTGTGAGCTATAAAGTGAGTGAGACAGGTTTGAGCTACAAAGACAGTGAGATATGGCTGTGAACTACACAGTGAGTTAGAGACAGGTGTGAGCTATACAGGCAGTGATAGACAGGTGTGAGCTATACAGACAGTGAGAGACAGGTGTGAGCTATACAGTGTGTGAGAGACAGGTTGAGCTATACAGTGAGTGAGAGACAGGTTGAGCTATACAGTGAGTGAGAGACAGGTTGAGCCATACAGTGAGTGAGAGACAGGTGTGAGCTATACAGTGAGTGAGACACAGGTGTGAGCTATACAGTGAGTGAGAGACAGGTGTGAGCTATACAGTGAGTGAGAGACAGGTTGAGCTATACAGTGAGTGAGAGACACGTTGAGCTATACATTGAAGGAGAGACAGTTTGAGCCATACAATGAGTGAGAGACAGGTGTGAGCTATACAGTCAGTGAGAGATAGGTGTGAGCTATACAGTCAGTGAGAGACAGATATGAGCTATACAGACAGTGAGAGACAGGTGTGAGGTATACAGTGAGTGAAAGACAGGTGTGAGCTATACAGTGTGTGAGAGACAGGTTGAGCTATACAGTGAGTGAGAGACAGGTTGAGCTATACAGTGAGTGAGAGACAGGTGTGGGCTCTACAGTGAGTGAGATACTGGTTTTAGCTATACAGTGAGAGACAGGTGTGAGCTATACAGTGAGTAGAGACAGGTGTGAGCTACACAGACAGTGAGATACGGGTGTGAACAACACAGTGAGTTTGAGACAGGTGTGACCTATACAGTGTGTGAGAGACAGGTGTGAGCTATACAGACAGTGAGAGACAGGTGTGAGCTATACAGTGAGTGAGAGACAGGTGTGAACTATACAGTGAGTGAGAGAGAGGTTGAGCTATACAGTGAGTGAGAGACAGGTTGAGCTATACTGAGGGAAAGACAGTTTGAGCCATACAGTGAGTGACAGGTGTGAGCTATACAGTCAGTGAGAGATAGGTGTGAGCTATACAGTCAGTGAGAGACATGTATGAGCTATACAGACAGTGAGAGACAGGTGTGAGCTATACAGTGAGTGAGAGACAGGTTGAGCTATACAGTGAGTGAGAGACAGGTTGAGCCATACAGTGAGTGAGAGACAGCTGTGAGGTATACAATGAGTGAGCTATACAATGAGTGAGATACAGGTGTGAGCTATACAGTGAGTAAGAGACAGGTGTGAGCTAAACAGTGAGTGAGAGACAGGTTGAGCCATACAGTGAGTGAGAGACAGGTGTGAGCTATACAGTGTTGAGATACAGGTGTGAGGTATACAGTGAGTGAGAGACTGGTGTGAGCTATACAGTGAGTGAGAGACAGGTGTGGCCTCTACAGTGAGTGAGATACAGCTTTTAGCTATACAGTGAGAGACAGGTGTGAGCTATACAGTGAGTGAGAGACAGGTGTGAGCTACACAGACAGTGAGGTACGGGTGTGAACTACACAGTGAGTTAGAGACAGGTGTTAGCTATATAGTGAGTGAGAGACAGGTGTGAGCTATACATTGAGTGAGAGACAGGTGTGAGCTAAACAGTTAGTGAGAGACAGGTCTGTACTATACAGTGAGTGAGATACAGGTGTGAGCTATACAGTGAGTGAGAGGCAGTTGTGGGCTATACAGTGAGTGAGATACAGGTGTGAGCTATACAGTCAGTGAGATACAGGTGTGCGCTACACAGTGTGTCTTAGGTGTGAGCTATATAGTGAGTGAGATACAGGTGTGAGCTATACAGTCAGTGAGAGGCAGGTGTGAGCTATACAGTGAGAGACAGGTGTGGGCTATACAGTGAGTGAGATACAGGTGTGACCTATACAGTGAGAGACAGGTGTGGGCTATACAGTGAGTGAGATATAGGTGTTTGCTATACAGTGAGTTTGAGACAAGTGTGAGCTATACAGTGAGTGAGATACAGGTGTGAGCTATACTCTGAGTGAGAGACAGGTGTGAGCTATACAGTGAGTGAGATACTGGTGTGGGCTATACAGTGAGTGAGAGACAGGTGTGAGCTATACAGTGAGTGAGAGACCTGTTTGAGGTATACAGTGAGTGAGAGACAGGTGTGGGCTATACAATGAGTGAGATACAGGTGTTAGCTATACAGTGAGACAGGTGTGAGCTATATAGTGAGTGAGAGATAGGTGTGAGCTATACAGTGAGAGACAGGTTTGAGCTATACAGTGAGTGAGAGACAGGTGTGAGCTATAAAGTGAGTGAGACAGGTGTGAGCTACACAGACAGTGAGATATGGCTGTGAACTACACAGTGAGTGATAGACAGGTGTGAGCTATACAGTCAGTGATAGACAGGTGTGAGCTATACAGACAGTGAGAGACAGGTGTGAGCTATACAGTAATTGAGAGACAGGTGTGAGCTATACAGTGAGTGAGAGACAGGTTGAGCTATACAGTGAGTGAGAGACAGTTTGAGCTATACAGTGAGTGAGAGACAGGTGTGAGCAATACAGTGAGTGAGATACAGATGTGGCCTGTACAGTGAGTGAGAGACAGGTGTGAGCTATACAGTGACTGAGAGACAGGTGTAAGCTGTACAGTGAGTGAGAGACAGGTGTGAGCTCTACAGTGAGTGAGAGACAGGTGTGAGCCATACAGTGAGTGAGAGACAGGTGTGAGCCATACAGTGAGTGAGAGACAGGTGTGAGCTACACAGTGTGTGAGATACATATGTGAGCTATACAGTGAGTGAGATACAGGTGTGGGCTACACAGTGAGGAGATACCGGTGTGAGCTTTACAGTGAGATACAGGTGTGAGCTATACAGTGAGTGAGAGACAGGTTTGAGTTATACATTGAGATACAGGTTTGGGCTTTACAGTTAGTGAGACAGTTGTGAGCTATATAGTGAATGAGATACACGTGTGGGCTACACAGTGAGGTGATACAGGTGTGAGCTTTACAGTGAGATACAGGTGTGAGCTATACAGTCAGTGAGATACAGGTGTGAACTATACAGTGAGTGAGAGACAGGTATGAGCTATACAGTGTGATACAGGTGTGAGCGACACAGTGAGAGACAGTTGTGAGCTCTTTATAGTGACTGGCATACAAGTGTGAACTATTTAGTGAGTTAGAAGTATGGGTGTATACTATCCAGCATTATTACCCAAAAAGTTTTGGGTTGTTTAAGACAGGCTTTGCAGAAAGTGGAAAGACCTGCACGAAGATCCCGGTTCATCATCTGTCTCCCCATCTGCAGGGCAGTCACTTCACAGGCGGTGAAGCAGGTCTGCATGTGCCTATCTTTTTCTCCCCCTCTCTGTCTTCTCTTCCTCTCTCAATTTCTGTCTGTCCTGTCTCGCAACAATGACAACAATAACAACAACAATAAAGAACAATGGCAACAACAACAACAAAGACAGGCTTGAAGGTGAGTTGTGTTGACCTTACTTACTACATCGTACCTGAAACTGTTCATTTCTGATACTTTTTTGTGTGTATGCCATCAGGGTATTTCTGTACCTCCTCCCCTCCTCCTCAGTGTCACTCTGTCTCCAATAAATGAATATGAATATATATACAGTGACAGGGCTGTAAATCTATATTGATGTATAATATAATCCCCTGTGTAAGGCCATGAGCTTGAACCTGACCCCAAACCTAACACAGAAACAAAGCAAAAAGAAAAGAAAAGGCAGAAAATACACAATAGTTGAAGGCACCTAATTTTGTTTGGATGTTTGTAAAATTTTTAAAAAATCAAAATTGGCTCTTAACATACATAATTCTTTCTTTCTATTTAGGTAATAGAGACTTTAACACCCATTATCCTAAACAGATCAACCAGACCGAAGACGAATCAGAAATCGGATAAATTTAACAAGTGCTCTTATGACACAGATAGCCACAAAACAGGGTTAAAACAAATTAAGAAAGAGCTAAATAAATGGAAAGGCATCTCATGTTCATGAATCAGAGTTCAGTTGGATGACAGTATTTGTAGAAGTAGACCAACTAATTCTACAATTCATACAGGATGCTCAGGGTCAGTTACGATGCTGGACAAAGTCCAAGACAAAGTCTTTGTAGGCATGATTTCAAAACTCGAGTATGGTAAAATACATGTGCATAACTTCATTAACATGGGAATCTACAAGTATTTATTATTCTTTTTATTATTTTGCTTCCAAGGTTATTGCTGGGCTTTGGTGCTTGTACAGCAAATCCACTGCTCCTGGTAGCCATTTTTCCATTTTTGTTATTGTTGTACAGGACAGAGAGAAATTGAAAGAGGAAGGGGAGATAGAGAGGGAGAGGGAAAGACAGACTCTTGCAGACCTGCTTCATCACTTGTGAAGCGACTCCCTGCAGGTGGGGAGCCGGGGGCCCAAACTGGGATCCTCGTGCATGTTCTTGCACTTGGTACTATGTGCACCTAACCAGGTGTGCCATTGTCTGGCCCCCTACTTATTTATTTTTAATGAAAGATAGATGATGGTGAATGGATGGATGGATGGATAATAGACAGATAAAAACACCAGAGCTCTGGCTGATGGTGTTGCTGGGAATTGAACCTGGGACCTCAGCCTTGGGTGGGAGAGTCCTTTGCAGAAGGAGGATGCTGTGTTCCTAGCCCTATGAGAATCTTTCTTTGCATCAAAGGACAACATAAGAAAGAAAAAATGAAACAACAACCCACAGATTGGGAGAAAATATTTGCAAATCATATACTTGATAAGAAACTGTATTTTGACTTCTCAGAGAACTCTAAGAATTTAATTGCGACTGTAAAACATTAATCCCCCAATAAAGGGGGGGAAAAGAATGAAAAGACAGCCTGTTTTTTCAGATGGGTAAAGAATCTAGATTTTGGGAGTTGGGTGGTAGCACAGCGGGTTAAGCGCACGTGGCGCAAAGTGCAAGGACCAGCTCAAGGAACCCGGTTCGAGCCCCCGGCTCCCCACCTGCAGGGGAGTCGCTTCACAGGTGGTGAAGCAGGTCTACAGTTGTCTATCTTTCTCTCCCCCTCTCTGTCTTCCCCCCTCTCCATTTCTCTCTGTCCTATCTAACAACAACAACAGTAACTACAACAACAATAAAAAACAAGGGCAACAAAGGGAAAATAAATATTTTTTAATTAAAAAAATATTAACCCCACAATAAATAAATAAGTAAATAAATAAATAAATAAATAAATAAAGCTCCAGTGGCACAAAAAAAGAATCTAGCTGGCTGGTATTCAGTCCTCATTCAGAACTCTGACTACAGCCTGCCAGCTGCCGCCAGCCTTTAGGGTTTCTGTTGGGAAGTCAGCTAGCTGTTAAGTCCTGCTGGTGACTCTCTCTCTCTCTCTGTTTAGCTTTGATCTTTGGTCATTTTGATTCTGTGCATCTTGGTCAGCTTGGGTTTCCAGCAAGCATCTATATTTGTCAAGAGGGTTGCCAGTGTGACTCCCACCGAGTTACAGCTTTTAATTTCCCATTTCTTGTAAAATTGTGCACAGGGAATAGTAATCGGATCGGGGTGCTTGAAGTCTGGAATAATTTATTTCCTGCTCCCCAGAACAGTTCTGTTTTTCTTCCTTCCTTCTCTCCCTCCCTCCTCTTCTCTCTCTCTCCATTCTTCCCTTCCTTCCACTTATTTAGAGAAACCAGAACATTACTCTGGGCACTACTGGTACATGTAGGGATAAAGCTCAAATCCTCAGGGGGCTGGGCAGTAGCGCAGCGGGTTAAGTGCACATGGTGCAAACCGCAAGGACCCCCGTGAGGATCCCGGTGAGCCTCCCCCTTCCCCATCTGCAGGGGAGTCGCTTCACAGGTGGTGAAGCAGGTCTGCGGGTGTCTGTCTTTCTCTCCCCCTGTCTGTCTTCCCCTCCTCTCTAGATCTCTGTCCTGACCAATAGCAATAACAACAACAAGGCAACAAGGGTAATAAAAATGGGAAAAATGGTCTGCGGGAGCAGTGGATTCATAGTGCAGGCTCTGAGCCCCAGAGATGACCCCAGAGGAAACAAAACAAACAAACAAAACTACCTCAGGCCGGCTGTCCTCATAGGCACTGCGTCTGCCTCCCGCTGCTGCTGCTCAGATGTCTCCCTGCCTGTGGCTTGTTACACAGAGCCTTTCAACTCAAGGGCGTTTCTACACGACCTCGTCTGCATTTTGACACTTGCTGTAGAAGGTCAGTTTCTGGGTTTTTTCTGTTTTGCTGTTGATTCAGGTAGGAAAACACAGGTTCTCTCTATTAAGCCATTGATGACCTCAGTCTTGTTTCTATTACTTTTAACTGAGCTGGGATGAAGAGGAGGGGATGGAGTTCAGGAAAGCTGAAAACCAGCCAAGAGTAGTTGTAGTGTGGGGTATTACACTGTCCACATGCGAGCTTTCCCACTTATTTATTTGGGGCTCCGTGCCAGCACTAAGAACCTTCTGCTCCTGGCAGCCAGTTTGCCTTCTCTTTGTTTTTCTTATTTTTATTTGATAAGGGTAATTAGAGGGGAGGAGGAGATGGGCAGAGAGATGTAGGTGCAGACCCACTTACTGCTCATGAAGCATCCCCCCACAGGTGGGGAGCGGGCCCCGGCCCTTGTGTATGGAGACCTGTGAGCTTGACCATGGCCTCCCCTCCCCGCTCCTGTCCCCAAGCCTAATACTAGATACTTCTCACTGACTAGTTTCTCTGGTTTATTGTATAATCTCCCATCTCTCCCTAATATTCTATTCACTTTTTTCTTCTAATGTTTCAAATTCCTTTTGAAGAAACCAGGGCTGAACTTTGGACCCCCCACAACTTCATTATAAAGTGGAGTAATTTAGTTTTCTTTGTCTTTTCCCATTTGAACTAACTCAGTCCTGCTTTCACAATAAAAGAGACCACCCTTTGAGGCAGTTTTCAAAATAAAAGAGACATATAACCAGGAGGTAAGGTTGCTATTCCACACTACCCAAAGCTTAAGCGACTGCTTTGTGATTAAATAGCATCCTTCCTTCAGTCTATTTTGTGAGATCTTATAAGAAATATTTCTGAAAGCTCCTTTCTTTCTTTCTTTTTTTTTAGACAGTAGTCTCCATTTATTTCTAAACAATTCAAAGCACTTAAAATTTTTAAATGTAAAGAAAGACTATGAAAAATGGTACTAGAAAGAAAGCTAATTTCCCACATAAACACAAATTCCTGAGCTATTTTATACTGTGCTAAAGTGATAAAAAGTTCAAATATTCTGGGGTTCGGGTGGTGGTGAAGTGGGTTAAGCGCATGTGGCGCAAAGCGCAGGGGCTGGCATAAGGATCCCGGTTCGAGCCCCCGGCTCCCCACCTGCAGGGGAGTCGCTTCACAGGTGGTGAAGCAGGTCTGCAGGTGTCTGTCTTTCTCTCCCCCTCTCTGTCTTCCCCTCCTCTCTCCATTTCTCTCTGTCCTATCCAACAACGGACAACATCAACAATGGCAATAATAATAACCACAACAAGGCTACAACAACAAGGGCAGCAAAAGGGGGAAAAATGGCCTCCAGGAGCGGTGGATTCATGGTGCAGGCACCGAGCCCAGCGATAACCCTGGAGCCCAGCAATAACCCTGGAGGGGAAAAAAAATTCAAATATTCATTTTTTCTTATAAAAATGAGATAAAATATGATATATATTTTTCAGTTAAGACAAAAAGACAGTACATAGTTTATTTTTTTCCCATTATCAAAACTCATGCCAAATATTTAAACAATGAATTTTTAATTTAGTAACATTATTTGAATATCTTAGCCAGGTGATTCTCAATCAGAGTTATATACCATATGTATATATGTATATGACATGTCTAGAGGTAGTCCATCCTTTCATCAGAGTTAATTTAGTTTATTGGTGATTGTACTGTCCCTAAATATCATTCCTCCATGTAAACTCTGCAGTGTTGCCGTTAGTCTGTTACAAGAATGTCAGATTGTATCTGTGTGTGTCATTTCTGGGCTTTTAACTCTGCTCCATTGATCCAAGTGTCCATTTTTATTCCAGCACATGCTAATGAGATTGCTATTGCTGTGTAGTATGAACTGATTTTGGGGGAGCATGATACCTCCATATTTTGAAATGTTCTGGAAATCCGTGGTCTTTTGTAATTTTACACTAATTTTTGGACAAGTTGTTCAATTTTACTGAAAAATACCATTGAAATTTTGATAGGGATTGTATTGAAATTGGAGATTACTTTTGGTAGAATGGCCATTTGAATAATGTTCATTTCTTCCAATCTAGGAACAAGGAATGTTCTTCCACTTTTGTGTGTCTTTCTCAATTTCTTTTGGCAATGTCTTATGTTTTTTGTTGTTAAGGTCCTTCACCTTTTTGGTGAGATTCACCCCACAGTATTTTATCTTTTGGGGTTCAACTGTAAATGGAATTGAGTCTTTTATTTCTCCTTTCTCTAACTCTTTGTTTATAAACAGAAATGCCACTGATTTATGTGTATTGATTTTGTATCCTGTGACTCTACTGAATTTATTATTTCTAGTAGTTTATTGGTGGAGTCTTTGGGTTCCTCTAGGTATTATATCATGTAATCAGCAAAGACTTGTCATAGTTTGATTTCTTCTTCAGTATGTATGCCTTTGATATCTCCTTCTTGTGTGATTGCTATGGCGAGGACCAGAACTGTGTTGAATAGCAGTGGAGTTAGTGGACGTCCTTGTCTGCTTCTGATTTTAGGTGGAAGCTTTAAGCTTTTCCCCACTGAGAATGATGCTAGCTGTGGGTTTGTCCTAAATGGTCTTTATTATGTTGAGTATGGTCCTTTTATTGCTAGTTTCTGGAGAGTCTAATTGGGTCTTGTATCTTGTCAAATGCCTTTCTGGCATCAGTTGGTATAACCATGAGATTTTTCTTTTTCTTTTTGTGGATATGATGAATTACAATGATTGATTTGCGGATGTTGAACTATCCCTGTTTCCCGTGGTGAATCCTACTGGGTCTTGGTGAAGTATTCTCTTGATAAGCTGTTGGATTCAATTTGCCTAGATCTTGCTTGGGATCTTTGTGCTGATGTTTATCAGGGATATAGGTCTGTATGTCCCTTCTTGCTGGGAGAATCAGTGTGATGCTTGCCTCCTAGAATGCCTTTAATGTCTGCCCTTCTGCAATTTTCAGGAATAATTTGAGGAGACTAGCTATTAGGTTTTCTTTGAAAGCCTTAGAGAATTTGTTAGTAAAGCCATCTGGGCCTGGGATTTTACTCTTGAGTATATTTTTGATGACTGATTCAATTTCTAATCTAATGACTGGCTTGCTTAAGCTCTCTACTTCCTCATGAGTTAGGCTTGGCAGGTGGTCTGACTCTAGAAATGCATCCATCTCTTCTAGGTTGATCAACTTATTTCCACAGAGATGTTCATAACACTCATATATGATTCTTTGTATCTCCCCATCTTCAATTGTAATTTTATCTCTCTCTTCCTGATTGTTTATTTTAATATTTATTTATTCCATTGTGTTGCCCTTGTTGTAGTTATTATTGTTGTTGATGTCGTCATTGTTGGATAGGACAGAGAGAAATGGAGAGAGGAGGGGAAGATAGAGAGGGGGAGAGAAAGACAGACACCTGCAGACCTGCTTCACCGCCTGTGAAGTGACTCCCCTGCAGGTGGGAAGCTGGCGTTTGGACCAGCATCCTTAGGTAGGTCCTTGTGCTTTGTACGACGTGTGCTTAACCTGCTGCGCTACCACCCAACTCCCATCTTCCTGATTGTTTTTATCACAACTTTCTCTCTTTTTCTTTTTGTGAGTTTAGCTAGTGATTTACCTATTTTATTTATCCTTTCAAAGAACCAGCCCTTGGTTTCATTTATCTTTTTGGATCATCTTTCTGGATTCTATTTCATTGATTTCTGCTCTGATTTTGACTATTTCCTGCCTCTGGCTGATTTTTGGGTCTCGTTGTGGCTCCTTTTTTGGTTGACGTAGTTGTGATGTTAGGTAGCTTACCTGAGAACTTTGCTGCCTATTAATATGGGTCTGGGATGCATTGGATCGACCTTCTCGTGGTGCATCCCGTGAGTACCCATTCATTGGGGAAACTGATGATCCTTCCTCGCTGACTGAATCCACATGGATCCCAGTCACTTTCAAAGCCAGCAACAAGCAGCTCCTGACAGCTTTCAACCTGACGCTGTTGACTGGCTACAGAAGAAGGGCAAACGCTAGAAGAAGAAGAATATGGGCCTGCGTTGCTATGAACCTCCCTCTTAGGACAGCTTTGGCTGCATCCACAGTGTCTGGCAGTTGTTCTACTCATTTTCATTGTTCTCCAAGTAATTTTTAAGTTCTCCTTTGATTTCTTCAGTAATCTAGGTGTTATTCAGAAGTTTGGTTTGCTTATATTTCATTCTTTTTGTGGTTGATTTCTAAACTCATTGCCTCATGGTCAGAAAAGATATTTTTAATTATTTCAATGTTCACATATTTTTGTCCCAACACATGGTTGATCCTTGAGAAAGTTCCATGAGCATTTGAAAATAATGTATTCTGTTTTGGGGGAGCCAAAAAGTTCTAAGGATACCTGTTAAGTTCATCTTGCTTATGACTTTAAGGCCTTTTTCCCTTTTTGATTTTTTGTCCTGATGACCTGTCTCTTGCTGTGAGTGGAGTCTTGTGGTCTCCAGCTAATACCATGCTGTTGTCAGTGTCTCTCTGAAGGCCAGTAAGTCAGTCGCTATTATTATTATTATTTTATTTTTCTGACTTTTTTAATTTAATTTTTTTATTTAAGAAAGGATTAACAAAACCATAGGGTAGGAGGGGTACAACTCCACACAATTCCCACCACCCAATCTCCATATCCCACCCCCTCCCCTGATAGCTTTCCCATTTTCCATCCCTCTGGGAGCATGGACCCAGGGTCATTGTGGGTTGCAGAAGGTAGAAGGTCTGGCTTCTGTAATTGCTTCCCCGCTGAACATGGGCGTTGACTAAAGCAGAAACAAACCAATGGGACTACATCAAATTGAAAAGCTTCTGCACATCCAAAGAAACTATTAAACAAACACTGAGACTCCTCACAGAATGGGAGAAGATCTTCACATGCCAGACATCAGACAAGAAACTAATCACCAAAATATATAAAGAGCTCAGCAAACTTAGCACCAAAAAAGCAAATGACCCCATCCAAAAATGGGCAGAGGATATGAACAAAACATTCACCTCAGAGGAGATCCAAAAGGCTAACAAACATATGAAAAACTGTTCTAGGTCACTGATTGTCAGAGAAATGCAAATTAAGACAACACTAAGATACCACCTCACTCCTGTAAGAATGGCATACATCAAAAAGGACAGCAGCAACAAATGCTGGAGAGGTTGTGGGGACAGAGGAACCCTTTTACATTGCTGGTAGGAATGCAAATTGGTCCAGCCTCTGTGGAGAGCAGTCTGGAAAACTCTCAGAAGGCTAGACATGGGCCTTCCATATGATCCAGTAATTCCTCTCCTGGGGTTATACCCCAAGAAGTCCATAACACCCAACCAAAAAGAGGTGTGTAATCTTAGTTCATAGCAGCACAATTCATAATAGTCGCTATTATTAAATATCTAACATTTAAAAAAATATTTGGGTGCCTGCATATTGGGATCATATACACTGATGATAGTTATGTCTTCCTGTTGGATTGATCCTCTAAACAACATGTTGTGCCCCTGTCTGGCACTTTTCACCTGCTTTGCATGAAAATCCAATTTATCTGATGCTGAATGGCTCTCTTGCCCTTTTGATTGTGTCATGGGCTTGGAGTGCCTTGCTCCAGCCTTTCACTGGGGCCTCTGTTTTCCTTCCTTTTGGATGTGTGTTTCCTGGAGACACAGAGTAGACAGGTCTTGCTATTTTAACACATTCAGCCACTCTGAATATTTTGACTGATGAATTTAAGCCATTCACATTTAGGGTGATTATTGATGAGTGCTTGTAGACTTTGGGTCAACGTTGTTTTATGTTCTTGCTGACTCGTTTCCTGTTTGTTATTTTATGCAGATGGTTTTCTACAATGGTCTTGCCTACTGTACATATGTCTCCTATTTTGTGCTGTATTTTGCTTTGTGGCTATCATGAATAACTTACAATATCTGCAAGAATCTTCTCTCTTTTTTGTTTTTAATTTTAAAATTTTATTTATTATTTTACTAGTTATTTAATAATGATCAACAAGATATAAGAATCTTTTCCAGGTTGGCCTTGGTCCCCCTCTCTTGTGTCTGTTTTCCCTGTTTTGTTCCTGGTTCTATAATGATACTGATCATCTCATTAAAAGTTGAGGTTCCTTTACTTCTTTTTTTCATGTGAGATTCCTCTCAGTAATTCTTACAAGGTAGGGATGGTAGTGGTGAATTCCTTCAGTTTCAGAATGTTTAGAAAGGTCATTATCTCTCCACCTAGTTAAAGGGTAATTTAGCAGGCTACAGAATTCCTGACATGCAATTCTTATCTTTCAGCACTCTGACTTGCCATTGCTCACCCTCCTTGCCTCTAGGGTCTGTGGTGAGAACTCTGAGGAAAGCCTGCCTGTTCTGCCTCTGTGTGCTGTTCTTCCTTTCCTTGGACCCTGAAATGTTTTATTCCTTGTCCTTGGTTTTGGAGAGTTTTACAATGATGTGTCTTGGTGTGTGTCACTGCAACTGCCTTACAAGAATCACTGAGAGCTGTTCCACAGAGAATAAGAAAAAAGGTCAGAAGCAGTAAAATAGGAGCAGAAACACAAGCAGAGACACATGGAGCACAATTACACATCAAGGGGGAGGAAGAAATGGCTGGAATCAGACTTGTCAACTGATAGCTGAGACCAACACCAGAAAGACCCTTTTAGACACAGTGAGCAGGACAGAAATTCATCCAAATATACAAAACACATGCTAACAGGTCTCAGGTGGTATACTCAGAGCAATACAGTAGTAGAAAGGGATCTTAACATACTACTATGGCAAGAAACAGATCATTCAGTCAGCAAACATAGTGGCCTTAAATGACCAATAGATAAAATGCATTTAATAGACAAATCTCTCTCCCTCTCTTTCCTCTTCCTTCCCTACTTCTCTCTATCTCTTTAAAAAAAAAAGCAAATACTACTCAGCTATAAAAAATGGTGACTTCACCGTTTTCAGCCCATCTTGGATGGAGCGTGAAGAAATCATGTTAAGTGAAATGAGTCAGAAGCAGAAGGATGAATATGGGATGATCTCACTCTCAGGCAGAAGTTGAAAAACAAGATCAGAAGAGAAAACACAAGTAGAACCTGGACTGGACTTGGTGTATTGCACCAAAGTAAAAGACTCTGGGGTGGGTGGGTGGGGAGAGTACAGGTCCAAGAAGGATGACAGAGGACCTAGTGGGGGTTTTATTGTTATATGGAAAACTGGGAAATGTTATGCATGTACAAACTGTTGTATTTATTGTCAAATGTAAAACATTAATTCCCCAATAAAGAAATTTTAAAAAAGGTTAAAAAAAAGAAAGAAAGAAAGAAAGAAAGAAAGAGGGAGAGAAAGGCTATTGGAAGTAATGGATTTGCTGTGCAGGCCCTGATTCTCCCAACAATAACCCTGGTGGGAAAGAAAAAGCAATAACAGTGGCATTTTTCAAGGAAATAGAGGAAAGGGTGTAAACTGTTGTCTACACTTTATATGGAACCACAAGAGGACAGATAGCCAACACAATTCTAGAAGAAAATAAAAATAGAGACATCATGCTCCCTCACCCCAACTACAGTGCACTAATAGTTAAAGAAGGGTGTCTATGCTAACTCTCTTTGTATGTTAACTCTCTTTCAGCCACCAGGTTCCAGATGCTAGCATGATGTGACCAGACTTCCCTGGGCAGACAACCCCACCAATGTGTCCTGGAGCTCTGCTTCCCCAGAGCCCTGCCCCACTAGGGAAAGAGAGAGACAGGCTGGGGGTGTGGATCCACCTGTCAACACCCATGTTCAGTGGGGAAACAATTACAGAAGCCAGACCTTCCACCTTCTGCATCCCACAATGACCCTGTGTCCATGCTCCCAGAGGGATAAAGAATAGGAAAGCTGTCAGGGGAGGGGATGGGATACGGAGTTCTGGTGGTGGGAATTGTGCAAAGATGTACCCCCTTTATCCTATGGATTTTTCAATGTTTCTTTTTTATAAATAAAAAATTTTTTTAAAAAAAGGAGGGTGGCACTGGGGGTGGGGTGGGCAGGCATTCAGACCAAAGGAACAGAATAGAGAGGCCAGAAATGAGACCACACACACACATGGACATTGACAGCATGGAGTGCTAAAACCATGCTATGGGTAGAAGAAAGCCTATTCTACAAATGGCAATTGGAATACAGCCATATGCAAAATGATAAAAAAATAAACTAGACCATCACTTAGTATCACAGATAGAATAAACTTAAGATGGATTAAAGACTTGGATATTATCCCTGAAATAATAACATAGGTAGACAGGAACTAGGTGAGACAGTACAGGTCCTTAACACCAGGGATGTACATAGAGACTTAACATTGTTGACAAGAGAAGCAAAAACAAGAATGAACAAGTGAGACCACTCAGCTTAAAAGATTGCACACTGATAGAAACTGCCACAAAGATGAATTCAACTGGAAAATGGAGAATATGCTTGAAGATCACACAACTGAAAAGAGATTTCTATGTAAACATGTGAGGAAATCAGACAGCTCTAAGGAAACCCTACTAGCCCAATAAACAGTGGGCAAAAGATCGACATAGACTTTTTTTCTGTGCAGACAGAGCTGATCCACAAACACTTGGAAAATGTTTAGTATCACCTATTACCAGAGGACGACTCAGAACCACTGTGACATGTCACCTCATGTGGTGAGAGAGGCCTATATCAAGGACATTAGGAGACTGAAATGCTGGAACTCAGGCCTAGGATGCTGAGCACGTGTTATCCTACAGAAACAGGAAACTTCCTTGCAAAGATTAAAAATTGAAGTACTTTATGATCTGCAATGCCGCTTTTAGTCATTATATTTTTTAAAGAATTATCTTTATTGACTGGATAGAGACAGAGAGACATTGAGAGGGGAGAGATAGATAGGAAGGGAGACAGAGAGACACCTGCAGCCCTGCTTCACCACCTGTGAAGACTGGGGGCTTGAAGCTAGGTCCTTGAGCATTGTAACATATGTGCTCAACCTGGTGTGCTGCCACCTGGAACCTTTTAGGCATTCTATAAAGGACTGAAGACAGTGGTCTGAAAGGGAATGTGCATGCGTGTGTGCACAGCTTCAGACACTGGTCTAAAGGGAATGTGCATGCGTGTGTGCACAGCTGCAGACACTGGTCTAAAGGGAATGTGCATGCGTGTGCACAGCTGCAGACACTGGTGTAAAGGGAATGTGCATGCATGTGTGCACAGCTGCAGACACTGCTCTAAAGGGAATGTGCATGTGTGTGTGCACAGCTTCAGACACTGGTGTAAAGGGAATGTGCATGCATGTGTGCACAGCTGCAGACACTGGTTTAAAGGGAATGCACATTGTGTGTGCACAGCTTCAGACACTGGTCTAAAGGGAATGTGCATGCATGTGTGCACAGCTGCAGACACTGGTCTAAAGGGAATGTGCATTGTGTGTGCACAGCTGCAGACACTGGTCTAAAGGGAATGTGCATGCGTGTGTGCACAGCTTCAGACACTGGTGTAAATGGAATGTGCATGCGTGTGTGCACAACTGCAGACACTGCTCTAAAGGGAATGTGCATGTGTGCGCGCGCACAGCTGCAGACACTGGTCTAAAGGGAATGTGCATGCATGTGTGCACAACTGCAGACACTGGACTAAAGGGAATGTGCATGCGTGTGTGCACAGCTGCAGACACTGGTCTAAAGGGAATGTGCATGTGTGTGTGCACAGCTGCAGACACTGGTTTGAAAGGGAATGTGCATGTGTGTGTGCACAGCTGCAGACACTGGTTTGAAAGGGAATGTGCATGCATGTGTGTGCACAGCTGCAGACACTGGTCTAAAGGGAATGTGCATGCGTGTGTGCACAGCTTCAGACACAGGTCTAAAGGGAATGTGCATGCATGTGTGCACAACTGCAGACACTGGTCTAAAGGGAATGTGCATGCGTGTGTGCACAGCTGCAGACACTGGTCTAAAGGGAATGTGCATTGTGTGTGCACAGCTGCAGACACTGGTCTAAAGGGAATGTGTTGTTGTGCGCAGGCCGCAGAGAAGAGATAGAGGGGGTCTAGAGTGAAGAGGAAACACAAATCTTTATTTGCGCTGGCACCTCAGAGTTGGGTGCTAGAGAGACAGGTTGGGCCACGTGGAGGTAGAGAAAATGGCCACCTTTCCTGCGTCTGAACACCGGAGTGAAGCACTGGCAAGAGAGTGAGGTGCGGAAGAAGAAGGGCTTTTATAGGAGTAGCTTTCGTGAGAATGGGAAGGGGGAGGAGTAACCATAGCACTCTAGGATAGGATACTAACTCTCATGAGAATGGGAGTGGGAGGAGTAACCAAAGCACTCCAAATATCGCGGGGATATAGACAATGCCCTGAGGGCACAACATGGCTGAACAGGCACTCCGAGAATGTCCCAACTCTCGCAGGAACTAGCAGTGGCCTGAGGGGACAACATGGCAGATGTGACTGCATCTGCACAATTTCCCAGCATCTCCCCCTTTCCTTTTATCTAATGCCCAGGGCAACAGTGTGTAAAGTCTATGAACTACTCAGGGTCAGTCTATGAAAAACCAGCAACGTGAAGGGAAGGAAGCTGCTGTAAAATTGTCTAAAGTGTCCAAAGGGTATACCAGCAAGTCCGATAGAAGTCTCAGTCCAAAGTAGGCGACTAGGGGGAGAAATGGCAGGGGATGAAATGCTGCATGAGGAAGGTCAGCCTCTGGAATTCTGCTTTTCTTTAGATTGTGAGCTGGAACCGCCAAAACGTGACAGGTCAAAGCAGAAGCAGGAAAGGCAGACAGGCAGTAAAAAGGTTCTGTCCTTGGAGTCTGTGAATCAGGTTCTTCAGATTGTGTCAGGTGACATCTAGGGTTTCGGGGGTGTGTGTACCACTGTAGTCGTGCCATCTAGTGGGTGATGTCAGGGTGTGCAGGAGTCCAGATGTTTTTTTCCGGGATTCCTGTGGAAGAAACACAAGCAATCTGCTTCTCGTGGTTAGCAGGGCATCTGATTTGTATGCTTTATAGAAAAAGAGGTTTGGTGCCTTAGCCAACTGAGTATTGGGGGATGTATCTTTCCTATTCATTTATTATTATATATTCATGGGGAAAAAGAACTTATCTTTTAACAAAGACTCTAAGGTGTAGGGAAGCGGGAACTATCTTATCCCCCTTTTTTTTTTCTTTTGGTATCTTGTCTTTTGTTGCCCTAGTTGTTTTATTGTTGTAATTATATTGTTGTTATTACTGATATTGTGGCTGTTGGATAGAACAGAGAGAAATGGAGAGAGGAGAGGAAGACAGAGAGGGGGAGAGAAAGACACCTGTAGACCTGCTTCACCGCCCGTGAAGTGATTCCCCTGCAGGTGAGGAGCCGGGGGCTCAAACTGGGATCCTCAAGCCAGTTCTTGCACTTAGCGCCACCTGCGCTAAACCCGCTGCACAACTGCCCGATTCCCAGGAACTATCTTTTAACATAAACTCTATGGCCATGCCAATAGCAACCTTGAGGGCACATGTGGCTCCCCACATGTCCCCCTGTCTTATATCATGTTTTGATGTTTGGAAGACTTTGTTTTGTGGCAGGGTGGACTGTGCCTGTCTTAGGTTGGGGATCAGCCTTCCGTCTTACCCATCATTGGAACACCTGGTCATTTTTTCCCAGAAGTACTAGGTGCCCTGTCTTAGGTTGACTGGATAGCACTAGTTTCCTCTTACCGTCATTGGCTAGCCAGCCCTCTACATGGTGGACATTCTGATGGAGGGGGGCAAATCCTCCACAGCAACTCAATATTCTGCCATGTCCAGCCTATGATAGTGAGTTTGTATAGGTTGCATCTTTATGGCATCAATCTGTTGCCACAAAAAGGCCATGAGCTTGTTAAGAATTATAGGACCGTGGTCTGGGAGGAGTTGCAGTGGATAAGGCGTTAGACTCTCAAGCGTGAGGTCCCAAGTTTGATCCCTGGCAGCACATGTACCAGAAAGATATCTTGTTCTTTCTCTTTCCTCCTCTCTTTCTCATTAATAAATAAATTAAAATGTTGAAAAAAAAAGAATTATAGGACCTATTGTGAGCAGAAGTAAAACAAGCTAGGGTCCCACAACTAAGGGTATACAGGTAAGGAAGGGGGAATGTATCCATTGGAATGAAGAGGTGGGATCATATCTTAAGTCTAAGGAAAGCAGTCAGTGGATGTGATGTCCAGGGGAACAGCCATTTGTCTTTGGGGGTAGTAAAGGATGTCTGTGGCATGGGTGATGTTATAAAGGGAAACATCTTTAAATTGTTGGCTGACAAAGGCAGGCCTATGGTGGCAAGACAAGATACACCAGTTAAGTGTACAAGAATATGTGAATGTTGTTAATTCACATAGGTTGAATATGGAGGAACTTCTTACAGTTTAATACCTTATCATATGAACAGATGATTCTTCATATGAAGGCTTCATAGCTGTAATCACTTACTTGTGAAAAAAAAACTTGTAACAAGTTAGAGGTTTACTATAATTGACTCTGGACTATAAACAGACTCAGGTTACTTAGAGAGTTAATGCATGTTAGTGACAATGGTTTTAACATTTAGAGTACTCTGAGCAGATGGGTCATACAAAAATTTTTGGTTATTCAACACACTCACTCACAAAACAGAACTGGCCAGTCATAACATAAGACATTCAGGGAAGGAGTAGGAGAGAGGGCTCTGTGAGCCAACTTTTGTAGGTTCTTTCATGTCATATTATGGATCCTGGGATGTATCCTGCGTCTAGTCCTCTTGTATTTCTTGTTCTTCAGGGATAACAGTGCCATCATGAGGGTATTGTCGGACATGGCGGGCAGGAACCCAGACAGGTTACTGTAATTATGTGGGAAAATGAATGCAAAACCTCTTCCCATGGTCAATAGAGGGTCAGGCCCTTTCCAAATTTTATCAAGTGGGTCTTTCCATTTGACCTTAATAGATGGGAGAGTAGATGGTGTTTGCCAGTGAAGAATAATAGGAGGTAAGTCCGAGTTATTGTAAATATTAAAGATATTTATTGTAGTTAAGGATTTTGCTAGCTGGATATTGGGGGGTACATTCCTCCTTTATCTTTATTTAATTGAGCCTTAAGTGTTTGATGGACCCTCTCGACAATGCCTTGTCCCTGTGGATTATAGGGAATGCCTGTGGTATGAGTAATGTTCCAGAGGGAACAAAAATCTTTAAATTGTTTGCTGGTAAATGCAGTGCCATTGTCAGTTTTCAGTTGAAGAGCAAAACATCACAGCAAAACAGGAGAGCATATGGCTTATAAGCTTTTTAGAGCTTTCTCCTGTCTGAGCTGTTGCCCACATAAATTTAGAAAAGGTATCAATTGAGACAAACACATATTTTTGTTTGCCAAAGTTTGGTATGTGGGTGACATCAATTTGCCAAATAGCATTAGCTTTTAAGCCTCGGGGGTTAACACCAAGAGTCTGAATAGCAGGTGTTTTTATGAGACTTGCACAGGAAGAGCATGTAGCTAGGATATGTTTTAATTGTGGTACAGGAACATCAGGAAATCGAGCTCGAAGGCCTTTAAGTTTAACATGGGTTAGAGAATGGAAATCAGCAGGATCAAACACAGAGACTAGGAGAGATCCTGTGGAGGCAAGGCAGTCAGCTGCAGCATTCCCTTCAGACAGGGAACCAGGAAGAGGGCTGTGGGAACGAAGGTGCTGAATATATAGTGGTTGGGTTCGAGAAGAGAGCATAGAGGCAATTTGAATCAAGAGAGGGGAAAGTGGGTTGTCATCAATTTTCACATAAGAACGAGCAAGCCATGGAAGTAAGTTAACAGTATACACACTGTCAGAAAAAAGGTTGAAGGATTCTTGTACAGCTTTTAATGCAAGGAAAACAGCATAAAGTTCTTTGTACTGAGGGGAATTCTCAGGAAGCTCAGTAAAGAGAGGTTTAGGGGGTTGTTTGTCCAGGTAATAAATGAGAGCAGCAGCTCCCTTTTTCCACCATCAGTGAAGACTGTAGGAGCAGAGGGAATGGGATCCCGAGAGAAAAGTTTAGTTGCTAGTAGAGGCAGAAGAGGTAAAGAAGCTATCAATTTATTAGAAGGAAAATGGTTATCTATTTGTCCTGGAAACCCCATAAAGCTTATGGCAAAGCGGGAATGATGGCGTATGAGCTACTCTCTATCTGTGAGAGAAAAGGGCAGGATAATTAAATCCGGTTCTTTGCCTAAGACCTGCACAGACCTATTTCTCCATTGGCGAACCATGAATGCTAATGCGTCTATCTCAGTGAGGAGTCTTGGAGCTCCCCCTACTGGCGTGTGAAGCCACTCAAGAACCCCATGGTCTTGCCACAATGCCCCTACTACTATGGGGGTGGAGTTGAAGATTAGAAGGTTTACCAGAGAGGAGGGGGAGAATCGAACAAGGTGCATGTCCTGGAGGGCCTGGTTAACCCTTTCCAGTGCTGAGGAGGCCTCGGGAGTTAACCTACGTTTTGAGGAGGGCTGTTTGTTTCCTTTTAACAGGTCAAACAGTGGTTGGAGGCAACTTGTAGGCAGATAGAGATACTGCCTAAGCCAATTTAAATTTCTTAGAAAACTTTGTAAAGAAGCAAGAGTAAGGTTAGAAGGAAAGGTGACATTAGGTTTTAAGGGACGAATTTGAGTTAAAGAAATCTCTGAACCTAAGAAAGATATTGGAGGAATTAGCTGTATCTTCTCAGGAGCCACAGTAAGGCCGCTTTTCTTTAATGCAGGAATGAGAAAATCACGTAAGGCATAGAGATATGTATCTGATTTCCCCCATATTAATATGTCATCCATGTAATGAAAAACATTAAGGCCTTATGGATATATGGAAAAAGGGCAGATTTAACAGCTTCTTGACAAATTGTAGGACTATTGACCATGCCCTGGGGCAGCACCACCCATTCAAATCTATCGGCAGGGCTGGCGTTATTAATAGAAGGAACAGAGATGGCAAAACGTTTACAATCTTGTGGATGCAAGGGAATAGAAAAAACAATCTTGTATATCAATATCCATGATTGGAATTCCCATGGGAATTGCAGAAGCAAGAGGCAAACCCCTTTACGGGGAGCCCCAGACCTGCATGGTTTTATTTACTGCATGGAGATCTTGCAGGAGGTGCCATTTTCCTGAGCGCTTTTTAATCACAAAGATAGGAGTATTCCATGGGCTTTGAGAATGACGAATGTGTCCCAAGGACAACTGCTCTTGGACAAGCTCCTTTAAAATTTCCAGCTTATCCCTAGGTAAAGGCCACTGTTCCACCCAGACAGGCTCATTAGAAAGCCAACCTAAGTGGGGAGTTTGGCTACGAACAGTGGCAGTTAGTATTGGGGGTGCTGATTAGATCTGGTCTCGCAGGAGCAGGTGTTACGCTCTGCAGAGGCATCTGTGGATATCTTAACATCAAGACATTCCAGAAGATCCATGTCCAGTAGGTTGGTGCTAATATTAGCTACCAAAGGGCGGAAGTGTCTGGTAGAACCTTCCGGGTGTTCCCACATGAGCGAATCTCATGTGCGAAATGATGGGGTCACCCCTCCTGCTCCATGTATACTGGGACCAGGGTGGAGTTCCCAATCTTGGGGAACCTCTGCTTGCGTTAAAATCGTCTTTTCTGCTCCTGTGTCAATCAAATATTTAAAAGGAATATTTCCAATCCTTACTGTCATAGAAGGGTGACCTCGTTCTAAAACAGGAGTGGTCCACAAAATCTCAGGCCCTGAATTTGTACCATTCAGGGGCCTGCCATCTTTATGAAATTTGGACCAACATTCTCTCTTCCAGTGAAACCCTTTATGACATCTTGGACAGACCGTACGTGGCTTCTGGCTCCCTGAATGAAGGTGGGGTTGTCCTGATTGGAGGCAGGGTTGCCCTGAATGGAGGTGGGATTGCCCTGACTGGAGGCGTGGTAGCTCTAACTGGAGGCATGGTCGAAGCTTATCTGGACATTGGTTACGCCAATGCCCTTGGTGACCGCACTGAAAGCAGGCCCTGTTTTGATTACGTGGGGTGACTGCATAAACCTGTGTCATAGCAGGTGCCCCATAATTGCCTGATGTAAGTTCCTGTGTTGCTAAAATCCAATTATCTGGGTGTAGGTGTTTAAGACTAAGGCATGGCTGACGGAATTGTGGTATCATGCCATCCCAAATAATAGAACGCAGGAGGAAAGAGAGGATTTCAGGATTATAAACCTTTCTCTCTAAGGTTTGCCTCACCCTTGAGATGAAGTTCGCTAAGGATTCATCAGTGTTTTGGCGAAGAGAGTTAATAGGGACTGAGGCCTCTACTGTGGTTGGGGTCACCCTTTCCCATGCTTGTGTTGCGCAGATGCGTACCTTTTCAAAATAACCGGCTGGAAACTTGGCTTCTGCCTGCTGAGTTCCAGATTCAAACTCTCCTGCTCCAAACAATGCATCAAAATTCCATGCTATCTGTTTGTTACTATTTTCCTGAGATTGTCTAGAACACTCATCATGCTGTCCACTGTAGGTAGAGGGGGTCTGGGAGTGCAGCACAAACCAGGTGTTTCCAGTCCTGGGGCGTGTTAAGGTGCTGGTAAAAACTCCTTAAAATGGAGTTGGTCCATGGAGCATGAATTGCATCCTCCTTCACGGCTTGTCTGAGTTCCCTGAGTTCTTTAGAGGAGTATGGATGCCACACCTGAGGATTTTGTCTACTTGGGGCCACATTTACCGGGAAGGTGTGGATTTGGTTCAATGACACTGGGGAGAGATCTATGGAAGTGGAAGGTGCTGTAGTGGCAGGGGAAACTGAACACTTATCTATGGGGATGGAGCTCTTGGGGTGGACTGCAAATGGTTTAAGGTCCCTAAATGCTGAAAAAATATCCTTTAACTCTTGTATCCCAGCCACAAGGTCTCTTAATGATGATGTATCAGCAGGGGGAGGAGTCGAAGGAGAGGAAGCCACAGGGTCTCTTAATGATGAGGTATTAGCAGGGGGAGGAGTCAAAGAAGTGGAAGACGCAGCAAGAGAAACCGAACCTGTGTCTGTGGGGGCAGCTGGGGGAGGGGTCAAAGGAGCAGCTGAACACGTGTCTGTGGGGACAGCTGGGGGAGGGGTCAAAGGAGCAGCTGAACACGTGTCTGCGAGGGCAGTGGGGGGAGGGGTCAAAGGAGCAGCCAAACATGTGTCTGCGGGGGTGGTGGGGGGAGGGGTCATGGAAGCGGAAGCTGCCGCAGGAGAAACCAAACACGTGTCTCCGGAGGCTGTTGTTAAAATTCGGAGGCTCCAGCTGGCCAGGCTAGCTTCACGGGCGGGTAACAGAGATGACCAGAGACATATGGCTGGGCAGGGAAGCTGTATTTCTTTATTCAGGAACAACGATTCATAAACTAAACCAAACTAAGCACCAAACAGAACTCTGCTGTCTCTTTACGGCGGCGCAAGCACTCTCTCTTACTCTCGAACTCAGGAACACTCTCTCTGGAACTCTGGAACTCTGTCGGGGTTCCTAGGGGCGGGGCCAAGCAGGCCCGTGAAACTAACAGGACTGATCCAATTCTCTTGGCGGGGGCGAGCTAGAACAAGCCAATGTAAAGCATACAACAGGAGGCAGCAGTTTTGGGGCTTAGGGTGTTTAAGTCTTAAGCAAATATCCTTTAACTCCCGTATCTCAGCCTCAAGGTCACTTAACCTTTTGGCAGGAGGTCTTGTACATATCCTGAAAATAGTAAATATAGCCATGAGAACCCACGGTGTAACGAAAATTAAAGCATCTCTGAGATTGAAAGCCTGTCCCAGGAGAGAAGGATAGAATGACTGGGACACCTCCTCATAAAACGGAAAAAAATCCCATGGTGGAGGGAAACGCGGGGCCACAGAGGCGGGCGGCTGCCACTTACCTGTGTCTGGGCAGCTTTTCTGGACCTCAGGCCGGGCGTGAGAGTGGGACACATTGAACGCCAGATGTTGTTGAGCGGGCCGCAGAGAAGAGAGAGAGGGGGTCCGGAGCGAAGAGGAAACACAAATCTTTATTTGCGCTGGCACCTCAGAGTTGGGTGCTAGAGAAGCAGGTTGGGCCACGTGGAGGTAGCGGAAATGGCCGCCTCACACAGTAACCTTTCCTGCGTCTGAACACGGGAGTGAAGCGCTGGCAAGAGAACGAGGTGTGGAAGAAGAAGGGTTTTTATAGGAGTAGCTTTTGCGAGAATGGGAAGGGGGAGGAGTAACCATAGCAATCCAGGATAGGATGATAACTCTCGTGAGAATGGGAGGGGGGAGGAGTAACCAAACACTCCAAATATCGCGGGGATATAGACAATGCCCTGAGGGCACAACATGGCTGAACAGGCACTCCGAGAATGTCCCAACTCTCGCGGGAACTAGCAGTAGCCTGAGGGGACAACATGGCAGATGTGACTGCATCGGCACAATTTCCCAGCAGGAATGTGCATGCATGTGTGCACAGCTGCAGACACCGGTCTAAAGGGAATGTACATGCGTGTGTGTGCACAGCTGCAGACACCGGTCTAAAGGGAATGTGCATGCGTGTGTGCACAGCTGCAGACACCGGTCTAAAGGGAATGTGCATGCGTGTGTGCACAGCACAGCACAGAGCACAGAGCACAGAGCACAGCATACAGCACACAGCACAGCACATGGCACACGGCACACAGCACACAGCACAGCACACGGCACACGGCACACAGCACAGCACAGCACAGCACACGACACACAGCACACTGGGCTGGGCAGGGATGGTTGGTTGTGTTTTTGTGCACAGGACTCTTATTTCCCAGGTGCTAGGTTCTGTGCCCAACACTACCAGGAACAACAGCTGCTCTCTTTCACAAAATAAATTAATCTTTGGGGCAAAGAATTTAGCCAGTCTGAGCGAAGACACACCAGGTAGAATGCAGGTGTCACCATGTCTTGGACCCGGGTTCAAGCCCCCGGTCTCCATCTGCAGTGCGGAAACTGCTCTCGAAATGAAGCAGAGCTTGGAGTCTGTCTCCCTGTCTCCCATCTTCCCCTTCCCTCTCAACTTCCATCTCATCAAATGAAAAATCCGTAAATAAATGAACAAATTAGATTTTTTTTTCTGATCATGCATTGGGCTTAAAGAATAGACTTTCTCCCCTTACTGTGAAAACTATGAAGTAATATCACAAATTAGGAAAAAAAAATAGATAGTAGAATTCTAGGACTATCTTTTCTCTATGCACTTTAATTTTCCTATACTAAGTAATTATTTAAGGAAGGGTTTTTGTTAATAGTTAAGATAGCAAGGGAGGAATACAAGTCTTTGCTTTAATGAAGTGTTTGAAATTATTAGGAGGTGGGAACTGTAGTTTACTCTCTCAATTTCTAACAGTTTGTTGTAATTGGATCTTTGGGACATTATCCCTGAAGGGTTTGAAGTTGTCAATGTCTGTATGTCAGAACTGCTAAACTTTTAATTGCTTAGGGACAGCAGCAGCTGTCTCCCCACACAGGAGCTGACTCCAGCTCGGGAGCTAACAGGCAATCCACCTTTGAAAGGAGTTAGCCCCAGTCTGTAACAGGCATTCATTTTTCCTGTAGCCAACGTCCTGAAGTGTGTCTTAAAATGTAACCTATTTGGATTTGGTAGCAGAGAATTCAGGTGGGAGGACTATTATTGTTCTTTTTTCTTTTATGGCTACTATTCTCAAAATAGTAAACAGCAAACCCAAGCTGGGCTGATATTTTCACTCTGAAAATAGAATTTCATTTTCCTTGTTAATCTGAGTAGTGCCCACAAAATGTATCTTTAAAATGATTTCTTAAGGTAACGTACCACCAAGTTTTGCAGATGATTTGTTAAATATAAACTCTGACAAAGAAATTCGTGAAAAATGATCTGTCCACCTGAGCCCCATGCTTGCAGGGTATGTCTGGGACAGGATGGGCAGAAGCAGGGTGGCGCTTTGCATGTGCCGCTTCACAATGGAGGGAGTTTTAAAGAACAAGCTAATATCTGAAACTGGAAGGAAGGAAGTAGTGGGGGATGGTAAACAAACAGAGGGGATATGGACCAATGTCAGCCCAGAATACGGTGAGCTCATGTGATGCTGGTAACTAATGTGAAATGTAAACATGATAAAAGCTTGATCTTATTTATTTTTTCTTAAACGTTATTTATTTTACTTGATAGAACAGAGAGAAATTGAGAGGGGAGGGGAGACTGAGAGAGAGAGACCTGAACCCAGGCCCTTGGGCGTGGTAATGCATGCCACCACCTGGCCCCAAAGCTTGCTTTTATAGTTTACGAGAAAATACTTCTACGATTCACAACTAGATAATCTACAATCCTCTTTTCAAATATTGTAGGTAATTTTAAAAGGAAGTTCACTTTCTGTACTTCCTGGATATTTAATGTATTTTAAGAGTGTTGTCTAAAAAAAAGTGTTGTCTGTATATGAGTTTTAGAACTATTTACATACGCACAAAAGTAAGGACATACACACTGAATGAAAGCAGAAAATAGATGTATATACACTTATAGGAGGTGAGCTACGTGTGTGAATTGTACACTGACTCTTACATAACCACAGAGTGTCTATCTGCAGTGCTTCAAATAATGTTGCTGTTATTATTTTAATGCAGCACTGGGGAGTGAGTTCAAGGCCTCATGCTTGTATGGTACAACTAAGTAGCCCCCCCGGTTCTCTTTTCTTTTATTTGAGAGAATGAGAGAGTGGGCAGAGAGGGAAGAAAGAGAGTGGGTGGGGAGCTGTCCTGGTGCCCGCTGTGAAGCTGCTCTGTGCTGCTGGGCTTGAACTTGGGCCCCATGCAGAGCTGGGCATGTGCTCTGTTGGGTGGATCACCTCGCAGCTTTTTCATCGCCTTTGAAGCTGGTGTTTAGGCCTCTGCTCTGTGGACTGGAAGGGTCAGATCATTTAGACTGAAGACTTCAGCAGAGCTAGTTTAAAATTAATTTCTTCACTTTTTACCAAAGCACTGCCCACCTCTGGCATATGGTGATGCTGGGGACTGAACTTGGGACCTTTGGTGCCTCAGGTGTGAAAGGCTTCTAACATAACCATTGTGCTGTCTCCATTGCTTGCTATTTATTTATTTATTGCCTTCAGGGTTGTCACTGGGGCCTGGTGCCTGCACTATGAATCCACTGCTCCTGGAGGCCATTTTTTCCATTTTTGTTGCCCTTATTGTTGTTGTTATAGCTGTTGTTGTTGTTGTTGGATAGGACAGAGAGAAATGGAGAGAGGAGGGGAAGACAGAGAGGGGGAGAGAAAGACAGACACCTGCAGACCTGCTTCACCGCCTGTGAAGCGACTCCCCTGCAGGTGGGGACTGGGGGCTCGAACCCGGGTCATTGTGTATTGTAACATGTGCGCTTAACCAGGTGCACCACCGCCCGCTCCTCCTTTTTATTATTGTAAACTGTGCTTTCTTTTCTTCACTTATTTGGCTTGTTTTTCTCATTTCTGCAAATAAATGATTTAACTTCTATGCATATTGTCTTCACTAAGTAATTTCAAATCTTCACTGAGTATGCTGCAGGTCTGAAATAGGATCATGAGCTGACTGACATTCTGGGTGAGTGTTTACTCTTGTTCTGAATCTGTTGTGGATGAACCAACTTGTTCTGCACCTTAGATGGATAAATACATTTATCCTGTATTTTCTTGTGTAAAATTGTGACCGTAATTCGATTGAATGTGTTTCTAACTAGATGCACATTGCACTTTATCTGTTGGTCTGTCCCTACATGCAACGCAGAGAATGAGAGTAACGTCAAGGGGAAGAGAGGGGATGCATGGAGCAAACGTTACCACCTGGAGCTTTTTTTTCCTGGAAGGTTTTTCTAAATACCCCAGGCTGGAGACTGTGCTTTTTGTCTCCAGCCTCGTCATGTACCTGGCCACGCTCCTGGGTAACAGCATGCTGATTCTCATCACGGCTCTGGACACACGCCTCCACAGCCCCATGTATCTGTTCCTGGGAAACCTGTCTTTCATGGACATCTGCTACACATCTGCTTCCATCCCCACCCTGCTGGTCAACTTGCTGTCTGCCCAGAAAACCATAGTCTTCTCCGGCTGTGCCGTGCAGATGTACCTGTCCCTGGCCATGGGCTCCACGGAGTGTGTGCTGCTGGCCGCGATGGCCTATGACCGCTCCCTGGCCATCTGCTGCCCTCTGCGCTACCCGGCACTGATGACCCGGAGGCTCTGCGTGCGGCTGGCGTCTGTCTCCTGGGCGACAGGCTGTCTGACTGCGCTGCTGGAGACCAGCTTTGCCCTGCAGATGCCTCTCTGCGGGAACCGCATCGACCACTTCACCTGTGAAATCCTGGCTGTGCTGAAGCTGGCCTGTGCCCGCTCCCTGCTCATGGACCTCACCATGCTGGTGGTGAGCGTGCTCCTCCTGCCTGTCCCCATGCTCCTGGTCTGCATCTCTTATGTCTTCATCCTGTCCACCATCCTGAGAATCCGCTCCTCTGAGGGCAGACACAAAGCTTTCTCCACCTGTGGCGCCCATTTGACGGTGGTGGTTCTGTACTACGGGGCTGCCCTGTCTATGTACCTAAAACCTTCTTCATCAAGCTCACAGCAAGTAGATAAGATCGTCTCGCTGCTGTATGGAGTGCTGACGCCCATGCTGAACCCCATCATCTACAGTTTAAGAAACAAGGAAGTCAAAGATGCCGTGAAGAAATTGCTGGGCAGATTACCCCAGTGCCAAGCACGTGGCGATTTCTGACCAGAAGCCTTCGGTTTTGCTGGGGGTATGCCCCCGACAGAACTCATCAAAGACACTCTGCACAATATACCTTTCCTTAGAACACTGGGCCTTGACTTGATAATCTTGCAGTTAAGATATATGTAATACACAATGATTGCTTATTGACGGTAGTAGATTCCAACTTGCACTCACCGACACCTGGCTTTTGTGTTTCCTGGTCATGAGAACTGTCAGGAGACAAAGCCATTAAGTGCTAGTCAGGAGACAAGGTGTACATATCTAGTCAGTGAATCTGGTGCCAGCAGAGTCCTGAATATCTTCTCTCAAGTCCTCTCTAGAATAAAGTGGGAATACAAAGAAACAAGCAGTAGAGATTGACTCCTTTTTGTGAGGGAGAAAACAGAATTATGGAAAAGGTGAGGTTTGCTCCTTGTCACAGAGCTGCAGAGCAGAGCCTGCAGCCCGCACCCTTCCAACTTCCCGGCCAGAATTCAGTCACCACGTCAACTCCTAGTTGCCGAGACATGCTTTCTCGGTAGCTCTGGGGTGAATTTCTGGTAATATACATTACAGCAGATTCCTAAGAAATTACTCAACACTTACATGATTTTCTCTAAGTATACACACTTTTTTTTTTTTTGCCTCCAGGGTTATCGATGGGGCTCAGTGATTTCACTATGAATCCACTGCTCCTGGAGGCTGCTTTTTTCCCTTTATTGCCCTTGTTTATCATTGTTATTGCTGTCGTTGTTGTTGGATAGGAAAGAAAGAAATGGAGAGAGAAGGGGAAGACAGAGAGGGGGAGAGAAAGACAGACACCTGCAGACCTGCTTCACTTCCTGTGAAGTGACTCCCCTGTAGGTGAGGAGCCGGGGGCTCGAACCGGGATCCTTACACAGGTCCTTGTGCTTCGCGCCATGTGCGCTTAATCCACTGTGCTACTGCCTGGCCCCACACTTTTTTTTTGAGTTGTGATTTATCTCTCTCTCTTTTTAACTTTATTTATTTATTGTTGGATAAAGACAGAGAAATTGAGAGTGGAGGGGGAGAGACAGAGAGAAACCTATAATTCTTATCACCATTCATGAAACTTTCCACCAGCAGGTGGGGAGCGGGGGCTTGAACTCGTGGCCTTGCGCACCGTAGTGTGTGTGCTTAACCAGGCGCACCACCACCTGGCCCCTGTACACACACGTTTAGTTCCATGTAAGTGCTGTGCTCTATCTGGCTTCTTTTATTATTTATGGGGACGCTTACTGTGACTTATAGTTGATAGTGGTCTGTGAGGGAAAGGCTGCTTCAGCTCTTGTAGCACAATCCACTCAGTCCCTGGCACGATGTCTGACACAGGGAGACACTTCATGTATAACTTTCACGGATGACGTGGTGACACACACCTGTTTAGTGATTTTTTTTCAATTTAAAAAAGAAGACATTAACAAAACCATAGGATAAGAGGGGTCCAACTCCACACAGTTCCCACCACCAGAACTCCGTATCCCATCCCCTCCCCTGATAGCTTTCCTATTCTCTATCCCTCTGGGAGTATGGACCCAGGGACACTGTGGGATGCAGAAGGTGGAAGGTCTGGCTTCTGTCATTGCTTCCCCGCTGAACATGGGGTTGGCAGGTGGATCCATACTCCCAGCCTGTCTCTCTCTTTCCCTAGTGGGACGGGGCTCTGGGAAAGCGGGGCTCCAGCACACCTTGGTGGGGTTGTCTGTCCAGGGAAGCCTGGTCGGCATCGTGCTGGCACCTGGGGGCCTATGCAGCGGATCTCGGGTTATAAGCTGCTGAAGCTCACGGCAGCTGAAGCTCCAAAGTCGCCATCTTGGCTCCGCCCCTGTTCAGAGATTCTTATGTAATGACTTTTGGTGGCTATGCAGTGGGCACCTGACCAGTCCTGTGGTCACTACCCCTCACTACCTCTCAGACTGCTGGCCACGGTGAGGTGGTGGTGACGATGTGTCTCCAGTATTAAAGCATTTAATCTTTAGTTCTTAGCATCGAACCTTTAGGCCAAAAGCATCACATTAATTACCTTTATTTTCTGCAACAGAGCTGGCATGTTTTAGAAAAGGGGAAAGTACTGAAAATTATTTCAGGTAATTGGTGCTGTAAGTGATTTATTTTTTAACTGGTTTAGGGCTGGGTGAAGGAAGCCGCACACCATAGGTGCCATGCCCAGGTGCCAGCCTCAGCGCCACGTGGGAGGGACTATAATGCCGGGAGAGCACTGGTGTGCTGGTGTTTGATTCTCTCTGTGTCTCTCTAAATAAGAAAGCAGCCCCAAATGGCGAAATAACACATGTGTGAGACCCTTATTCTGAAAAACAAAAACAAAGTACCAATCTAGCACGCAACAGTATCATAAAAGTAGGGGCTTAGAATGCGGGAGACCCTTATTCTGAAAAACAAAAACAAAGTACCAATCTAGCACGTAACGGTATCATCAAAGTCGGGGCTTAGAATGCCACCCCGCGTTGGGTATGAGTCTGGCCACCAAAGCTTTATTCTACCAAAAGCTTCCTCTTGTTTTCCCGGAGCTCTCCTCCCATCCCTGCTGATAACCACAGTCTCTTTTGCGTCAGTTTCCCCCCCACCAGTTTCTGCATTAGTTATTTATATTCTGCACATATAAAAACCATCTGGTAATTACCTCTGACCCCTGGCTTACTTTTTGAGAACAACCACTTCTACCCATTTTGTCCTCAAAACTCCCCATTCCACTTTTTCAGTGTCAGAATGGTATTCCACTGAGCATATATTCCATAGCTTCATGATCCGATCATCTGTGGTTGTTTTTTTTTTAACCAAAGGGGTGTAACTCTGTTTTTCTTTTTCCGGGGGGTGGTGGTGGTGGTGGTTTTCTTTTTTATATTTTTATTTATTTATTGTTGAATAGAGGCAGAGAGAAACAGGGGAAAGGGCTATAGAGGGGCAGAGAGACAGGTCCTTGCGCACTATAATGTGAGCACTTAACCAGCCACCACCTGCCCTATATGCTGGGTTTCTATGTCTGGTTTCTTTTCATTTTTTTTTAATTAAAGAAAAATAAATTATCTTTATTTATTGGATAGGAGAGCTATAAATGGAGAGGGAAGGGCGAGATAGAGAGGGAGAAAGCTAGAGAGACACCTGCAGCCCTGCTTCACCGCTCGTGAAGCTTTCCCCTGGCAGGTGGGAGCAATCATCTGTTTATAAGCATTTAGGCTAGTTTTTATTTGGACAATCGTGAACAGTGATGCTATGGACATAGTAGTTAGTGCTGAATCCTTCTGAGTTAGTGTTTTTATGTCCTTCAGATAAATCTTTGGCCTGATACCTCCGGGTTATGATGCATTTTCATTATTGTCTTCAAAAGCAGTTCCCACATGGTGCCTCAGAGAGGCTGTACCAGCTGAAGTGTCACCAGCCTTGTAGAAGTTCCTCCTTCTCCACAACCTCACCAGTAGCTGTTTTCAATATTTTTAATGTAGGATTCTCACCACTGTGAGGCTGCATCTTATTGTGGCTTTGATTTGCATCACCCCAATAGCAGTAATAATAAGTGGTGCTGGGTTTTTTCATATGTCTGTGTTTTGTTTCTGTATCTTCACTGGAGAAAGATCTACAGGGGTAGAGGCCAGGACAGTATTCTGAGCATCTCTGAAGGTGCTAGTCATGGCAAGGACCCCCTGAGATGTCTTTGGTGGGAGCTGACAGACATTGCCATAGAAAATGTTGAGGCTGCACTGAGAGCTGACTGCTGAGAGTGGGCGTGGGCACAAGGGCGCCAAGCAAAATGAAAGTATTGTTGGGAGCTTGGCTTAGACTGGGCTGGTCGACAGATCTGAGAGCAGAACAAAGTTGACATGAACAAATCAAGAAGTAAAATCAACAATGTTTGTTAGAGGTAATGTGAGATGTAGGTGAATTCTTGCGGTTACATTGGAACACGATGGATGATCTCCCTGTCTTTGGGTCGAGGAGTCATCAACCTTACTTCACCTGTCACATGGATCTCCTCTGTTGTAAATAGTCAAATGCAGTCACGGGGTTTAGTAGGGGCTGGCCGTCTTTGAGCCTGCATTTGTGTCGATTTACTCCTGGTGTCTCATATGATTTCACTTCCTCCATGTATCCACTGCACTCTGTCACCAACAGTCTTCTCAGGTGGCTCCCTAGTATTAGTGTCTACGTTTTCCTCTAAGCTTCTAGCTCTACCTCTCTCTTGAAATTCATAGGAGGCTCACCTGAAGGTCCTGACTCAAGGATAGAGGTTAGCACCTGCCAAATTCTAACAAGTATCCCACAGTGCTAGATTCTGGTGTTACCAGTACACTATCAACAGAAGCCAGCGAGTCACCACTACGGTCTTTTTATTTTATTTTATTTATTTATTTTTTAAAATTATTATCTTTGTTTATTAGATAGAGACAGCCAGAAATTGAGAGGGATGGAGTGGGGATGGGGGAGAGAGAGATAGAGAGAGAGAGGGGGAAAGCGAGAGAGGGAGAGAGAGAAAGAAAGAGATGCAATACTACTTCACCACTTTTTTGCAGGTGGGAACCTGGGCTTGAACCCGGGTCCTTGCACTTTGTAACACGTGTGTTAAACCAGGTGCACCACCACCCAGCCCCATACAGTATTTTTAAAACTATAGGTCACTCCACCCACTATCTACTGAATTGGCATAATGTGATCAAGCAATTGTCATTAATTTCTTCTGTCTTTCTTTCTTTCTTTTTTTCTTTCTTTCTTTCTTTCTTTCTTTCTTTCTTTCTTTCTTTCTTTCTTTCTTTCTTGTTACAGAGATACACAGAGAGAAAGATACACACTGGCTTATGGGGTGCTGGGGATCGAACCTGGGACTTTGGAGGCCCAGGCATGAAAATCTTTTCCATTATGCTGTTTCCCAAGCCCATTGTTATTAATTGCTGTGGAAAAGTTTCTGAGAATTCTCAGACACTTGACCCAAAACACCAAATAACAACAACAACAACAACAACAACAACAAAATACCTAAAACCACATTAACTGAGGGCTGATGGGTGACACCTGGCCAGTGGAAATGACTCATGAACAGGAAGGGTTCATGCTCTGAAGTCAGGGACTCGAGCAGCTGCAGGCTGGGAGCTGGTGACGGTGGTGGTCTGGGCTGAGTTGTCTGTAGTCAGGGTGGTGGGAGGCTCTGGAAACACGGCAGAGGAGAAAGAGAGAGAGGGCCATCCTATCCTATGAGTTCACTAATACTCAGACCTCTGCTGTCTGCCTGTTTCTGTGTGAAGACTCAGATCAGCTGTCGTCCATGAGGCTGATGAAAGGCTGACGCTGGGACAGAGACCTGACGGCAGGTGTCACGTATCTTTCATTCTCACATTTTCAGCCACACAAGCCTTTGTAGGCTCTCCAGATATCCTGCAAACCAGCACTAGCCCTGAGGATCCCTCAAAGGGAAAAGCCCTTCTCTCTGACCCTGCAATCCTGCATTAGAGTGGGTGTCCTGGGCAGGTGCTGCCCAAGGTTCTTGGATGACTCACTTCTGGACCCTTTGCTCTTAGGACTGCATTGGTTTTTCCTCTTCAGTTCCGGGCCCTGACTCCCAGAACCAACTCTGGTCTCTCCCCAATCTTCCTGAAGTCACAGACGCTGCTTCCTCCATAAAGAACCCAGCGGGTCCTGACTACAGACCTGGGACCTCAGCACCTCAGCCCCAGAGGAGCTTGGTGCAAGGTGTGCTTTCTGACTTCTGCAGTAACAAGAATGTCCTCTGCAGCTTTCTCCCCTTTAATCCTGAACAGGAGCCAAGGCTGTTCAGATCCCACGTGAGCAGAACTTGAGTTTATGAATAGTGTGAGTTGCCTAGACTCCAGGTGTCTGCCTCCTCAGGTTATTATAATTTTTTTTGGACTTTCCATCCTCATGCCCTCCTTGTGGCTGGCTCTCGCTCTCTGCTGAATGCCGCAGATCCCTGTCTTCCACTATGCTGGCTCTGAAGATGGAGGGAGGGACCAGAAGCCAAAGCCTGGAACATCAAATGGAAGAGAGCATCAGGCTTGGAGCTGAGAGCTGGTGAGGACGGCAGCGGGATGGACTGAGTTATGCAAGGTGATGGAAAGGGCTGAGATAGCCAAGGTGATGATGGAGGGAAGGGCTGAGATAGCCAAGGTGATGATGGAGAGATGGGCTGAGTTATCCAAGGTGATGATGGAGGGAAGGGCTGAGATAGGCAAGGTGATGATGGAGGGAAGGGCTGAGATAGGCAAGGTGATGATGGAGAGATTGGCTGAGTTATACAAGGTGATGGTGATGTGATGGACTGAACTATCTGAGGTGATGATGGAGGGATGGACTGAGATATCCAGGGTGATGATGGAGGG